>NW_026067917.1:260118-329196 GCF_014885135.2 Alexandromys fortis | reverse complement strand
AGAGAAAAACGAGAGCCTCGCACAAAAAAAAAAAAAAAAAAAAAAAAAAAACCTCCCAGTGTTCACAATTGACACGACCTAAGAAAATTTTGCATCAGGCAACACAAAGACAGTATGCTCTCTGAAAATCCAGAAACCAAGGAATAAAACACTCACCCAATAAAGAAAATTCCAGGAATCAGCACTTAAGTCTATAATCAACCCAATCCCAGATACCTATACACCAATGTAAAAATACAACCAATAACACCTAAGCCAATATATTTTCACTAGAACCCAGGTACCTTACCACAACAGGCTTTGAATATTCAAACATAGCTGATGTGCAAGAAAAAAAATCTTCAAACTGACTGTACGAAGTTGATAGACATCTTCAAAGAGAAAATTAATAAACTCCTTAAAGAAAGCAGGGAAAAAACAATCAGTGTAACAGAATGAATTAAACGGATCAAGACCTGAAAATGGAAATGGATACAGTAAGGAAAACACAAACTGAGGCAGTTTAGGAAATGAAAAATTTAGAAATTTGAGCAGGAATAATAGGCAAGCTTCATCAACAGAATACATGAAACGGAAAAGAGAATCTCTGTTGTTTATAATACAATAGAAGAAATATATGCATTGGTAAAAAAATTTAATCCCAAGTCTCCTGGAACAAAGCATCCAAGATCTCTGGCACACTAGAAAAAGACCAAGTCCAAAACTAATAAAAATAGGAACAGAAGAAGAAACCCTGCTGAAAGTCTCAGAAAAATCTTTTCCACAAAATTAAAGAAAAATCTTCTAACTTGAAGAATGAGATGCCTATAAAGGTAAAAATAGCATACAAAATGCCAAATATTTTGGACAAAATTAAAGTCCCCTTGGCTCTTAATAATCCAAAGATCAAATCTATAGAGGAAAGAATATCAAAAGCTATGAGGGAAAAAAAAACAATAACATTTAAAGGTAGACCTATTTGATTTACACGACTTCTCAATGGAGACTAAAAAGGCCAGAAGGGTTTGAACAGATGTGCTACAGAAGGAAAAGGCCACATATGTCAGTCTAGACTACGATATCCAGGAAAACTTTCAATTACTGTTGGTAGAAAAATAATATAGTCTATGATAAAACTAAATTTAAACAATATTTATTTATAAGTCCAGCTCTACAGAACATGCTAGAAGGAAGGCTCCAGCCTAAGGAGGTTAATTACACAAATGAAAGCATAGAGAATAAATAATCTCACCAAGAAAATCAAAAGAAAGGAAGCACACGTGCATACACACTTAATTACAAAGCACCACCACCAACAACAAAATAATAGGTCACTGTTATTGCTCGGTATAATTGGTGTCATTTGTCTATTAAAAAAAAACACACAAACTAACAGAATAGATTTGAAAACAGTATCCATGCTCTGCTGCATCTAAGAAACACATCTAACATCAAGGAGTGACATTACCTCAGAGGAAATGGTTGGAAAAAAAATATTCTAAGCAAATGGACCTACAAAACAAGATGATGGAGCCATTTTAGTATCTAACAAAATAGACTTTGAAACAAAACTAATAGGAATCACTGGAAAAAGGAAACTACATACTCATCAAAGGAACATCTATACCCCTAAAACCAGGGCAACATATAAACATGAAAGTATATGTTGCAAAAAAATAATCCAATTGAAAAATGAGATATAGATATCTAAACAGAACTCTCCATAGAGGGAATATGAATGCCTGAGAAAAACGTAAGGAAGTGTTTTTTAACATCCTTAACCATCAGGGAAATGCAAATTAAAACTATTCTGAGATTCTTTCTCATATCTGAAAGGATGGCCAAGACTATCAGAACAAGTGACAGTTTATGTTGACAAACATGTGGATTCAGGGAAATACTCATCCATTGCGATTTGGCATGCAACTAGTACAGACACCATGAAAATAAGTGTGGTGACTATAAGCAGATCCTGCATTTTTGTTTCCTGATCCAAATAATCATACAGAAACTATATTAGTTACAACACTGCTTGGTTGATGGCTGAGGCATATTTCTAGCTAGCTCTTATTTGTAACAGATACTATGGGTGTGTAGGCTGAAGATGGATTCCCCAACATTACAGAAGAACTTTGGGTGACTTGTATAGAGAGCGACATGTCTCTGTCAATTCTAGAGTTTTGGATGTTGCTTACAATGTGCTTCCTGTTACTTAGGTAATATTAAATAATTCTGGGGTCTCTGATGGAATTGAAGACTAGATTGTTATAATTATAGTTTCCTTAGTTATGATAAAAATAAATTAGATATGAAACTTTAAACTCACAAAGAAATATTGTGACTGTAATTCTTGCTTGATACCTGTTTTGTTATATGTATTTTTTCTATGTAAAGTTAAAAAAATTCTTTTTTATTTAGAAACAAAAAGGGGGATGATATGACACTCTCCTCTATATGGCCCAAGTATGTTTTATTACCATTGGTTAATAAAGAAGCTTCTTTGGCCTATGGCAGGGCAGAATAGAACTATACAGTGAAACGAAACTGAATGCAAGAAAAAAGAAAGCAAAGTCAGAGAGATGCCATGTCACTGCCAAGGGAAAGAATGGCAGAACCTTATGGGTAAGTCACAACCTCATGGCAATACACAGATTACTAGAAATGGGTTTAATTTAAGAAATAATTGCTAGTGTGGAATACACCTGAGCTGTTGGCCAAACAGTGTCTGTGTGGTTATTCAGGTCTGGGCAGCCAGGAAAACAAAACACAGTCTCTGCTTGCAGCATAGAATATGCAGGAATGGCAAACTCATGAATGATTTGACCTGACGTTCACTTCATAAGATGGAAACTATACTTAAAGCTATTTGGCTGACCAAGAATCAGAAACTAGATAGCCCAGAGACCTACAGTAAACCCAAATACGACTGGTCTAAAAAATGGTAATATTAAAATGACCACTAAAGATATTCTTCTATACTTATAGATTGGTGGCATATTTAGCCATCATCAAAGGGGCTTCTAATGCAGCAGACAGGTATCATACCTGGACATATAGGAGAGAGAGAGAGAGAGAGAGAGAGAGAGAGAGAGAGAGAGAGAGAGACCTAATAGCAGAACTCTAAATAGAATATTTCCATTAAATTCCTCTCGTCGGTGCTCAGGAAAAGCTATGGAAGAAGAGATGGAAAGAATGTAAGAACCAAAGGAGATTTAGGACCCCAGGAGAACAAGGCAACCTGAATCAACTGAACAAGTCTCATATGAACTCAACAGAGACTGAAGCAGTCCTTACATGGGTTGGCGCCAGGTCCTCTGTGGTTATACACAGCTTTCAGCTTAGCATTTTTATGGGACTCCTGCATGTGTGGAAGACTGGGTCTCTAATTCTTTTGACTGTTCTTGGAACTTTTTTTTTTTTTTTTTTTTTTTTGTTAGATCACCTTTCTCAGCCTGGATGTGATAGTTTATTTTTAAGCTTATATTTTATTTCATCATCTTTAGTTGTTATATCCTATAAGCCTGCTCTTTTTTTAATGAGTAACAGCAAAGAAGTGTATCGGGAAGGAAGGAGAGGTGGAGAGAAACAGGGAGGAGCAGAGGGAGGCGAAGCTGTAATTAACATATATCACATGTGTTAGGAATGTTTCCTAACGCGAACTCCCTGACGATGCAAAAATTCCCAATCAAGCCAAATCAAAACAAGCCAAATTAAGAAATATCCAGGTTTAATGGGAGATCTACACTCTCAGGTGGCCCGGGGGGGGGGGGGGGGGCAGGAAGCTGCAGGAATGCGACCCCCGGGAGGAAGAAAGGGAGACCACGTGTTCTTCTTTTGGGGACTGGGATAGATGCAAGGGACTGGGACCGATGCTCCCAACCTAGCGATATGTGAAAAGAATCTGTTGTTAATAAATGAAAAAAAAAAAAATAGTGTAGCAACATCTTCTTTCATAAGTCACTTGAGATGTTTAAATTTTTCAATACATTCCAAATGGTCAAAACACCTACCATATTGAAAACACTCAATATTTATAATTGTTGTTTTCATTACTATTTTCAAATCCAGAAGATTTATTCTAGATTTACACATTCTTTCTTACTGAATGATTGGAATTTTCTTGTAATACATAAGCATGCGCCATACAGACTGTTGATTTTGCAGTTTGATTATAGTAACTATCCATGTGAGAATAGGAGATTCATTCAGAAATGTTTCGTGAGAACAATTTATATTCCATTTCCATAAAGCTAATCTTATTACATTTGCAAGATCTGCACTAAACTAAAAAATCATATTCTCATAAACCATACAAAAACTCCTGACACATATACTAAGACCTTCACTGAAGAAACAGCAAAGACCCTTTAAAAAGAGTTTAGCGCATTGCCAAAGATATAAAAGAGTCAACGAATTTATACTTGTCTCCAGTCATCTGTTAGAAGTCCGAAAAAGGAAAGTCTGACAAAATGTTGTATACTTATGATGAATCATAGCTTATCCAGACTCCTAAAAACTGCCTCCATTTGGGTAAAGGTAAGTTTGCACTGCATTTACACATTTTCCAAACATTATTCTCTTACCCAAAAATGATCTTATCTTGAGTAGAAACATGTTCCAAATGCAACTGTAACAGAGGAAAGTAATCACATCAACTTCATCTATTGGTTTGACTTCAGCTGTTATTACACTGCATGTACACCATGTATACTTTTAATCTTGGAGTGGAGTTGGTTGTTTATTAGACGTGAATTTATGATAATTTTTTTCTATAGACTTTGAGTTGTCTGGGAGAGGAGATTACAGTTAGTTGCCCTTGGTTACCCAGAGGGTGAAAGGACTCATTAGGTAAGAGAATGTGATATATAGATTTAGCACAAACTGCACAGAATGTAAATATTTTCTGGGGAAACATGCAGCTCTCACAGTGAGACATTGAACCTGTATCTCCTTTATGTTTCACCATTACTAACACACCATGTCCAGGCGCTAGGTAAATTGTCCTAGACAGATGGGTGAAACTTGTATGCTATCTTTTTCTAAGCATGTATGGTTAAGAATAGTTCTTGACTCTGAAACCACAAATAGTTTTCTGAGGTGGGAATGCTGAGTGTTTACACAATTTGAACACAGAGTAAGAAGACATTAATTCTGCCTGTTACATGAAGTTGTTGCTAAACATGTTTTCAGAGCAACTACATCTCTGATACAGAAAAATAAATACCAGTTATGATCTTTGAAAAGAAGAAAATGATGTATAACTTTGAAACTGAGCTTAATATGTTTGCTTGGTGAAAAAGGAGGCATTCAAAAGGCTGCATATTAAAACCATGAAGCATAGCAGCTAATCAAAACAAGCTTAGCCCAGACATGGACCAGGATATGGTCATGAAGACTTCCAAAGTCACGATGAGTGTTTTGATTATCATGAAGGAAAAGGGTAGTGTACATTTTGATTTAGAAAGATGGCTTGGAGAATTGGATCTCAAAGACAGATAAAAATAAAATGAAGATTGTCAGGACTGAACTATAGTAAAATTACAAGACCAGTGGTATACAGTTACACATTACTAGGCAATGAAAATTGAATAAGGATTAGTTTTTAAAAAATATATATATCATTGGTTGAATTAATTTTAAAAAGTTGAGAAGGAAACTTCTAATTTCCAGATTATGTGGATGAAAACTCAATAAAGGTGAATATTGGTGAAGATACAATTTCAATAGTAAACTGCTAATTGAGTGAAGTCTGTTATTTACTTAGGAAAAAAGCCATCTAGAAGAAATAATTTAGTGTTCAATAACAAATCCCGATATGAGTATATCAACATGGGGCAATTTAGGATCATACAAACATATGTAATCAATGGAGGACACAGTATATAAACAAACAATCAACAAAGATGATCAAATGCATGAAATAATCTAATATCTAAGTTAATTAACAAAAGTGGGCAGTCAATTTGCAGCATGGTTTTGTTAAATGAGATATTCTTAGATACAATAGAAAACAACAGCATATTTATCACAGTATAATCATTAGGAGAACTTCCTCAATTTGGACAAAGTCCCATGTCTGGCCTTCCCAGTTCTGGCCAGAAAAGTCTGACAATTTCTCAACTTTAAGTTCTTCTTCAATTTCCTTTATTAACAGCAAGTAGTTGCTAGAAGCAATTAGAGTTGCATGCATGAGAAGAGAGACAGATAAAGACAAACACTTCTTAGCCATGAAAATAAAAGCTTCTTTCAGAATAAACTGCTCATCTTTGCTCAAATAGTGTTCTCTAGAGCAATGGCTTCTGATCCTTGCCATGAAACTCAAAGAACCACAACTTGAAGACTTAGGAAATATGTTCTAAATAAGGCTAAAATTGCTCTCAACAACTATTAAATCACAGGAGTTGAGTGGAGAGGGATTAAGTACATGGAAGATGTACTAATTAGGATGAGGAATAAGAGAGGTTTCTAAGTAAGCAAGAAAAAATCTCTACCAAATAAGAGTGAATGTGCCAATTTAAATTCTCTAGCAATTTCTAACATTGAGGAATGTTGATATATAACTCCTCGTGTTAACTATTTTTCCTAAGAAGTGGTCTAAAATATGCTTATTATATAACAGCACTATAGCTCATAACATTCTGGGACCATGTTAGTTTTCTGAGGGTATGTCCTCGGGCATTTGTCCTCTATCATTTGCTAAGTGACTTCTCAATCCTAGATATTTTAAATGTTCTTCATGTAGATGATCATAATCGACACTCTCAATATTACTCTAGGTAATAGACATTCAGCTTTGAATAAGAACTATCATTAGCATTTGCTGGATTCATGTCTATATAAATTCAGATAAAAAGCTACCAGCTTCTGTGTTCACCTGAGAGTTTTTTTGCTTTGTTAGTTTTTCATGATACAATAATGATAAATAATAATAAACTAAATGTGTGTCACAATCTTAGAGGTTTCAGACCAGGGAAAGCAAAATTCAATGCTTTTCATACCTATAGCAAATCAGAATTTCATCCTAACAGGAACTCCAATTGAATAAAGAAGTCAAAATTAGTGAGGGTAGAAGAGAATTATGGTTTGAGAGCAGGATTCTCCCTCTGCCAATAAAGAAAAAAGAAAAAGAGAAGAAGGAGGAGGAGGAGGAGGAGGAGGAGGAGGAGGAGGAGGAGGAGGAGGAGGAGGAGGAGGAGGAGGAGGAGAAAGCTGGGTGGTGTTGATGTATTCCTTTAATCTCAGCACTTGGAAGGCAGAATCCGGCAGCAGGTAGATCTCTGTGAGTACTTATAAGAGAAAGTGCACGTTAAATTCACAGTATTGAGAGAGATCTTAGACACAAGCCATTTTTTCTTCATGCTTTCAAGAGTCATTTGCATTCTGTGAATAGCTTCTTAAACCTTGCTCATATCACCCCCAAACTGTGTTCCAATTCATATTGATTACTCATACTGATTACTAATTTCCATAAGACCGTAGTGATTATTGCTTGTTAGTTAAAATGAAGCAAATTTTTTTGATATAAAAGCAGCTCTGTAAAGATGGCAGAGATGGTGAAGCTGATCAGAATGCATTCTGCTCTTGCAGAGGACCAGAGATCAACTCCTAATTTGCTGGACTCCCTACAACCGACTCTAACTACAGTTCCAGGGGATCTGGTCCCCTCTGAACCTCATGCTACTCATGTGCATATAAATACACACACAAAAGTAACTGAAAAAAAATTAAACATCTTTTTATTTGCATTTCTCTTATGACTAAGGATGTTGAGTATTTTCTTAAGTGTCTTTTCAGCCATTTTAGATTCCTCTGTTGAGAATTGTCTGTTTTTATTGGATTATTTGTTCTTTTGATGACCAATTTCTTGAGTTATTTGTATATGTTGGAGATCAGACCTGTGTTTGATGTGGAGTTGGTGAAGACCTTTCCTCATTCCATATGCTGTCGTTTTGTCTTGTTGACAGTGTCCTTTGCTTTACAGAAGCTTTTCAGTTTCAGGAGGTCCCATTTATTAATTGTTTTTCTCAGTGTCTATGCTGCTGGAGTTATATTTAGGAAGTGGTCTCCTGTGCTAATGCATTAAGTGTACTTCCCACTTTCTCTTCTATGAGGTTCAGTATGTTTGGCTTTATGTTGAGGCCTTTGTTCCATTTGGACTTGAGTTTTGTGCATGATGATAGATATGGATCTATTTTGACTCTTTTACATGTTGATACCCAGTTATGCCAGCATCATTTGTTAAATATATGTCTTTTTCTATTTCATATTTCTTGCTTCTTTGACAAAAATCAGTTGTTCTAAAATGTGTGAATTAATATCTGGGTCTTTAATCCAGTTCCATTGGTGCTCCTGTCTGTTTTTATGTTATACGAGTTTCATGGTAGAAATTTTGGGGTCATTTATGTATGTTATCATATCATTTGTGAATAATGATAGAAAAATTACACTTTCTAATGTTCATCTTGACCTGATAATATTAAGATAGCAATTTTTAAATATTTTCATAAGGACATCATCTGTCGTCCTTTAAACTTTTTTAAAAAGGGATTTCTTATTTGATGCTTGATTCTACTATGATGCTGTAGATGACTTTTTATCTATTTACATATGGTGATATTCCTTTGTAAGTGGAAATCACTGGAACCAGAACATCCTTGTGTTTATTGTAGTAGCCTAAAAAGTCCATCATAGATTGTATAGCTTGCCACCATTAATTCTTTAAAATTTATTTATATGACTCCTCCAATACGCCAACTGCTCAGACACTTGAATTTGTTTTTCCAGGTGATTGTGCCCTCCGCCCTGACCTACTGTTTATTCTCATTCTATGTCTTAGCTACATCTTGTTTTTTTAATAACTGTGTTTCAATCTCATACCAGTATCTCTTGTCTTCCTAGTTTATTGCTTGTGTAGCTTCTTCTTAACCTTTAATATCTGGCTTGCCGCTTTGTCCTTATTTCCCGGACCTCTAAGTACTATAATTTCTGAGTTTACTGTCTCCCTTTCTATCTATACTTATTCCTTTGGTGATCAAATCATCTCACAGTTCCCTCAATCTACAGGAAGGTAGGCAGGAGCAATTCAATGAAATCGTGGACAACACAGAGGTCAGGAATGAATAATGGATGTATAGGTCTATTGCAGACCATTTTCAAGGCCAAAGAAAAGTGAAGTTTTGAAAAGAGAATCCTATATTAGAAAGACTTCTTTCTAGGTGTCTTTGTTTCTTAGAGCACACATTATTTATATAAAATGAGGTATTATCAGTTTGGATGTATTAGTCAGAAAATAAATAGAGAGATAAAAGGAAGATATGTCTGTATGTTAATAAAACATCTTTTAACAAACTAACTAATGATCTTCCAGAATTTTAATCCTGAAATATTCAGCGTATCAAACTTAAAACATAAACATTGAGAAGAATGCATTTCTATGAAACCAGTTAGTTTAATAGTCCAGGCTCTGAGTAGCCTAACATTTCTAAAAGTTATTCCACTGCATCACTTAGAAGATCTTTTCTTAGCATAGTAATCCTTTTCTAGCACCATGATAATAGAACAAAGCCAACCTGCAACTTACCATCTGGAGGCAAATAAGAATTAAGCCTTCCTTCTCCTCACTTTGCATCTCCATGGGTATACATCCTTAACCATTCTTGGTGGGAATACTTGCTTTCTCCTTGAGGAATTTTGAAATTTTAGGATATGAAGTGTTATTCCTTCCATCTGGCTACCCAAGCACTTGGCTAGGAAAATATTAAAGTACTTACCTCCTACATAGCAAGTTAAAAATTCTTAAAGTTCAGTGCAGGTTCATGTATATTTAATTCAGTTTATTGAGAGACAGTGCCATACAGAAATGTATGTATCCTATTTTCCGAGAAGGCTGATTAAATACTAAATCCCACTTGAGAAAATAAGTCTTTTTCTTATTCCCACTCATCTAGACTACTGCACTAACAGCATGTTTTATTATTTAGGAAATTATGATATAAGAGCAAAGAATCTGTCTAGTATAAATAGCTAGCTATAGCACACACCAAGTTTATACTTCAGCAATATTTATGCTCTATCTAAGTCTAACTGGAATTGGACAACATGAAATTTGAACACACACTACAAACATTTCCAACAGTACCTAATGTCTGAGCACTCGGTTTGATCATCATTTAATATAAAATTTAAAATCATTGCATTATTATAAAGTTCTATATACAGTAGGCAAAGCTTAACAAAGAATTATACTTTAGAAATATACTAAGTGAGTAGAAACATTGCGCACTTTACACACTTAGATACGATAAGCATTAAATGTGAGTGTGTAACAAAGCTCTTTCTAGCTGTCTGCAATGATTAAACTAGGAATTTCAATGTGACTGGTGCTTTTAAAAATACTTTAAGCCCCCCAATGAGGAGCAGATGGAGGGAGAACACGAGCAAGGATGTCAGGACCGAGAGGGGTGCACCCACCCACTGAGACAGTGGGGCTGATCTATTGGGAGCTCACCAAGGCCAGCTGGACTGTGACTGAAAAAGCATGGGATAAAACCGGACTCTCTGATCATGGCGAACAATGAGGACTGATGAGAAGCCAAGGTCAATGGCATGGGGTTTTGATCCTACTTCATGTTCTGGCTTGGTGGGAGCCTAGCCAGTTTGGATGTTCACCTTCCTAGACATGGACGGAGGGGGGAGGACATTGGACTTTCCACAGGGCAGGGAACCCTGACTGCTCTTTGGATTTGAGAGGGAGGGGGAGAGGAGTGGGGGGTGGGGGTGATGAGTGGGGGGTGGGGGGGATGTGTGGGGGGTGGGGGTGGGAAATGGGAGGCTGGGAGGAGGCGGAAACTTTTTTTTTCCTATTCTCAATAAAAAAAATTAAAAAAAAAATACTTTAAGCATTTTGGTTGATTTTTTTTCATTTATGTTGTGTTTGAGTGAGGGGTAGATTGTTGAGACACTGTCTCATATAGCTCAGGGTGTATAAGGGAGAATAACTTTGAAACCCTGATTATTCAGCCTCTATTTCTCACAGCATAGAATTGCAAGTGTGTGCAGCCAGTTTGTGCAGTGCTGGGGACTGATTCCAGTGCTCTGTGTGCTAGGCAGGAATGTGCCACTTGAGCTACATCCATGCTGTTTTGTCTCAATTTCAAAGCAAATCTCTTTATAGTGTCTTCTTGTTTCTCACCTGACCATTCTCACCTGACACTTCACTTTATCCAGCTTTCTTTTTAACTGTTCAGTGAAAATAATATATAAACCTTTCCTCCAGAGACTTCTGGATTCCACTTCTGCATTAATTCTTTACTGCCTGCCCTCAATGCCATTTCATTATCCCAGTGTCCTATGTCCTAAGGCAGAGAGCAATAATTGTTTAAAAATGTCTCCTAAAATTGAGCTTAAATCTGTCTCCCAGTTATGGGTATCGATTGGTTCTACTTCTGTCTTCTTAAGCTGTACCAATAACTCAAACACACTTCAGGAAAAATATCCCTCACTCTTGGAGAAGAGGATTTAAAATAAGCTCAATCGAACTAGCACACCTACAGGCGTGTGTGGCTATTTTATCCAGAGTTTCATCATGAGGAATTAATAAAGCATTACTTAGAGTATTATGATTATTTTACTCATATTTGTATTCTAATTTTGCTGTACTTTATGATATTAATTATACAATTAACCAGTTTGGTTAATTCCACTCATCATTACTCTACTTTTAAATTTGAACTAAAAATTAAACACAGATCTTTATCAGAGTACTCCTGTTATTGTTATTGTCATTGTCTGTTTTGTGCCTTTAAGAGACAAGCCATGCCCATTCCCTCCTCCATCCACCAAGCTTCCAGCCTGCGGCCTTCCCTTTCTGTCTCCCTCTCAAGAGGTAGCTTCTAGGGTTCTCCCCGCCCCCCCCAACTTCACTTGATTTTTATTTTGTGTTTTACCAAATATATAGGAAAACCAGAACTTAAAACATCTATTCTATAAATACCATATTTGTCATTATTTGTAACTGTTATTTATTGGGACCCACAAAGCTTTTCAGTGAATGTACAATTTGACATATCAATGGACAGATCCATGGGGATTATATATGCACACATCCATGTATACACTTCCCATGGAGTAACCCTTTGCAGAGCTGTGGGAACACTTGTCTTCTGGAAAAGTTGCTGTCAAATTGTAAAAGCCTTGTGAAGCTATGATTCATCCCTAAAATGGGATTCATTTCCAAAACACTTGAGCAGTCTAACTTCTCTTGCCCAGGCAATGGACCTTTCCATTCCTCCACACTATGGACCTTAGAGCAATAGCATTCATTCTTTGTTTTACCAGTCAAATTTACATAGAGCAAAAACCTCAAAAGTATTTGCTAACAGACCCTGTTGGAATTTCCAAAGCATAAGAAGACACTTCTTTTACCAGACAGACAGATCTGTGGGTGGTTGGGTGAAGTCCAGGCTCAGGGACTTTTAGTAACTTTATCTAATGGTTTGAAATGTCAGGTATTTCCCCGTGGGTGCTGACTCTTTTCTGGGTGGTATCACTGGTATGGAGTATACCTGCCCTTTTTATGATTCTAAAATGCATATGATATCATTGTTTTTGTCCATGGAATTTCCCAACCATGTCTGTCAAAACTAAGAACCTAGTGTAGAGCACCCCCTTATGCTTTCCTTCTTTGCCCAAGGAATAAAGAACAAGTAGTGGGATTTATTCCATTTTACCCTCAGACAGAAATAGCCAGGTTTTAGCCTCCTATGGTGAATTGTAGCTGGGCTCTGTGAGGTTGCTGAGGTTGGTACACAAGGTCCCCTATAGTTATTTTAGGCTATCTGTATTTTGTTTAAATTTGCATACCTGGAAAGTAGGTAAGTAACCTTCATGTAGCACTGTTGCTTTGTTTCCAAGACTTTATGATATTAACACAAACATAGAGTATTTAATAATTATTCCATATATTTCCAAACATATAAATTGAAATATATATATGAAGGATATAAATATGTATGAAACAAAAAAAGAGAAAATATAATACTAAAATTATATCTGGTATCAATTAATATTTTAAGGACAAAGAAGTTATTCACACTAAAGATGACAGAATGCCATTGCTCTCAGTCTTACACGAGAATCATCAGGGGGAGATGTATCTATTTAACTAACCTCAACTCCTCAGTTATTACATATAAATGGCTTACTATAAAAATTTTCTAAGTTGGGTAGGAGGTTGTTTATGTTGCCTGTATAATTAACAAACGAGAAAGTGGATCAGTTTAAGGATGTAAAATGAAAACAACATTAAGAGATTCTGAAGTAACTCACTCCACCTTCCCATTTCTGATAGAATTTTGTGCTAAAATCTAGTCCAGGGCTTTTGGGGGTTGAAAAACTTTTAAATACTTCTATATCACTAGAAAATATATATCAGTTTAAATTGGTTATCCGATTTTTATTTCACTTTGGCGAGTGGAATATAGTGAGAAAATTATCCATTTCCTTAAGATTTACCAACTTGGCATGGCCATTATTTGAACATTGTCTTAAGTCTTTTAGTTTTCCTGCATTTCTTGCCATTAATAAAATAGCTATTAATACATTTTATCATCTCCAAGCAGTGATCTGCTCCGGGAAACTGTGACAAGTAACTAATGCTGAGTAGAGCTTTGAAGAACAGTTCAGCCTTCTTTATGGCTGCTCTAATCCTGATACTGTGGGACGCAAGGCTCAGAATGTATTAAGTTCCATTCATTCATAAAATCCTATGATTCACTGGCTTGAGATAAGCCACATCTGTACTCATAGGAGTAACCTGAAAGTTTTTCAAGTATTCATTTGATCAAGTGAAAAACTGAATTGCTCAGGCCATTAAACTAAAGCAATTTATTACATATTATAGTGTATAATGTGCATATATATGCAATATTTTAAAATATACAAAAAGTACATTAAAGAAAAAAACAGCTCATGTTGGGCACTAGTGATGTCTGACTTTAATTCCAGCACTCAGGAGACAGAGACAGCCGGATCTCTATGAGTTTGAGGCCAGCCTGGTATACAGCACTAATTCCAGAACAGCCACAGTAAAACCCTGTCTTGAAAACCTCCCCCTCTCCCATAAAAAAAAAAGAAAAAAAGAAAAAGAAAAAGAAAAGAAAAAACACATCTCTAAAAAAAGATCTTAAAGAAAGATAAACTTAAATTAATTTAAAGTACATCACACAGTTTGTTTATTAAGGTGAAAAGAGAACTTCTTTCAAAAGTTGTGTACCTTTTTATCTAGGACCTCAAGTGTGTTGGCATCAATGTCCCTAACCAAACATTCCCACAACTAACAAATTTGTCTGAGATGTTCAAAAGAAGAAATAGGAGTTAATGCCAATACTCTTCAAATTATTTCACAAAATAGAAACAGAAAGAATATTTTTGTTTTGTGAAGGCCAGTGACTATAATACTCAAACCAAATTAAGACTTAAGAAAGAAAGAATTACACATTTCTTTTTGTCACATAAATGCAAAAATTCTCAAAAAATAATTCTAAATTGAGTTCAAGAACACAACATAATGATACCATGATCAAGTAGGCTTCATCCCAGATGAAGGTGTGAATCAACATGTTTAAATCATTGAACTCCACCTTATAAACAGCCAGACAAAATCAACATGATCATCCAATTAGATGTGGAAAAGACCTTTTGTAAAATAAAACAACTCTTTATGTCATAACTTCTAGAGAGATTAGTAATATAGGGAACATATATCAATATAATAAAGTCAACTTAAAGTAATCCCATAGCCAGCATCCACTTAAATAGAGAGAAAGTTAAATATTTCCGCTAAATTCAAAACCAAGACAAGGCTGTGCATTCTCTCCATACCTATTCAATTTAGTACTAGAAATCTTCGTTAGAGCAATAAGACAACTGAAGATTAAGTTGATGGAACTTGAATGTGAAAATGTCAAAGTACCTTTATTTGCAGATGAAATGATAGTGTACATAAGTGACCCTAATAATTTCACCCATGAACTGCATAGCTGATACCACTTTCAGCAAAGTAGCTGGATACAAGATTAACTCGCAAAAATCAGTAGGTTTTGTTTATAAACGACAAATGGACAGATAAAGAAATCCAGGTAAAATCACCATTAACAATAGCTTCAAATATATTATCATTGGGAAAATTTAATGAAGCAAGTGAAAGACTTATGTGATAAAAAAAAACAATAAGACGTTGAAAAAAGAAATCAAATAAGATAGAAGAAAATGGAAAGATCTCTTATGCCTGTGGATCAGTAGGGTTAATATAGTAAAACGGCAAAGCTGTGAAAAGTCATCTGTAGATTCAATGGAATCCCCATCAAAATTTCAAAACCATTATTCACAGACCTTAAAAGGACATTTTTCAGTTTAATGTGGAAACAAACGAGAGAGAGAGAGAGAGAGAGAGAGAGAGANGTGGGGTGGGGGGAATAAGATAGCTAAAACACTTTTGAATGATAGAAGAGCTTCTGACCACAATGAGACATAGGCCCCATGCCCAGCAATAGATGGCTTATAGAAAACAAACTCAATGGCACGTTTGGAGGTTCTCTGTCTCATAATGCTGAGTCAGGGATGTCAGGGGTTTTGTTTGTTTATTCATTTTGTTTTGTTTATTTTATTTTTCTTCAGTTCCTTTGCATTAATATTATGACTTCAGTTTTGCTGGGGGAAGTGTTGCTAGTTCATCCCAGCTGCCCAGCCATGAAATAATCACTCAGAAAACCGTATTAATTAAAACACTGCTGGGTCCATTAGCTCTAGCTTTTTATTGGCTAACGCTTACATCTTAATTTAACCCATTTTTATTAATCTGTATATCACCAAGAGGTCATGGCCTACCAGCAAAGTTTCATCATGTCTATCTCTACCGGTGGGTCCTTGGCATCTCTCTGACTCCGCCTTTTTTTCTCCCAGCTTTCAGTCTAACTTTCCCTGCCTTGCTATAGGTTCCAAGCAGTTTCTTTATTCATTAATGGTAATCACAGCACACAAAGGGGACTCCCACATCACCTCCCCTTATCTGTTTAAATAAAAAGGAAGGTTTTAACTTAAGCATAGTAAAATTACACATAACAAAACAGATATTAACCAAGAATTACAGTTACAATATTTATATCTACTTTATCTTTCATTATAACTAAGTAAAACTATAACTATAAACTCTTCAACTCCATCAAAGACTCTAGAATGACATACAATGTAGTGGTTTTTATGGGTTTCCTGTGTATCTTTGCACTTGTATGTATTTCTTCTGTTTTTTTCTTTGGCTCTTTTTCCCTTATTTGTTTGTTTTGTTACATTCAAACTTTATTTGTTTTTTTCTCTTATTGTACTGTATTTTATTATTATTTGTGAGCTAGCTATTTGTTTTCTAAGGAGTAAGTTCCAGATGGGACAGCAGGTGGGGAGGAACTAGGAGGAATTTTTGGAAGGGGAACCATAATCAGAATATATTTTATAAAATATGTTTTCAATAAAATAAAAATATAATAGGCATTCATTAAATTTTGTTGACACTTAGACATTCTATTCTGTTTGAGTAAACACAAACAGAACGTGTTTCATATGGATTTAAATCATTTTTGCATTTTCTTCATTTGGAAACTGATTCATCCTTGGTTGCTCAGGCTGGCTTTGAGCTCATTGGCTCAAGTAATCTGTTTCAAAGTCTCCAGTACCTTAGGATACAAACACAACATCACTATGCATAAATTAAAATATACTTTACATCTGAATTTTTCTTATGACAGGTGCAAACATTTTTCCTTTATTCAGAGAAGATAAAAAAAAATAAAATTCAAGTCAACTGTTTGGCCAAGTTTGTATGCCAGGAAGTAGATTTAGGGCACCAAATTGGTCTTTTATTTGCGCCTACGTATTTCATCAAAAACTAAAATTGGATATTACTGTCTTATCTTCTTAACAATCTGATTAACTTTTTTGGTCCAGTTATCAGAGTAAAGAAAAATTTTGAAAGAATAATTGAAAGTTCAGTGTAACTTGTCGGCCAACCCCAGAAAACCCCAATTATTTGATACTTTTGAACTTAATTCATAGATTTCACAAGGTCAAAGATTTTGACTTCATAAACAGTTTTGGCAGACTTCTGATATTCTAGATGCAAACATTTTGTTTCTTAGGAAGTATATTACTTCTTATGGCATATGTTTTATATTTTTGGTGGACACAATAAAGGGATTGTTAGTAAAAATATAATTATATTTTTTAAAGAGAATAGGACATAGTATTACACCAGTCAGGATTATTTAATTGTATTACAAATAATCTAAAATTAATTAACCATCTAATTAAAATACTGGTAATTTTATTCCTATTTGGGGCAGATCTAATTTGAATTCATACTCACATTTTTCTTATTAGCTTAGCAAATATTTAATGGGCTCCACTGAATTAAGTGAATCACATCCATTATTGTAGGGCTGTAAATAAGCATACTAATTGGAGTAAGGGGCATCCTAGCAGATAGCAAAGTCATACATTTTATGAATAAGCAATCTTTTGAAGTTCTATTTTTAAAATGACACAAAATTATGGTAAAGTATAAAAAACAGAAAAATCCAGTGCTCATTTATTTATGTAAAAAAAATCCTCTTTTTCATGTAAGCTTCCACAAGCTGTGCTATCAAGCAAGACACACGTGGTCTGAATTTCAAATTCTAGGCACCTTCTTCTGAAAGCTAATGTGAATACTGATAAAAAAAAAGTTATCAAAATGAGTAACAGTGGGAAGAGAGGAAGCAAACCTGGACAGACTAAATGTTAGAACTGCCAGTGGAGTAAAGGGAATAAGGAACAAACATTGTGTTTTCTGCTCTGTGGTGTTAGATTTCAAAAGGATTGCCAACCAAGAAAGGCAACATTTCAATTATTTCTATAGTGTTCACTCCAAGAGAAATGATGCTTGAACTATTGATTCTCCGAGGTCTATATGTCTAACTAGGAAAAGAAGAAATGGGTGATTAACTTCTTTCTATAGATAACAGGAATTAGAGCTCTTTGATTAGGGATTTGGTTATGTTAACAAGAAAACTCTTTACAGTTAGTTGTTTCTTTCTAAAGACAATTAAAATGAGAGGAGAGCTTTGTGTACATCTTCACTGAATGATGGGACCACTCCCATTCAAAATCAATAAAAAAAAAGTATTCATAGCATACATAGTGGAATTCCACATCAGAAAAGGAGCAAGGGATCTGAGCTGAGTACCAGCGTTCATCTCTCTGCTTCCATAAAAAAAAAAAGATAACTGTCGGTGAATCATATATATGTATATATATATATACACACAGAATAAGTAGTATTTACATGTTCAGGAATATGCATGTATATGCACATATACAGGCAACAACAATTGAAAAATATACATCCAAGTTTAAAAGAGAGCAAAGAGAGGTACACGAAAAGGGATATAAGAAAGAAAGGGACCAGAGGAAAGGATGTAATTGTATTTACTTTCAAAAAGTAAAAAGAAAATTTAAAAATAAAATAAATGCTTTTGCAACAATCCAAATGAAAAGATTTGCTTGGGGAGTGGGTCTGTTTAATGCTTAAATCTCTTGGTTCTGTATTTCCAGAGAGTATCCTTTCTTGGTTTCTATGTACAGCTTCATATTGACAATGCACAACGTGCCATTCCTTGTCCATGACTGCAGTTATTTCAAGCTGGCACCCCTAACATCTAAGTTGCTGATTTTGGTATCATCGCACTTACTCTGCGACACGATAGGTCAGTGATCCTCAACTTTCCTAATGTAGTGATGCTCATCTTGTACTGACTGTCACCTATAAAACTATTTTTGTTGCTACTTCATACCTGTAATTTTGCTACCATTATGAATCATAATGTAAATATCTGATAAGGAGGAACTCTGATATGGACCCCCTGTGAAAGGGATCATGACCTACAGGTTGAGAACCATGGGTCTAGGTAGTCTTCCTTGGGAGATTAAAAACTCACTATTTTTCAGTTATCTACTTGCTTTTTTTCCCAAGAACTTGCTGCTGTTGCCAGCCTCGGCAGCTCACCACTTTTCCTCTGCACTATATGTCCACCATCAAAAATGACTGTAACTCATCCATCTGGATTCAAGTGTTCTGAAAGAGAGATGGACCGGCATGCAGTAGAAGATTAAGGCTGGGGTCTGTGGCTGAAGGCACCAACAGAATTTTCTTTGATTTCAGAGTTGCCTTCTGCATGTGCAAGGCCCAGAATTTAAACCTCAACTCCAAGAGAAACACACAAAAGGAGAGAGAGAAGGCAGGATAAAGAAAGAAGAGAGAAAATAATCTGTTCTAATATATGAAGAGACATCTATTTTTATAACTCAGACAATCCCCACTTTAGTGGATTTTCACTATGCCAATTTGATGCATATATATTCTTTTTAAAATCTGCTCTAAATACCAAGTGCATTATTTGTGACCATGGAAACATGCATATCTAATCAAATATCCAATGTCGGACTGCTATAGATGTCTTTAATGATGATACCCACTACCAGTCAGACCAGGGCTAATCTACACTCACACTAGTGGTATATGAGAGAACATATGCTTTCACACACTCACCTAACCTAGCAAAAATTTCTTTCTTTAAAGATATATATTTAGTGGGGAGTGCATTATCATTGCTTTGATTTGAATTTCCATGACACTTTGAGTGGCTTTTCATTGTTACCTTTTTAATTTCAGAACTTACTGTACATCGGCGTCTTCGTATCCCTGAACTAAATCTGAAAAGATGATAACATAGAACTGCTACACATAGAAACTTAATGTAGAAATAGAAAAGGATTGTTGTGCCAGAGCAAAAGCAGAGATTATAAATTTATACATACTTATTCTCTTCTATAATACGTTAGTCCTTTTGCATTCTGGTAACAAAGTACCTGAAATAATCAGTGTAAACATGAAAGATTTGTCTCCAAGGTTTAGAGATTTTTGTCCTTGGTCATGTGGTCACATCTTCATGACCTGTGGTAGTGCATAGCATCAGTGTGGCTGAGCAGTGGTGTGTTGTTCATTCTAATAACAGACTGAAAAGATTAAAACAGGTAGGATGGCATAAGGGATAGGGACAATCTATACATATATACAATTAATAGACACACCTCTCGTGATCTACTCCCTTTAATGTGACTTTCCTTCTAGTAGTCCATTCAGCTACAAATGCACCCATGGCTTATGCCATGGTCGCATCCTGATGATCTGATCAAAGCACCAATGACTAATGCAATCATTTGGAGACACGAGTCTTCAACAAATGAACTTTGGGTATCACTTGAAATCCAAAACACAACACAGGGCATAGCTTACTAATAGTACAATTCAGTTGTGCTCGTCCTAGCAGTTAGCTAGTTTGTATGCCTTTCCTTTCCCTTGAGTACAACATCAAAATGTGTATTGTTGCTCTCAAGGGCTGGCGAATAGACAGTAGAGCTTTGCTCATTTGGAGCATGCAGTAAATGTGTGTTGAATAATTGAACGATGAGCCCGAAGGAAATCTTTCAACCTGGAAATTAATCTTATGCCTCCCTGAATTTACTTTCTCCTAAACTATTTTCTCTTTTATAATTCAAAACAGAGCTATTGATTTGTAAAACGGTATACAAGGAAACTATTTCCGTTCACAATGTTGAAATAATGCAGTTCTCAGTATGCAATCCACAAGGCAGAGGCTAGTACAATAAACAGAATATTTGCTCAAGTAATCTGAAAATTCCCTTGTCTGAGGTAAACTTTGCTGATAGAAATAGAATGAGCTCCATTTCTGACTATAGACTTAACTACCTTAGTTGGGGGCTGTCATTTCCATTGCGTATGTCTGATAGACCGTGAGTCTTTGAGACTCAGGAGACCATTTGAGGTGACTAACTGGAGAAAACAATATCACTAACATTTTTTTAATAAAAGTTCAAGTTGCTGCATTGAATCTCCAAATTATAGCCTGAAATTAATTACTCATTTATCAATAACAGTCCGCTTAAAACATAAATAAATGTGTTGACCTACAGGGCTTCATAATGTATCACACAAGTTGTGTATTTTAGAAGGTATTTTAAAAGTATAAAAGGACAGAGAAGGAAGTTTCTTGTCCAAATACACATTATATTTTCAGCACCATAATTATTGTCATTTTCAGCACTGTGAAGCTTTAATCCAGGGGAAACTCATCAGTGGGATATGACTCAGTTGGATCTGAGAGTCCTTGAGAGGAGGAGAACTTTCTGCAGATGGTTGCTCATCTGCATCCCATAATTACAGTGTACGCTCACACTCTAATAAACCCCAAAATATATGAAGACCAACATAGTCAGTCTTCTGAGTAAGCAATAACTAATGAACATCTGGAAACGCCAAGACAGCTTATAATTGGGGAGATAATTTCCAGATCAGTCAGTGAGGCGGTAGCTGTTGATTTCTCCATGTACACACTCCAGTCTCACCTAAGAATTTAAAAATCACCAAGCACATTCAAAACATGTATTTGTACAAATTATACAACTCTGTAGTTCTAAATAGGCCATGGGGAAGTATACTTCTTAGCGCCAGACGAGCACATTATCTGTAGAGTGACTATAAACCCTGGTAAGATAAATCTATGAAAAGGTGGCTAGCTGTTTCTGTTCATATCCTTCCTATAGCAGAGCCAGTCCTGGGGTCAGATAAGCAAGTTAAGGTAAATATTTCCAGATATTGTATTTCTAATTGTCTTTTTTCATTAAATTACAACCAATATTCTTGTGTCTTTGTTTTAAATGGAATTTATATAGAGAGAGTTTGTTTAAAATTCTTACTTAGGATTCATGGAATTCTTAAAAGTAGTATTTTCTAAGCTTGATTCTTCATCTGGGACTCTTGTTCCTGGCTGTCTGGAAGTGGTCCAAGCAGACTCGCTCTGTTTTCCTTTCCTTTAGATTTTCAAACATCATTAGTACTCTGTTTTAATCAGGCACTGTGGTAACCACAGGGAAGAAATGTTTTACTCTTCTACTTAGAAAAATGAAGGTGACTTTCTTAATGACTTTTGCATGGAAACACCCACATTCGCATCTCTGGCGAAAATACTTCATAAGACTAATCTATTAGACAACAGGTTTTAATTTGCTCTTATATTCCCATACACAGTTCTAACTGTTGAAGGTGATTGACATGTAATTTGCATGCTTTCAGCAGTCACTTCACTATTGACATTCATAGTAAAATATCCCATGTGATATAAATGTAAACATACTAATAAAGAGAAATGCAAACAATGAAAATGAGGGTCCTATTTTTTTAATTTGGATATGACTACAACATTATTGATTTCCTAAGATAAGAGTCTCTTTTCTCTTTAATTTTAGATAAAAAAAAAATAGTGAAGGGTACAAAGTAAGTCAAAGTCCTTCTTTTACTTGTTTGTAGGGCTAAATGCTTAATAAGCATCATCTTATTTAAATTATAAATTAACTTTTAGGGTTGGAGAGATGGCTCAGTGGTTAAAAGCCCTGGCTGCTCTTCCAGAGGTCCTGAGTTCAATTCCCAGCAATCACATGGTGGCTTACAACCATCTGTAATGAGATCTGGCACCCTTTTCTGGCATTCTGGCACACATGGAGGCAGAATGTTGTATACATAATAAATAAATAAAATCTTTAAAAAAATAACTTTTAAAAATCAACATAAAAAGTGTAGGTATTACTTCTATCCAAACTTTATAAAGAAACTTTAGTCAAATAAATTATACCTTTGCCAGACATCATCATGACTCCATCTTTTTCTTATTTTCATATATGAATCATTTGCCTGCTCTTAGAACACTTTTCTTCTTACTGGGTTGCCTCACCCAGCCAGCTCTGATGAAGATTTCTACTTAGTTTTATTGTATCTTGTTATGTGGAATAACATCTTCAGTGGAATGGAGGGAGGGAAAACTGCAGTCAGGATGTAATGTATAAGAGAAGTAATATATATGTATATATATACACATATGTATATATATATATATGTATATATATATATGACTAAGCATTATGTGACCTGATGTGCTTTATTGTATCTTATGTTTATATTTTCTCCGGAATATGGATAAGAACAAAAATAAATACTGTCAACTGCACTCAACTATAAGCTGAATAACCAGTTACTTTGGATATAAAAATGGATTTAAAATTTCTTTTTAACTAATGTGTGACAATGATTTTTCCCAAGTAGACATTTTACACCTCCTCATTTATTTTGATGTAAAAATAATGACACATAAGGCAAAACATATCTTTCTCTTCAAAAAAAAATAGCATTCCCCTTTCCGTGCTTCAGTTTATTAGGCAATTATGAATTTGAATCTGTGATTTATTAGTCACCTGTTTTCTAATGTACCAACTATAGTTGCTAGGAGATCAAAATGTTTGGTGTTCTTTTTTTAGAAACAGAGAGTCTGACTTGCATCACTGCATGTAATCACCACTTTATGAAAGAGAATTTAAACTGGATGAATTTATTTAGGTAGGGTTACATTAAAAATTATGGAGATAGAGACAGAGACCCACACTGGAGCACCGGACTGAGCTGCCAATGTCCCAATGAGGAGCAGAAGGAGGGAGAATATGAGCAAGGATGTCAGGACCACGAGGGGTGCACCCACCCACGGAGACAGTGGGGCTGATCTATTGGGAGCTCACCAAGGCCAGCTGGACTGTGACTGAAAAAGCATGGGATAAAACCGGACTCTCTGATCATGGCGAACAATGAGGGCTGAAGAGAAGCCAAGGACAATGGCACAGGGTTTTGATCCTACTTCATGTTCCGGCTTGGTGGGAGCCTAGCCAGTTTGGATGTTCACCTTCCTAGACATGGACGGAGGGGGGAGGACCTTGGACTTTCCACAGGGCAGGGAACCCTGACTGCTCTTCAGACTGGAGAGGGAGGGGGAGAAGAATGGGGGGGAGGGAGAGAAGAGTGGGAGGAGGGGGGGGGAAAAGGGAGACGGGGAGGGAAATGGGAGGCAGGGAGGAGGCGGAAATTTTTTTTTTCAATAAAAAAAAATTTTAAAAATTATCTATTTTGTGGGTTAAGATGTTCATGTCATGAATGTGCAGAAATATGAAGGTGAATTAAGTTTGAGAGCTGGCATTATCCTTCACTATGTAGGTCCTAAGATAGGATTCAGACCATCAAGTAGGGTGGTGGGTGCCTTTAAGCAAGGAGCTGTGTAATGAGCCCAATCAATCTCCTTGAACTTTCTTTTTAAGTACTATTTTATTTACTTTATCAAGTAAAATACACTTGATCAGCTTACATATGATATTTTGCATTTAAATCTTTAAATATTATGATTGTTTTCTGGAAGTATGTCAATTTTCCCTCACAAGCTATGCTTCTCTCTCTTTTTAGTATTATTTATTGTGTGGCAGGGTGGCATAGCACAATTCATGTGTGGAAGTCAGGAAAACTTGACACAGTCATTTCTCCCAATTTGTGAGTCTTAAAATTAGCTAGGTTTTCAGGTTTTGCTGCAAGTGCCTCTCTCCCTGAACCTGCTCTCTCTCCAAAACCAAGGACTCTTTCTTTGTAAGATATTCGCCTTGATTTTTAAGAAATGAAGATAAATTATTTCTCTTATACATTGTAGTTTGTACATTACATTGAGTTAGTTAGCTATTGTTATTGAATGAATAATATCTCCTTGAAATTCACCTGGGCCAGCCCAACATTCTTTATTTCAGAGTGTGTACATATGTACAAGGATGTTTTTTTAAAGACAATTAATGTTAAATGAAAAGGGTGGTATCATGGGTATAGATCTTTTATCTTTCATGACACATGACAAAATAAGAAATACGAGATACTGCAGAGAAGGTACATGAGCAGAGAAAATGTTCACCTAAAGACAAAACAAGAAGAAAGTTGTCTGCCTAGCAAGTATAGACTTCAAGAGAAGCCAAGTTGCAGAAATTTTGATTTTCAACTTCTGTCCTCCCAGGCAAAAGAAAATAGATATATGGTACTTAAGCCATTCAACCTATGATTTGTCATGACAGCCCTAGCAAACTGAGACAACTTTATATGGAGTTCAAGATTCTTGGTGGCTACACAAGAATATTATACATTTAAGATGGTTCGATAGTTTAGCAGAGGATGTGAGTTTGGGGGCAACCAAGTTGGGCAAGTCACAAATGTTGCTACCTCCTGCTCCAAGGTATTTGCCATTGTCTCTTGGCAACTGTAGGCAGTTGCATATGTGTGCCATGCATACACACACACACACACACACACACACACACACACAAATAAAAAGTAAAAATTAAATCTTAAAAGAGATATTATTACCCTACATTTGGACAGATTAGGTGCATTTTATTTTAGATCAGTATCAGAGGAAAAACCACAATTAATACGCTCAATTAAGTGGCTACCTTATGTGACATATATAATTTATTAGGCCTCTAATTCTTTTTATTTACTCATTTGTTTGTTTGTTTATTTAAACACCAACCACAGTTCCCCCTTCATTTCCTCACATTCTCTCTGCCACCTCCATTCCATGCCTTCCCCACCCAATCCACTCCTCCTCTATCTCCATTAAGATGGGGCAGGTCTCCCATAGGATTTGACAAAGCACAGCATATCAAGTTGAGGCAGAACCAAGCTACACAGCCCCCTCCCTAGTATCAAGCATGCACAAAACATCCCTAGGCTTAAAATGCTAAAGAAGCAAAATCATCAACCATTAAATATGAAAGTAAATGATACAAAATGAAATCCATATTAGTAAATAAAAATGTTTTTTTTTTCTTTTAAACTGTAATTTGGTCTCAATCTACTAATTCTGAAGGTGGGCTCACCTAATAATATGATTTTGTTTAAATCAATACTGGCTGTTTCCATTAATTGTGGATACAAAGGTAAAGAAAGCTAGCCCCTCAAAAACTATGAAAACCTATCTTGTCACTTATTAATATACTGGCTGTTCCTTACTGCAGTGTTCTAATCTTCAGGTAATTAAATTCATGTTGAATTACCATCCTAAGATTATTACTTTAATAAATAATTCAATGCTTGTACAGAGAATGGTGTCTGATCTATTCATTATAAGTACTCACTTGACTGTTAGTTGTCAATTTAGAGTACTGGGAACTCAGACTTTGGAAAATTATTCCTGAGCCTCTCACCAGCCTTCTGTTTTTCTCCATTGTAACAGGCTCAGCAACCTTAGAACAACTGACACTATGTTAAAGACACCATTCTAACGTTAACAGCACACAGACTCCAATACCTGCTAAAACAGGAATAAAGACCTAATCCATCAGAGTTCTAGCCCATAGTTCCAGAATCCAGGGAAGTCCCTAAATATACTAACCTTGCTTTTTGGCTTCTGTGGTTCTTTTTCTTGACAACTGAAGTATGACAATATCCACAGAATGCATAAAAGAAAAAAGGCTGTGAGGTCTGAGCCTACATGATTTGCACAAGTTCCCTATGTAACTATTGGCTGACAATAAAGATTTTTCTTTTAGTTTTAAAAATATCCATGTGTGTTCTCTGGTGGACTTACTTCACAACACCATATTCATATCACATGATTTTAAAGGGGATCAGACAAATAGAGTTATATATTCTCTATGCTCTTTAAAATATTATTTATTAATTTTTTCCTGATAATATCAAATATTATCAGGAAATAATTAATTAAGAGTAGATCTGGTCACATGCATCCCTCTACTCTTGTCCTCTCCCAGCTCTTAGATCCTTCCTTCCTTCTACTGAGTACTCATCCACCTTCATATCTTTTTTTGTTGTTGTTGATTTTGTTTCAGTTTTGTGATGCACCAGTTTAAACAGAGCCTTCCAGATAGGCATGACTATGAAGCTGTTCACTGGATCGTGACTAACTCATGAATGGCTATAGCACCGAATAGAATGACTTCCTTTTTTTCCTTCAGCTTTCAACTGTGTTTCATTCTTTAGGTTAGGCAAGACTCCCATATGGCTCTCCCTTATCTATGATTCGGTCTTGTGCAGACCTTACCTAGGCAATAAAAGTATGAATTTGTGAGTGCCATAGTCATATCATATCCATGTCACTTCATGCCCTCAGCCATGCGGTTCAGCTCTCAAATTCTTCTGCCTCCTCTTTGACACTTGTCTTTGATTCTTGGAAGAGATGATATGGTTGTGCTATTTAAAGATGACCACTCAACAGTTACTTGTTCTCAATATCATCAAGAGGCATGAATCTGCGGTAACCTCCTTTTACTGAAAAGGGAAGTTCCTTTGATCAAGGCTAATGAAAGCACTAGTCTACCAGTGTAAACATAAAATATTCGAGAGCTGGTTTATCTGCCAAAAAAAAAAAAAAAAGTGTAGCAGATTCACTCTTAGTGTCTATAATCTCCCCTGCCGTGGATTTTTGGCCTTTGATCAGGTCCATAGTACTCATTGTGTACTGCCTTGTATCTATCGGATCGCAGATTTAATTAGAAAGTAGTTAGTTCCCTCTTAACAGTTTTTCCACTTTGATCAGTACGCTCCTCTTGTTTGGAAAGTGGTATTGTAGAATGCAATGTGGAGATCTAGGGGAGACCCTTGCTGACTTTTTTTGGCCAGCTATCTGCTTAGCAGTTTCTAATCCTCTGAAGCCTCGCGGATAAGGAAGATGCTTTCATACCCATTCCAGAGCAATTTTCTGATCAACAGGTTTGGTGTCTTACCACCCAGTTCTGATGGACAACCAAACGTATTGGCCATAAGTTGTTTGCTTTGGAAGCTTCTGACCAATAGCTCCCAGGAAGGCATCTCATTGGTTTCTGCAATGGAGATTATGTACTTATGCCCAGAACTGTATTTAATAAAGCACTTCAATAGTCTCCAGAAGAAAAGCTATCAAGATGATAGGAAGACTTTAGCCTTCATTGTTTCTCTTGAGCATCACTGCATGTGATGTTCAGGAAATATTCCTAATGTGTGGCAATTGTACATGAGGAGAAGTTCAAAGGAAAAGCAGTGGTTGATTCAAAAATGGAATTTTTTTAAAAATTATAAAGGAGAGAGATATTATTTGTATACATAAATAATTTTATAATTCTCTCATTAACTGGAGCTTTTAAATATTAAATCAGTAGAAAATAATTTTTTGTTAGAAAATCAATACAAGGCACATTCCTAAGGCTATAGAAATATAAAAAAAGACAAGTTAAATTGTTATATCAACTGAATATCACTGTTATTGATGGTGTAATATATTTTTAGTTTTAAATGTATATTTTATGAATTATTTGCTAGTATTAATTTTTCTACATTATTCAAACCTTTTTAAAACATTTATAGATTATATGATAAATTCATAATTTTTTTCTTAAAGGTATTTTATTGTAGATTAAGATTTGTCAGTTTTGTTTGAGTGTAAGCAATATCTCAATGTAAACCTTTATATTTTGATTCTGACTATGCAATTATCTCTCAGAATATTCTTACTGAATAACTGGATTTCCTTCTTAAAGGTTGTAGATATTATTACATTTGAATAATATTCATAGTCATGAATATATTTTAAAATACTCTATTCCAGCATTGTTTGAACAGTACAAATACTGAATATCCTATTTATTTAAATATTTAAATTTACTAAGAACAGAGTTAATAATTAGAGAATATTTGAAAGTTTTGGATATAATAACTCTTTTTATTCTGTATCCTATGATTTAGCAAAAGTCATAAGCAGCACCATAATTGTATATCAATTTTCCTTTGGTAAATTGGAGAAAAGCATAAATGAAGTCAGAAAATGAAAGTCCATAAAGAAGAGAACAGATTCTAAGAGGGATGTCTGACCCCAGAAAAACTCTTTGTTATAAGGCATTTTTTTCTTATTTCTCAGAATTAGAAATAAAACTGAATTGAAAAGTAGTATAACAGTTGAAAACAAACCATCATCAAGTTCATTCGCAAAGAGGTAATGTATAAAGTCTGTATATCACATGATAATAAATGATCAATGATAATAATTATATTCACTATATTGGATATTCTACATAAAGAGTCAAGTCATTCTAAAACCTTGTCATACGGTAATGGGTTTAAAAATGAAAAGTTAACTGCTGTGTATTTGTGATTTGCATTAGTGAGCCACTCGTCCTTCACTCCTCTGTCAAGCATTCCTGTTTCTCTGCCTGTCTATTGCCTGTGGGTGAGTCCACACCTTAAAAATGCATTCTCATTTTAGCCCTGCTGAAATTTACGAAATCATACACGTAATATCTATGTGACCATCCTTACGTCTAGTAAAAAAAAATGAGGATGATGATGATGATGTTGATATGCTAACCACATGAGGCTCCTTTGAGTTGTACTTCTTTCCGACACAGAAATTTATATTACAGGTTAATTCAATGCAACAATCTTGTTGAGATTTTGTTGTTGTTGTTGTTGTTGTTGTTATTTCTTCTTTGTGTATGGAAGTGTTGCCTCCATGTGTGCCCATATATCACACATATACCTGGTGCCTATAGAGTACAGACGAGGGCATTAAATTTCCCAGAGGTAGAGTTGTGAGCTTCATACGAGTTCTGGATATCAAACCAAGGATCTTTAGTAGAGCAGCCGGAGTTCTTAACCACTGAACCATCTCTCCTGCTCTGAAAAAATTTTTCTATACTTGAAAGTCTATGGATACAATTATTGCTAGGTACTTTATACTGCACTCAAATAGTTAAAGAAAAATAATCTATCCAAAAACAAACAAACATACAAAAAACCCTTAAGCTGGGTGGGGGTAACCCACACCTTTAATCCCAGTGCTTAGCAGGCAGAAGCAGGAGGATCTTTGTGAGTTCGAGGCCAACATAGTCTACAAAGCTAATTCCAGGACAGGCTACTAAGCTACAAAAAAAAAAAAAAATCCTTTCACGAAAAAACAAAAATGTCTATGAATATTACATATTTATCAACATAAAATATTGCCATGCACCGCACCCCCGTGTCTGAGCTCTATGCGTGGGCACCCAGTTCGCGAGCATTGGGCAAGGGGGCTGGAGGTTAAAATACACAAACACACACAGACAGAGTGTCAGCGACACGGGTCATCCTTGAATTCCCCAAGAATTGCCCCCTTTATTGTGTTTAGGGGCAGATAATATAGTGATAGCCACGCCCCAGCTAACCACTCTCCTGCCATCAGGAACTCCTGAAGGTCTCGTGTTCAGAGCAGCTGTAGGCACTCCGATCAGGGGATTACAAGAAATTCAGGATCTGGGGTCTCACTGCTCCCAACAAAATATGTTTTAATATGTCATCAGAATGTCTCAAAAGCAACAGAAAATTAAGACTGTACTGATTAGATAAACACAACTTCTTTCTTTAAAAATTCTTTGGATCAAAAAAAAAAAAAATGAAGCTGGGCGGTGGTGGCGCACGCCTTTAATCCCAGCACTTGGAAGGCCGAGGCAGGCGGATCTCTGGGAGTTCGAGGNCAAAAAAAAAAAAAAAAAAAAAAAAAAAAAAAAAAAAAAGAGCCCACCCTGTTGAAGCCGGTTTTGAAGACTCACCCCTTCTCAGATATCTGCAGCAGAAACTTCTGAAGCTGCTCTTCCATCACTAGACTTTGCTGTCGTTCACACTGACTCTGTGGCTGCAGAGGATTTACCTGTTCATTTTGTCCTAATTCCTGCTTCCCAGTTGTCGGTGGTGATAAGCCTGCTGAACCGTCTCTCACTTCTCTACGGCGGGAAGCAGAGTGCAGACACAAGCCATTACCGTGCTGCACGTGTCAGTGAATCCCTTCAGAAACAGCCTCGTTCTGACTGCAGGGCAAGGCTAATGATGCATGCCCAAGCAGCTTTCCTAGAGAAAGCAATTACTAACTATAGGCCTGAACAACAGCACTGTGGGATTGAATCATAACACTCTCCCGACTAATTTTTAAATTACTTCTGTATTAATACCCCCCCCCAAATTGACAAGATTTGGTCAACTGAAGGGTTTTTCCATATGCTACTCCTGTATTATAGGCTGGAGAAACAATCAGTTTTAGTGAAAATGGAGTCATTTTATTATGTATGTATTTATTTATACTTATAATATTTGGAAGACGATAAATCATTTTTTCAATTTATTAGCTTGCTGATTTTTGTTTTTTTTTTCTTTTTTAGTTTGGATTTAATAGGTAAGAATATTATATTACTATATTATAATGACAAATATTTTGAAGCATAGATTTTTCTGAAAATTTAAAAATAATGATAAAATGGCATATCAACATGAAGATTATCACTGCATAACAATGAGTCTAATTCACAGTTGCTGATTGTATATTGTCATTTATTGCTAATGACGTTTCTTCCTATCCTGTCAAAGGTCACATCTTCTTTGACTCTGACTATGGAAAAAGCACAGACGTTTAATCTTTAAGAGTTTTTGGAGTGGCACCTTCTGATATCAGCTGTATGGTGACCTTTTTGTAGACCAGTTTCTCGGGACCAAACTCATAACAATGTTTCTTGAAACAACTTCATGGCATGTTTTTGTGCAAAACTAGCAGGGCGACTGCCTAATTGCCATGCAGCAGGCGATGCTAGTTGTTAGGATCTGGGTATGTGCAGTCATTAGTGTGTTCACTGATATCAATGTAAATGCATCTGTCAATTCCACTACACTCCTGACCAACACCTTCCCTCATACTATAACATTTTCCTTCATGTTAATTGGCAGTTTTTGTATTTTAATATAATTGTCAATTCCTAATCTACTTAATTATGTTTGTTGACTTATAATTACTAGGCTTGAATTGCAAAAACAACGAGATACTTGGTTTGATTGAGGGCATGTTGTGGAAAGGGAAGTTCTGCACTCACATATGATTTTGTCTGGAAATTTATTCTTTTCTAAGAAACTCAGCTATAAAATTCTCCTATCTGTACGTCTTCACATCTTAATGATGGTTTTATTAATGTAATTGTTGAGCCCTGGGTTTTATATCTGTGTGTGATGCCATCCATTTATAAGGAGCTTAGCAATACTTCAGTTACTTTGAGGTTTGATATTATTGTTTCAGTATAGAAAGTTCATTTCCCTGAACCAGTAACAGAGCAAAGGAACAGCATGTGTTAAACTAATATTGTATTTCTCACACCTAATACTTGGATTCCATCAAGGTTATAAAACTGGAAACATTGGGATATCAAATGAAAGTCAGAGACCAAAAAAAAAAAAAAAGGGAAAATAGTTAATGAAGATATTGTTCAGAAAGAAAAACTGTAGCTCCATAGTGTGCCACAAAATAATAACAACAAAAGAATCTGTGGTCTTCGGAATCCTACGTCCTGTTCTGTAAGTGAAGTCATAACATTGTCTTGAAGATTTTAGCTGTTCTCTGCATTGTGAGAGAGTGGGTGTGTCAAAGAGAAGTTCAGCAGGGAGGCAGAATGAAGAAAAGGCTGGACATTTTCCCAGCTCTCCTGAGTCAGGTCTTCACAGTATGGCTTCATTAATCTCTTTGAAGTACTTTCTCAGAACATCAGACACATTCCAGCATTAGCACACACACACACACACACACACACACACACACACACACACACAAAATAGATTGCAAAGGCAAATATGAATATGTGTCATACTATGCGTGTTTGGATTAACCATATCTCTTTGATAAAATTTACTTATTCCTTCATCATTTATCCAGTTGTATCATAGAAAGATCCAGGAGAGGTATTCAAATATTTATTAATCATCATGACATGAACTTCTGACAACCACAAACGTCAAACAAAGCGAATAGGTTTACAGTTGATATCACTAATCTTTAAGTCCTGGGTGACTGATAGTCCTAGACATCCTTCCTCAGGGACCCTTTGAGTGGCCACGTGAGGTCATAAAGTATAAAAGCATTTATTATAAAATTTTAGGGGAAAAATTTTTAAGTGGCTTGATCTTTGTGAATAGAAACTCGTGCCTTTGTTTTTTTCCTAATTACCGTTACATCACCTACTCTCATTTTTTTTTATTGAAAAGAAAAAAAATTAAAAAAATTTCCGCCTCCTCCCAGCCTCCCATTTCCCTCCCCCTCCTCCCGCCCCTTTCCCCCTCCCCCCACTTTTCTCCTCCTCCCTCTCCAGTCTGAAGAGCAGTCAGGGTCACCTACTCTCATTTTTTTGGTCTTCATTGTTCATATGTTTTTTTTTCTATTACAAAGAATATCTATATATTGAATTTTTAAAAAATCATTTCAGACATTTTAGAGTAGATATACCATTTCTTGATATTGCAACTTTCTTTGTTTTGGTTTACTTTTTCTACTGCTGTTCTTATGTTACTACCCTGCTAGCATACTTTAATTTTCTTCATGAAAGATGCATTTACTCAAAGAAAATCACCATGCCTTTGGGTTCTGCCTTCCTTCCCTTCCCTTCCCTTCCCTTCCCTTCCCTTCCCTTCCCTTCCCTTCCCTTCCCTTCCCTTCCCTTTCCTTTCTTCCCTCCTTCCTTCCCTGCTTCTCTCTCTCTCTCTCTCTCTCTCTCTCTCTCTCTCTCTCTCTCTCTTATTCTACTAAAACAAAATAGCACAGACTGGATCATTGATAATGAACAGAAACTTGGTTCCTGGTTCTGGAGGCTACAAAGTTTAATGCTGAGAGGTCATCAGGTTATTTGAAACTTAACACTGTGTCATCCATGGAAGAATTAAGAAAGCATGAGGGGGAGGAGGGAGGGCAGAAGGGGAGGAGGAGGGGAGAAGAAATGGAGAATGAAAGCATGAAGGAATGGGTTGGTTGCGATGGGGGAAGGGCAGAGTCATAATGAAGAAAGAAATATCTTGATTGAGGGAGCCATTATGGGGCTACCAAGAAACCTGGCACTAGGGAATTTCCCAGAAATCCACAAGGATGACCCCAACTACAATCCTAAGTAATAGTGGAAATAGATATCTGAACTGGCCTTCCCCTGTAATCAGATTGATGATTACCTTAATTGTCATCATAGAACCTTCATCTGACAACTGAGGGATGCAGAGATCCACATCAAAGAACAGGACTAAGGTCCCAAAGTTCAGTCAAAAAGAGGGAAGAGAGATATTATGAGAAAGGGGGTAAAGACTGTGATGGGGATACCCATAGAAACAGCTTATCTGAGCTAATGAGAGTTTCCTAGTTCCAGACAGACAGTGGGGGGAGAGGGAGAACCAGCGTAGGACCAAACTAGACCCTTTGAATATGGGTGACAGTTCTATGGTTGGGACAGTCTGAGGGAGCACTGGCGGTGGGGCCAGGATTTATCCCTACTTTTTAAGTTGGCTTTTTGGTGTCCATTCTCTTTGGAGGAATACCTTGCTCAGCCTAGATATAGTGAATAGGGCCATGGTCCTGCCTCAAAAAGATGTGCTAGACTTTGTTGACTCCCCATGGGCAGCCTTTACCTCTCTTAGAAGTATATGGGGGTGCTGGGGAGGAAAGAAGTAGGGAACTGAGATTGTGTAAAAAAATTTTTCACTATAAAAATAACACAATCAATCATTCTTGAAAACATAGCTTTCTATCTTGATTAACAAAAAAAAAAACAAAACTCATCTCTTGGTTTTGACACAATGACAATTAAATTTCACCCTGAGTGTGAGAAGAGTGGGCACACAATAGTTAGCAGTTAAGGTTGCCTCCACAGTTGCTTCTGTGTGTTCATCCTTGGCCATCTCTGTACCCCAATAGTGGATCTATGCCTGAGAGTTGCCACAAATACTCAGTATTAATTGTGCTAAGAAATTTAGCTTTATTCAGAGAGATATCATTGGTAAATTCTGAAAAATTTCTGGTTAGTCCCTGCTCTCATATTCAGCATGTAAATAAATGTCAAAACCAAACCAAAACAGAAACAAAAGAATTGTCTCTTAGGTAGATTAAAGTTTGCGCACTATATAGTCTAATATATTTAGTAAATAATGTTGCATATGATTTATTTAATTTATAAAATCATATCACAATTATAAATGATTTGGAATCCAGAATCTTAAATAAAAAGAAAAAATAATATCTTGAATGATTTTAAAATTTTTGATTCATCTCCTTTTGTCCCACTGAAAGACACTGTACTTTACTAAGCATGACTAAGAGGTACAAGCCTTAGTTAAGAAGTAAACACATGCTCTATTCATCTCAACCTTACATTTTCTTCCAATTCTTTTTGATTCCTTAGCTCTTAGCATCTATGACCTCTGGCCCAGTTTTAAGTGCTCTCATAAATGAGAACACATGGAGTGTGTTACTGTTGTGATCACCGAAAAATCACTTTTGTGTCATAGAGTATGTAGTTCACTTGCATTTTCAAACTCAAATGTCCAAAGTTGAGCCAAAAACTTGATCTTCCTCAGTCAGGAGTAACATCTTTTCGTCATCATCGCATATTGGTAGAAAGCTGAAAGTAAACTCTCACCCTCACTCGCATGGCCAGAACTAGATAATCAATTGACAGTTTCCTGTGAGTTTCATCTCTACATGTACCATCAACTCATCGACTTTTCTTCAGTACTACGTTCCTTTCAGTGTGACCTGACCTTACAACCTCATTAATCTTCTTCACTGCTTCATTTATCCCCAGGTGCCAGAAGTAGCCTACCATCAAACATACTCCTTAATTAGGATACTTGAATGTAAGAAATTTTAGTGACTTCCCGTAGCCCTTAGAATTACAGAAGTAAAAGGAAGTCAAAGTCCACAGATCTCATCATGACACATAAAAACCATGCACCACACGTTTTCAACTATCGTTTTATTGAGCACATTCCACCTGCCCCAATAGAGACTGATTTCACTCATTGATATTGCTTTTGACTTTCCAAGGAAGCAGCCTATTGAGCCTCGTGTGCCATGCAGATGGAAGTAGAATGCAGAGGAATAAATGGAGGAGAGACGACAATGATTAGAGCGCTGACAAGTGATTAATAAGACACATCAGTAATACTCAGGACATGCTGCAATAACTGTCTAGTCAATATTACACTTCTGGCCATAACTTTATGTGTATTACTCAGTATTCCCCAGAAAAATAGAACTAAGAGGGGGTTATATTAAAAATATTATTCTATCTTAGATGTATAAAGACATACACTTTATACACATGCTTCATACCCTTGTGTTTTTTGTTTTGTTTTTCAAGACAGGGTTTCTGTGTGTAGCTTTGGTGCCTGTCCTAGAACTAGCTCTTGTAGGTCAGGCTGGTCTCAGACTCACAGAGATCCACCTGCCTCTGTGCCCAAAGTGCTGGGATTAAAGGCATGTGCCACCATTGGCCAGGTCATACCCGTGTGTTTTATTCTTCTAAATCAACTAACTGTAAAGTAAAGATACTTGGGACAATGTACAATGTACTGAACATGAATCTATCTTAAGTGTCATTATTCCCAGACAACAAGGTCTCATAATAAATAGTTCTATGTCTATATTTAGATAAATCATATATGATATTGTCCTGATTAATTTTTAGGAGTTTTTTGTTTTTGTTTTTTTTTTCAACTAGATACAAACTATTGTCAGCTGTATAAGGAAACTTCATTTGAAGGGTTGTCTTGATTAGATTAACATACGATTATATCTGTGATAGATTATACTCATAAATGTGAAGAAGAATCAATCCACTATGTGTGATGGATGCCATTTTTTTCTTTTTCTTTTTTCTTTATTCTTTGTGGATTTCACATCATGCTTTCTGTTTCCACTCAACTCGCTATCCCCTCATATCTACCCTTTGCCTTTGCAACTTCCTGCCCGTCCCCTCACAAAAACCAAAAATTTAAAAGAAAAAGCAAACCAAATAAATACACAAAACAAACAAGAAATAAAAAAAAATGAGGGAAGCATGTTGTCATAGGAATTGTAGTGTGGCCTTTTGAGTCTCACAGTTTATTATTTAGTCCGTTCGTCTTTACTTGCAAGTGTTCATTGTCATGCGTCATTCACTGTTCTGGCTCCAAATCTTGTCTTCTGCTATGTCACCAGTAATTGGCTGGGGCTTCATCATGGATATCCTGTTATTGTGTTGTGTCTTGGAGGTCCTATTGTTTTGAATCTGTAGGTGTGTCTCCTTCATCTGCTCCAACAGTTCATCAATGAGGTGGATTGGGGTTGGCAACTCATCCCAACATCCACCCCATCTATGAACTGTATGATAGATGGACTGGTCAACTTGCTAGCTTTTCCTCATCCTCACTACCTGGGTGAATGCCACACTGTCTGTCTAGTTCACCCAGTGCAGGCTCCAGCAAGGAATGGGGCCAATTCTCTTGCTCTCAGATCCTCAGTTCACCACACTCATTCCACCAGGGCCAGATCCATTGTTTTTCCCAAGTGAGGTGCAGGACTCTCTCTCCTGCAGACTGTGTGGGTGTAAGGGAGGGCAGGGTTAGTTGTCCTCTCATGCCCTCAGTGCTGGCTCATCTGCATACCAAACAGCAGGATAAGCTCTACTGTGCTGTCCAGGAGGAACTCAGAGGCTGCTATTTTGCATGCTGCAACTGGGAAAGGACAGAACTAGTTCACTTGCTCTGGATATTGGCAGCCTGCTCTCTTGCCTACAGCAGGTAGCAAAGGGCAGAGGGGATAGGGCATCTTTTCCTCACTCATGCCACTGCATGGAAGATGAGCAGCAGAGTCAGTTCTGTTACTCACAAGTCCTCAGGACTGGCTCAGCTGCATCACCCAGAATAGTGGTAGCTCTAGTGTGCTGCCCAGATGAGGCACAGGGCCTGCTCTCTAATATGCTACAGTTGGTGAGGGTCAGGGTTAGCTCTCCTGTTCTTGTGACCAGAAGCGAGTTCTTTCACCTGGCACAGGTGATAATGGGTAAAGGGATGGGGGGAGGTGTGTTGCCATTTCTCAACAGGCAGAAGTGAGATGTATAAGAAAAATATCTGAGCATGAGCAAGAGTACAAGTCAGGAAACAGTTTTCCTCCATTGCCTCTGCCGACAGGTTCATACATCGAATCCATGTCCTGGTTTTACTCAATGACTGGATTAGATCCGGAAGAGTAGCTGAAATAAAATCTTTGCTCCACAAGTTTCTTGACGTCACAGTGATTTATCACATCAACAAAGATCAAAGTAAAATAGTGTTACTGTCTTCAATTATATGAGAAAGAGGGGGAAGATAGAGAGCCAGAGAGAGGGTGGGAGACAGAGAGCAAGGAAGTGATAGAACAAGAGAGGGGGGGCAGGGAGGGAGAAATAGGATCATATGAGTGTGGAGACTTCGTGAATTCAAATCTAAAGTACTTCACCACCAAGTTGCAACTGGAGTCCTCAATGAGCGTTCTGGTATACCAGGAGAGGTCAGTAATGAAGTGCAAAAACATCTGTTGAAACATTGCCTTGTCCATGACCAACCTATACAGACCTTCAGTGTTTGTCACGTGGAATAAACCTTTATTTCCCTCAAATATCTGGCAAGAAATCTGGGCTTTTTGTACTAGCTAAATTGGGACATAAAATTATCATTAAAATGTCTTCTTTTTCCTTTTCATAGTCTTTTACTGGAACATTATATTTAGAGACTAAAATGTGAAGTGTTTTTGTTTATATGCCATAAAGAATACATATCAGTCCTGGGATTTTATCTGCCTTGAAACTATCACAAAAGTCACATCTTTTTGAGGTCACCCACCAACTCTGGCTCTTATCGTTTTGCTTCTCTGAGTCTCAGGGAAAGAGGTTTGATAAATGTCCTATTTAGAGCTGAATTCTCCAAAATCTCTTACTTTCTGTACATTGTTCAGTTGTGGATCTCTGTTTTAAAGTGTAATGTACTGCACAGTGAAGATTCTTCGATGAGGGTGGAGTGATAAACTGAATTATGCATATAGCAATATATGATTAGAAATCAATTGATTGCTATTTTTCTTTAGTAGAATAATAGTAGTAGGTTTTCCTGTAGGCCTATGAACTATCTAGTCTCTTATAGTGGCCAGGTTCTTGGCCACTATAACCTTGTCAGACATGGGTTCTATCTCATAGAGTGGGCCTTAAATCGAAATTTTAAAAGTGGTTGATTATCTCCTTAACTTTTGTGCCACTATTGCACAAGCATATCTTGCAGGCAGGTTGCTATTATAAGTCACAAAGTTGTAACTCTAGGGAGGCTAGTCAGTAGGGGTGAAGCTTTTGGCTGTGAACCAGATCAATTTCTACCTGTTTGATGATATAAGTAACTGCTGTCTTCAGCAATAGGGCCTTACGATCAAGTTGTGGAGAGTAACCAATAGCCTTGAACATAGTCTATGATGTGTATAGGGTTTATAGGATCCCTGTGGCTAACCATTCAGCAAGAAGTACCTTATTCTTTGACACAGAATTTTTGCTTGATAGTATAAGGTATCTAATTGGCTCACTTTAACCAAGAAACTATTTGTAAACTGATAACTGATTGGCAGGTGAAAATCAATGTTCTCTATGGAGTGCCACTGGTTATAACAGGCAGTCTAGGGCTGGGCCCATGTCCAGGAGTTTTTGTACTAACAACACGATGTGTATGTGTGTTTTTATTTTGTTTCTTTTTTTTTTTTTTTTTTTTTTTTTTGTCTAAATGGTGTTTTAAAAATTATTATTTTTTGTTATTTTGGATTTAGTTTACAATGTTTTTCTTGTGTTTATTCTTTGAGACAGGGCAGAAATAAAGATAAAGTTGGGTGGGTAGGGAAGCAGAAAGGAGGAGCTGGAGGAGGGAAAATATTACGATTAAAACATTTAAAAAATGACGAGCTAACGAAGTGTCTGAAAATGACATAATGAAGCCAATTATTTTGTATCCTAACTGAAAACCTAATCATAATAAAAATACAAATCAGTGTATTCAGTTATCTCTTTTAATAACCTCATTTTTATGAGTAGTTTAAGAACACATCTGTCTTGTGAACAACCTAATCATGGAGATGATTCCGTTATTTTCTTGGATTGTTTGCTTGTGGAGTCCACACTGGTGATGAATATACTTGCTTTTGGCTGTCGGCTTTGCATTGGATTCTCAATGTTTTAAACTAAAATATTCATGAAAATTGTGAATTCAATCACAAAGTGTCTATATAGTGGGTTATTTAATTTTTATTATTGTATAAGAGGGCATCATCTAGATCTGTCTAAAATGGCAGCAGAGGTCACCTTCTCTAAGTTTCTCTCACTTTTCATAATCCTCAAAATTTAATTAAAAGCGCCTGACTTTGGGAGATTGTACATTATCCTGGATGATAAAGCTACAAATGAGAGAAGAAGCTGACTTCATAGCTTTGTACAGTGAATTACACAGTTCATTTATGGAAATATTTCTGAAACCATTTCCTTTGGACCCTACTCCTTTGAAATATTAGTTCAGCCATCAAGAACCACAGTTAACACTGTCATGCTTGACTGAGTTATGGCGTGCAGTAACGACTATTAATGAACTTGAGTACTCTAGGGAAAGGTCTATCTAGTCCTTTGTCTGAAACTTTACCAACTTTTCCCCTCATGATCCATTACATTACTTGGCATGCTTCTTAGACACATATTTAGAATATGCTACTTTAGAGGCCCTGTTTTCTATTTTTATTGAGCTCTACATTTTTCTCTGCTCCCCTCCCTGCCTCTCCCCTCTCCCACTTTAACCCTCCCCTACGGTACCCATGCTTCCAATTTACTCAGGAGATCTTGTCTTTTTTTACTTCCCATGTAGATTAGATCTATATAAGTCTCTCTTAGTGTCCGTATTGTTGTCTAAGTTCTCTGGGATTGTGGTTTGTAGGCTGGTTTTCTTTGCTTTTGTTTAAAAACCACCTGTTGTCATTTTTAACTCCTTCAATAATATTCCTACTGTTACAAATGATATATAGTACATCTACACTGTGACACAGACATATGAATTATGATACTTTCTTGTTGTCAAGAGATCCACAGGGTTGAATTTCAGGACAGAACAATGACATAGGCTGAATAATAAAACCCAGAGACAGATATTGGGGTTCAAACTGAAGATAAGAAGAGCAAACAAGCCAAGCCACTAAAGAACTCTTACCTCTATAAAATCTTCGGACTGAAAGAGAGTGAGTTCCTGTCTCATCCTGCTTTATGTTTCCCTCTAGTGCTGAAATTAAAAGCGTGCACCACTACCTCTCAGCCTTTATGGCTAACTTGTGTGGTTGCTGGGATTAAAAGTGTGGGATTAAAAGGCAGACTGGAAGTACTAGAAGTTTAAGTATTGCTTCAAACACTGTATTTCCACCTATGAGCAGGATTTAGTCATGCCCAATTAGCGACGTGTTAGACCGATTGGTAGGAATATGGAGGGACTGGTAGGGAAGAGAGCCTGGTAGGGAAAACATATGCAGAAAATTGATTCTGAGCTTCTTAGCTAAGACAACACAGGTAAACGGAAGAGCACAAGATAAAAGAAATTCTGAGAAGCCACTAACAAAGAATGCATGCGGCTGAATATGGACACAGAAGAGTGTGCCAACTCAGGTTTCTACCTTGAGCACAAAATGGATGCTAATTTTGATAACACCTCTGAGAAAGAAGAAGAAGCGGCGTGTCTTGGGGAAGGCAGTATTGATTTCCGATTTGAACTCACAAACCTGGATAAGCTTGTAGGACAAAAGTCACACATCAAACTGGAATTAGAAATCATGATATGAAAGTCAAAAGAGATAAGAGCTGACAAGACAGATTTGGAGGGCACCCACATGGAGATAATTGGATTTGGGAGTGAGGGCAAGAACACGGAGAGAGCATACTGATTGAGGAAGTAACAGAGACAAGACAGGAGCCTAGTTCAAGAGTACAGTGCCTATTACGATAAAATCCAAGAGACAGCACTTTAAAAAGATAAATGTATACCAAAAAGTAACGGAGCTCTGGGTGATGGTGAAGGAAGAGTGATTTTTAGTACTGCAGAGACTACTATTTACTTCTGGTGTTACAGTCTGTTCAGTTGCTGGGGTACTTCAAAGTATCTTTAGAGATGTTAATGATTATCAGTTCAATTGCAATTAATTGTCAATTGCAAATGTGCAACTTGCTAATGGACTACCTAATTAATTGTTAAGTTTCCTTTATTTAATTCTTCAATTCATTCACCTTTTGGGAAGTTAATTGCAGTATATGGGTTTAAAGTAATGATTTCTCTTACTCATTCCATAGTCAATTTTTCAGTCTCAAATATGAAACATACCACAGAAGTTCACAACACTTCTTTCTCATGCCTTTATTTGTGCTAGCTTCAGGAACAATTATTAAGACTAAGTGGGGCTTCTGGTTTTCTGGCTAGGGCCTTATAAAAGGGAGGGATATCTTACGATTTTTGTTTGTTGAACAATATGTGTTTAGAAATCTTTCATCTTCAATCTCCCCAAAGCACGCTTAAACCAATGATATTTGAGGTTGGCCCAAACAGCAAGTTTTCTGATTTCTGATCTAAGATGAAGTATTGTGAAGAAAGAGTACTTGAAAGGCTTTCTGTTTATTGATGTTTAGAATATTTTCAGCACTTATTACGTGTGTGTGTGTGTGTCTGTGCACTTACATGGTGTAGGTCAAGCAGAGTAGAATATTTTATCAATACAGAGCTGGAACTGATGGAGTCTGTGAACTGCCTGATGTGTGCATTGGGGGTAAAAGTGTGGGTTTTTGGAAGAGCAGGAATTGTAAGTGTTCTTAGCTGCTTTAACATTTTTCTAGTTCCATTCTTTTGAAAAAGCCTGGGATAAAACCGGACTCACTGAACATAGCAGTCAATGAGGACTACTGAGAACTCAAGAACAATGGCAATGGGTATTTGATCCTACTGCATGGAGTGGCTTTGTGGGAGCCTAAGACCTGGATGGAGGTGGGTGGTCCTTGGACTTCCCACAGGGCAGGGAACCCTGATTGCTCTTCGGGCTGACAGGGGAGGGGGAGGGAAATGGGAGGTGGTGGTGGGGAGGAGGCAGAAATCTTAAATAAATAAATAAATAAACAAACAAACAAACAAATAAATAAAAGAAAAAATCTTTTAAGATGAGCCTGTCATAAACAATCTAGAAAGACTTCAACTTCTGATAGTCAAGTGAAACATTTCACTTTACAATGGTGAGGAAAGCAATATGAATGGAAATTGTACATTAAATTTCAAATTTTAATACCCCCAGGGTAGCTAATGTAGGATTTTGAGCAGTGGTGGCAAGCTGAGTTCTTGTCATCATGAGATTAAACAACCACTCGTCTACATTAGAATATTACTAAGCTAGTGTTTGGTAAAAGAGTTGAATCAAATACATTTTCAGCAAATGATATTTTTAGCTTGTGATACATTATCTAGGCATAAGCTCTCTTTATATGGAGGAAAACCTGGAAAGTACAATTCTAACTACCATATCCTTCCATATCCTTTCATCACCATTGCTGCTTGAATTTCGCTTGTCTAATAAAAGCCATCCCATAGACTGTTGTTTCAAGATCTATTGTCCATAGATATAAGATAGAGACATTGTTCAAGACTAATAATGAAGCAAATTTTATTAATAACTCATTCCTTCTCATTGACTTGTAATTTGTCTATGTATTAATGAGTTGTCAAATAGGTTTCTGGGGTTAAAACCCATTCATTTGTTTCATCTTTAGTTTACTTATGTGAGTTCCCTAGAATTTATTTTTAAATATCCAGTATCCCAATTCTCTAGACATTGGTCTTCATCTTGTAGAGGAGAAACATTTCTAAGCTCTTTTGGGTTTCTGACTGGGACTCAAAATAAAACTGAAAAAGTTGATCAGAAATCAAGCATACAGATTTATTTATTAACATTTTTTCATCAAGTAAAAACCATCAGCAAGGAAGACTGGAAACCAAGGAAAGTATACTTCTATGTTAACTTAATTGATGGCAATGTGAGGATGGTGGTATAACAGAATGATAAATTGTGAGAACATGGTAAGATCTATTTATTTAGATTCCTCTATGCTTTTCCTTGACTCTTCCCGCACCCTGGAATAGAACTCTTGCCACATGAACACAATTGTGCAGCAGTGTAGGGAAAAGTTACAGGATTTTCCTAGAGACAGGCTCTTCCCACATGACTTTCTTCTGGCCAGGAGAATGTTCTATGACCTACTTCAGAGGAGAGGAATTATAACTGTTCAGCCTTGGGGGAGACAGGAAGCATAAGAGCTCTGTAACATTTTTTCTGTCTCCATGCTTTTCTGAATTTTCTTCACTTTAAAATGCTCAACATGATAGCCATGGTTCAGGGTCATAATCACATTACTCTGGAGGTTGAGGCAGGATGATTGGTCTGAATTTGAAGACAGTTTGCAGTATGAAAATCCTGTCTCATAAGAGCAAAACAAAATAAAAATAAATTTAAACACTGAAAAAAAATCAGATGCCAATTGCACTTAATTTGTTAAAATGTTTTGGGTTGCTCAATTTATGATACTGCTGACAATATGCATTGGTTGAAATAATAGTCAAAAAATGGTATTAATACCTACTGAAATAGCTTATAATCAATTCACAATGTGACAGTGGTGGTTTGAATAGGAATGGATGCCATAGGTTTACATATTTGAATGCTTGGCACTCTTGTGTCTGCTGTGGTTTGTGGAATTCTGAAGCCAACACCTGAATCACAGCTGAAAAGTGTGGAGAAAAGGGCCCATTTCTGGATGAGTGAGCGTGAAGGTCAGAGAAGAAGGGTTTCACGGTTGGTGTGCTATACCGTTGGGGAGTTGTATTTGCAAGGGGTGGAGGCAGCTAAAACATTTCATTAGGGACTGTGGTAGCCCACAAGTGACTCAGTTTCCATCTGGAGTCCATTCTGGCTTAAACGTCATTTGAGTTCAAGCTTGCCTACTCTGCTTGCTCCAATATCCTTGAGAGCTGTGGGAAAGTTCTGATTAAGCCCATGAGAAAGAGCATTTTTTTCCTAGGAGAAAAGAATGCCATCTAGTAGAAAGAATACTGCTGATTCCAAACTTTAGGAACATCAAGACAGAAATTGAATCTGCTTGTGAGCAGCGAGACCATGAGAGACAGAAAACTGCTTACTCAGGACAGGGATGGTCTTATGGTTAGATTCTGACTGACTGTGCTGTGTTTTGTTTTGCTTTTGTAGATAAGCAGGCTCTGAAATAAAATTGGGGCAGTGCAGAGTGAGCTGGCAGTCCCCCCAAATCTCTCCTGTGTTTTCCATCTCAATTTCTTACAATCTGTCATTTCCTTAATCCTCACACCCCACCCAGATACCCCTAGCTGATTTTCTTGGATCAGTCTCTGACAAGGGAACCCACCACCATGCTCCTGATAGCAAAGAAAAGAAGTCAGGAGTCAGAAGAAGAGATGGACCCTCAAAACTAAGAAGCTGAAATATAACCATCTTGTTGCACAGGAGAGAATATATTCTAAGGGTATACTTCTGTTTCTCATTTGGCTATCAGATTATTCAAACTATATCCCAAGAAGTAATAATTTCCCCCAGAAATTTCCTCTTGAGAGATTTAATAGCAGAAGCCATCGACATCCAGAGGTGGAACTTTGTTTTTTTGAAAAAAAGATTTACAACTTGTCAGACAACCATGTAGGAAAAGTGAGCTTTGCAAGGCAGACATGGAGCCAAGACAAAGATCAGAGAATGACACCTTATCACACTACTTAGTTATGATTGTCTCTTGCTTTCTACTTAATCCTTATCCTCATATCTCTGTATCTTTCTTTACAATCAAATAAATATTTCTGTTCTGCTTTGTACTATTATTTTTCCTCCTTTAATTGGCTTACTGAAGATGGGTGGCAAAACCTGGCTTGTTGGGGCAAAGACTGGGACCTTAAGTCCAGTAGTAGAAGGAGAACTTCAGGCTAATAGCAGGCTCCACTTATAATTGCAAGACACAGGCAATAAGATTTTATGAGTATTTAAAAGACACTCAAAACATCTTCAAAATTGAAGATCTATCCAAGAGGCTAATCCCATTAAGGTTCAAATCCTTTTAATTCTTTTACTTCATGAATATGAGACAGTGAGACGTGGGCTCTGGAGGATGCCAAGAGTTGGGACACTTATGAGCTGCTAAGGGAGATCAAGGATGATAAGATGAGGCCCTGTCTGAGAAATCTGAAGGTCAGTTATGAAGGATATCTGGGAGTCTCCTGACCTTACATTTCTAGTGACTAAGACTATCTTAATAAAAATGAATACTTCCCCTTCAAAGGATGAATCAATTTACCTCAAACCCGGGTCAAGAGAGAGGACAGTTATTTGCCATCTCAGGAACTGAAGATGTTTGGTTAACACTCCGAACCTGTCAGCCATCTATATGCACCATCTTTCTCAAACGGAGGGCCTTTGCTGTGCCTAAAGAAACTGGTGCTCAGAGTAGATGAGCGTTCTGACCATTACTAACCCCAGTGATTCCATGGTGACTTACTATCCTTATTTATCCTATAACATAGTGCCAGTTGCCCGGACACTAAAATGTCCTGCAAGGCAACCAGGCTGGAACAAGGCCTAGTGGATATGAGCACTGAATGCAAAATGTCTGAAACATTCCAGAAGGGGAGGGACAGAGAATGTAAATAAGCAAAGGAAGAATGTGACCCATTCGTGGAAGATGAAAGATTAAAGATACAGCCTACTATATACAGCTCATTCCCTTTTCTTTGGCACTGTATCCCAACATTTATTTATTTTTATATGATGCAAATTTCACCATTCATCACATGTTTTGTGGGAATCTTCTGATGGTTAGTCATTAGGGTAGTTAGAGGTTTGGTTAAACAACAAAGTCTTGATTTTCCTTTCTTTTTTTCCCATTCTTCCCCCTCCCTCCCTCCCTCCCTCCCTCCCTCCCTGCCTCCCTCCCTCCCTCCCTATCTGCCTCCCTCCCTTCTTCCCTCTCTCTCCTTCCTTCCTTCCTTCCTTCCTTCCTTCCTTCCTTCCTTCCTTCCTTCCTTCCTTTCTTCCTTCCTTCCTCCCTTCCTTTCTTTGTTTCCTAAGGAAGGGGGATACCCTACAGAACAGGAGCCTGTATTTTCAGCTACCTTACCAGTTTCTCTGGACCCTGACTGAGGAACTAATTCTAGAGCTGCTCCTACCTGGAACAATGTGCTCTAGACACGATACCCATATCCATCCTGAAACAGAAATTAAGCATCCTTTGAGCATTCCAATGATTTTGAAATCAAGCTTTTTCAAAACGACTTTCTCTGAAGTTTCATGCTTTTCCACAGTGGGACCAAGGCACATAGTCTATAGCTGCCTCCATAAAAAATAGAAATATTAATGAAACAGGGATTTGACTTTTAAGATTAGAATCATTCCAACCCTTTTCCATACCTGGATGATTGTAAGGTTTGTGTATTGGATCTTTAGTGCCTGGATAAGAGACATTTGGTGGGATCAGCAGCGTATGGCAGAATTGCTCATTCCTTGGTGACTAAGGCTTTGTTACTGGCTGTTCTGATGTATCCCATCTTCTCTTTGCAGGAAAGACTTTAGTATTTTAGGATCCCTATCCCTCAAGCAATTCAGTTCAGTTAAGTCTGTGCCATGCTTCAAATACAAACAGACACAGCTTGGGATGGAGCTAGCCTTCTCCCTCACTATGTATTGTATAGCACTACTCCTGGGGAGACAAACAATGTCTAATCATCCTAGACAGGTAACAATCGACTAAAGTAAGGAGACAACCAAAGTCCAACTCAATGAATCAATGAGTTGTTCTTTTTTTCCCTACTAAAATATCTTTCAACTATTTGTACATTTAAAATTGTAATATAAACATATCATTCTCCACTGTTCTCCTCTGCATGTCCTCCCATATTCCTGCAACAACTCCTACAATGTACCCTGTATTCTAAAACTGATCGCTTATCTTTTTAAATTAGTATTATTATACTATAAATATAAATTATTGTTGAACAAATCCATATATACACATATTGACAAATAAATAAATATAACACGCTTAATCCTTTTTTTTTTATTTTTGTGGGTATGTGGTTTCAGAGATGATCATTATGTATTGGATTTTATTGAGTCTACTTACAAAAGTATGAGTAATGGGTTGTTTATTGGAGCAGAAATTATTCAAGGACAGCTCTGTCAGCAAAACTCTCCAAAACATGGATGATATCTCTTGAGAGCTGGAAACTGGGGTGCTATATACAGCTTGCAGACAGCTCAACAGGTTGGGAAGTCTCCCTGGTATGTTGGTTGGTCTTAACTCATTCCAGACAGTCTAGCTTATCTTTGTGCTCCTAGGGAGCTAAGGTGGTCTTGGGGCATCTCTCATCAGTCTTTACTGTTTATATTATCTTGGAAAAAAAATCTGCTTAGTGTGTCTTGTTGATTTCAGTGATTTCCTGAAGATTTTAAATTGTTTACTTCTGGAGTCCTGACAGAGACCCATGTTGGAGCACTAGACTGAGCTCCCAAGGCCAGATGAAGGGCAAAAGAAGGGAGAACATGAGCAAGAAAGTCAGGACTGTGAGGGGTGCTTCCACCCATGGAGACAATGGGACTGATCTAATGGGAGCTCACCAACGCCAGCTGGATTGGGACTGAACGAGCATGTGATCAAACAGGACTCTCTGAATGTGGCTGACACTGAGGGCAGACTGAGAAGCCAATGATAATGATACCGGGTTTTGATTCTACTGCATGGACTGGCTTTGTGGGGGCCTAGTCTGTTTGGATGCTCACCTTCCTAGACATGGATGGAGGTGGGAGGGCCTTGGACTTCCCACAGGGCAGGGCACGCTGACTTCTCTTAGGACTGGAGAGGGAGGGGGAGGGCGAGTGGGGAGTAGGAAGGAAATGGGAGGAGGTGGAAATTTTTAATAAATAAATTTAAAAAAATCTTCCCTGTGGAATGGGATGCTTCACCTCACTTTAGATCACCCTGAGACTTAAGGAGCTTCCTACCACGATGGAATGCTGTATTTCTGAGGAAATTTTTATTTTCAATATGATGTCATCCTTCTGTCTTATCTAGTAAATCCTAGAAGCAATGGAGACTAGATTTTGCCCCTCAGATGTGGGTGAGTCCTCGGCTTTCCCATTGTTATGGGATCCTTATACAGAGAAACTGGACCCTGAAGATTTCTGCCGGAAAGCAGCTTTATGTCATGTCAGCACCGGCTCAGTGGATTTGGACCAAAGGCTGAACCCTGAGCACAACAGTGCTTTATCTTATACTCATTTAGCTCCTTCTGTCCATATTATATTCTCAGTGGAATGTAATGGCCAGACATACTCTGTGTTTATAGGTCTGTTGTACTAACGGTACAGGGTGATGAGACTGTGTGTGTGTGTGACTGATGTTAATTCAAGCAGTCTTATTTGCTCCAGGGGAGACATTATTACACCTTGGTGGGTCTTAGTTGGTGTGACTTTTTCCCTCAGCTTTGCTTCAACAGTAGTAGCCCTGCATCTCTTGAGTTTTCTACCCCCCATAAGCTTCATTTTAGTGAAGAATTTCGGGAACTTCACATTTCTCCAAGTCTCTCTGAGAAGTTGCCTAAATCCCAGAGCTGTTTGCCGCTGGCCACTGTTGGTCACAACTTTGGAATCAGTGCTGTCGCTCTCCTTTAACTTCTAGTCAATTTTTGTATCAGTCACGTTTAAAAAATATATTTTCCTAATAAACTCTGTTCCATTCCATTCATAATAGTTTCAAGAACAAATTCTTTATTTTTATGTATCTTTGTTTTGAAAAAAAATTCTCTTGCTCTACAGTATGTGTATGAAGCGATTTCTCACAGATTAAGTGTGTTTATGAATGTGAGTGTGTGGAAGTGTGTGTGCAAGTGTGTGTGTGTGCACGCATGCGTGTGCGTGTGTGTGTGCTGTGACTGTGCTTTTATTTAGGTCCTAAAGCAAATAAAGCAAAGTTACAGGCTTTTCATGGGGTTTGAAAGGCATGCAGAATTGAGGTATCAGTAACAGTAATTTTTGTTTTATAGCACAGCTATTTTGTTTAAAAACCTCCAAATTAATCTTGCATTATGTTAGGCAGGTGTAACTTCTGAACATTATTTAAAATGCTCTCTGAGAGTTGCTAGAGTGTCATTTACACAGCTTTTAAAACATCCCTTCCCACCTTAATCTCTAAATCTCTAAATAGCCCTTCTAGTCACATCACTGGGGAGCCCACAGAGGCACAGTTAGTAATGAGTTTTAAAAGCTGTCTTGGGATAGTGACTGTCACTTTGGCTTAGTGATGAATATAGTTTTAAATGACCTAAAATTTCTTAAGTCCATGTTATAAAGGTGGGAGCTTTGACTTCTCTCAAAGAATTATCCCAACAGACTTGTACTTTATGGCCACATCATTCCAAAATTCTCTGAGGTGGGAAGGCTTTGGAGACATTTCCTCTAGTGTCTCTTTCACCTTGAGCTCCTTCCTGCTCCTCTTGTCGTGTTTGGCCTTCTGTCAAAATGAGTGTATAGTCTAAGCATTTCAGGGACCTCAGAAGCAATGTAGAGACTAAGAAACAAAGAGAATAGTAAAGACCATTCGGGAGGAGTCTTCTTCCAGGGAAAGGGTGTCCATCTTCAGGTTCTACTGCCACAGCCTTTAGCTCTTCCTCTACCTCTTGCCTTCTACTTCTCTGGAAAAAATAACAAGCAGTTCTCTAGTCTTCCCCTGATGAATTAAGCTCTTTTAGTCAATGATTTAGAGAGTAAAGCCAGGCAGGAAATATGAANAGAGAGAGAGAGAGAGAGAGAGAGAGAGGACTGAGTTGAGGAGATGCCATGCGGCTGCTGAAGGAAAAAAGATGCCAGAACATTATGCGTTAGCCACAGCCTCATGGAGATACATAGATTAATAAAAATGTTTTAATTAAAGATGTAAGAGCTAGCTAGAAATATGACTGAGCCATTGGCCATGCAGCTTCTTGGTAACTGTCTTTTCTCTGGTAGGTTCTGTTTGCTGGTGGCAAGCAGAGGTGGGGGTCCTTTAAGAGAGGCTTCCTGACTCACTTTTAGTTGCAAAAATCTCGTAGCTCTTTTAAGAGGCTCTGCCACAAAAACACCTAAATGGTGTTTATAAGCAGCCAGAATCAGGCTTCTTTGTGGTGGCATGGACCTAAAAATTCTGCAGAGTTGTGGATCTCACCAGTACCTATGACAGGAAGCTACATTGTCAAGAAAAAAAAAAAACTAAGGAATAGGGTGGAGCCAGCTGCCAAAGTTGCAGCTTCGTTCTTAGTCATATCACTCAGTAGAGTCATGCGCTCAGAAAAAGATAGAGATACACAGTAAAGACAGATTCATATTTTTAAAAGACCCCTAAATGGTTTACAGTGTGTTTAAAAATATATGTTGCCTTGGGAGAGAAAAGAAATAGGAAAGAGACAGTGCTTAAAAAGAAAAATAGAATAAGCAGGTGTGGTGGCACACACACACCTTTAATCCCAGCATTTGGGAGGAAGAGGTAGGTAGATCTCTGTGAGTTCAAGAACAGCCTGGTCTACAGAGTGAGTTCTAGGACAGCCAAGTACACAAAACAATCCTATTTCAAAAAAAAAAAACAAACAAACAAACAAACAAAAAAAAAAAAAGAAAATAATAAAAATTTAAAAACAGAGTCACATAAAGATGGAAAAAGTCACAGAGAATCTGGATATTGTATGTGATTGTGTTGTGTTTGAATTGTTTGACTGTTAAGGAAGGAATGGCAGCTGCTAAAAGTCATTTGATTATAGATGCTGCTGGATTAATCCAACCTATGTATTTTGAAAATGCCTTGACTTCAACATTTAAGTCAAAATATATGTTACTTTGGAGAAGAGGTTTTATTTCCACAGGAAATGATAGGCCGTGGATTCATTCTGGGTTAATAAAAATAAGGTTTGATCAAGGAAGTCCCCTGAAAAATCTCTGATATTAACAGATGGTGCAGATGATCCAAAGTTTTAAGACACCTCTGTTGCAGTCCCTCTGAGTTCTACATCCAGAACAACATTAATTTTAAACTGGGAAATATATACCTGGTATTGTAATCATGATCAGAAGTTGTAGGCCCTATTAATGTTTTTCTAAATTGTCACATTGACAAACTGTTTTCTTAAGTGTTTATCCTCATAGATCTGTACTACTCTAACCTTGATCAGAGAAGTTTCTTACTACAGTGGAGAAGGCAGAGACACACTGTTGTTCCAACTGCTGTTATGACCTAAATTTGAGTTCTGCAAATGGGATGTCTGTATCAATACCCTCCACCTACCAAATTTCAGAAAACTTTGTGAAAGAGGGCCTGGGAAGACCATGAGAGCTAGAGGGTGTGAGAAGTAATGTCAGATGTTATCTTCTGGGCATGGCATGACTTTACACACATGTATTCACTGGAATTGTGGTTGCAAGATTTTCACAAGCTCAAGACGGTGGATGATGCAGGAAGTGTTCTAAGATCCCCACTCCTTATTGCCGTGGTACTGGAAGTTGCTGACATTTAGAATAGAAAGACCCATTTTGGAAAAATGTGTGGACACAGGCTAGTAATAGCTGTCCATGTGCCCATGAGCATATGAGCATTACTGTTTGAAATCAGAAGATTGAAAAATACATATTTTTTAAAGTGAATGAAAAAGTTGGCAGAGAGATGTGTTAGGCTAGTAGGCAGGAATAATTGGAAGGTGAGACACATTGTACACAAATATAAAATGTTCAGAATTAAAAACAAAGTTGTTGCTTTCCTTCCTTCAAAAAAAAAAGGTAAAAAGATTAATGGCTGAGATGATTCAGACTCACAGAATACTCCAGTCAGGACTTGATCATAATCCCAAATTTTCTTTGAGTCCCCAAAGATTATCGGCACTGCTAATCAGCAGGAAGTAGCCTAGAAAACTATACCCACATTCCCACAAAATGGATTATGGATGTTTGTTTTTGTTTAGAATGTTGGTTACAAGTTGTTATGGATAACAGTTAGAAACATAGCCAAACAAAGGGGATTAGATTCAGAGTTCTTGTTTTGAAAAGAAAGTAGGGGGAAATGCTGTGGGTTATGATCTTATAAACTGTGAAGTTTAGTCACTAGTATCAATTTAATAAAACATTGGTTGGCCAGTAGCCAGGCAAGAAATATAAGCAGAGTGACCAGACTAAGAGAATTTTGGGAAGAGGTAAGGAAGAGACAGTCACCAACAAGATGCAAAGGAAGCAAGATGAGAATGCCTTACTGAAAAATGTACCAAGTCACATAAACAAATATAAATAAGAATTATGGGTTAATTCAAATAGTAAGAGCTAGCTCTTAATAAGCCTGAGTTAACAGGCCAAACAGATTTACTTAATATAAGCCTCTGTGTGTTTATTTGGAATTGAATGACTATGGGACATGACAGGAACAAAGCTTTCATCTACAATTCATGCTAAGAAAGACAAGTGATAGACAGTGTGGGACAACTTCAGATGTAGTCAAGTACATGAGAATAGCAGTGGTGGTGCAAAACTCTGCACATTCTGATTTCCTCTGACTTAAAACCAGAAAATAGACTGCAATTTACAACCCTACAACATTATTATAATGAAAGAAGACATTTAAGATCTACTAAGTTTAGCTATGATTTTAATGATTTAATATTTTTGGATCCAAAATTCTTTGTAGCTTCATTACTAGAGATTCTACATAGAAAGTATAATTTCATGTAAACATAATGTTTTGATTTCTTTTTAACTGACCTTTTAAACATTTCACATTAGATTGTAGGGTCTATTTGTATTTAGATGTTGGACAATCCTCCAAGCAAATACCTTTCAGAAATAAATGCTATTTTTATCTCATTTTGATAGTGAAAATACACAGTGTCACTGAAAGAACTCTATTTCACCCAATACCAAACACACAGGAAGCATAAGACATTAATTTCTATTCTAACAATCTCTCAGCACCATCATGGGTCTGTGCCAAGATCTAAAATACTATGCTGTTTTACTTTCTTTGTGTGTGTGTATGTGTGTGTATACAAGTATTTTTGTGCATGTTCCTTTGAACATATACATGCAAAAGTGCCTTTAAAAGCATGCACACATATGTACATATGCAGCAGCAAGCACACACACATACAAACATGTATACACACACTCAATTAAATCCTAATTTAATGGACAATTTAGTGAAACAATGGACAACTAAAGAAATAAAAATGAGTGACATTTCCTTTTTAGTGTTGCTGTAGAATGTAAGCTTGACAGGTAATTCAGTGATACTGACTCATTTTTAAATGTTTTACATTAAATTGTTTAGGCAAAATATTTTTCCCTGATAATCACAGTAATGCTTACTGTGTTCTCCACTGCTAACATGTCTAATTATTTGGCACAGTTGAAGCTTATTCTGATAAGACGGCCTCGTCCTTCATCTATGTTACCTGCAACAATTGATGTGAGACCTTTCACAGACACAGAGACAATCTTGTCATTCATTTGTGTTGTCAAGAAGCATAAATAATCAGCAGCTGACATTTTGGCACAAGGGTTTATTTAGTGATGTTTGTCTCCTGACATTGACTGAATATGTGAGGGCATTGTATCTGCATCAGCAGCAACTACAGTCTTGCAGAGTGCAAAATTGAATATGCACTTGATTGATAGCTAGAACTGGGCATTGACCTTCTTATCTTCTAACAACTGCACACTTCTTTGTTTTTACTAAAAAAATCATACAGAAAAGACTTGCTTCCCACACATATGCAAAATTAAATCCTTAGTTGGTAATGTTATCATGTATAATTTGTTTTTGTCTTTAAGCTTGATACAAAACAGGAAAAAATACACATGAATACTGTACAGCAAACGTCATGCTGATGTTATGTGCATGATTGACTTCTAATACATGTTCACATTTTTGAGGAAAATACTTACTTAATTTAAATCCCCTTAGCTCAGTTTGGAGAACAGATGACCAGTAGAAAGAGAATGAACAAGGCTGGCATTAGAAATGATGTAAATTAGTTGTAAGTGCCCCCTGCAGCTGTTGCTAGAGTTACAATTTTAACTATGGGATCACTGTAAACAGGTACATGACCTCTGTGAGTAAAATACTACAACTTTTATTTTCAAACCAAGTTTGGTCAGAAATTGCTACTTGCTCAGCTTCGTATTTGCATTTCTTACATGCAGAATTAAAAATTACTGTGTGACAAAAAAGTGGCAAGTCTTAATTCTTTCCCACTCCATCCTTAGAAAAAGATCAATGCTCACTTCTTTGGTTTCCTGGGAAATTCAGGCCATAACCCTATAGGCTGCTGGGTAATCATCAAGGTAAGCAGGTCTGTGTTGCCATTCAGTGGGTTGAACCTGAAACCGATTGTTTTCTCTAAGTGAAGAACTCATGATTATTCTGGAGCTTCCTGGAGAAAAACCAGTTTGCAATTCTGCACAGAAGCCTGTGAAGTGACATTCCTGTTTTCAATATCTATTTGATGCCCTCAGTTACTCCTCACTGCACTGTGTCCAAACAACCACAGTGCAAAAGATCACAATACATCATAAAACAACAACACACAACTCAAAACCGACCAGCATGCAAAATCCCAGTTTACCTCTGTCTTTCTGGATGCATAGTAATGAGGTTCTCCCCTAGCTTATAACCATTGCAATGATTGACATTTCTGTGCTTCTCTCCTTTTTTTCTTCTTTTCTTCTTTCTTCCCTCCTTGCCTGTCTTCCAAGATTCAGGAGAAGGTGATTCATAGTGGTAAAAAGAATTCTGAAGGCAGAACTTTTACATATTCCTCCATAGACAGCAGAAACGTTATTAATGAGTAACTTAAAACATTCATGGGTTTTACAACCAGTAGTGCTGGATTCCCCTATTCATGTTTTATTTATGACTGTGTGGGTGGTAGAATTGGTTTAACCTGGCCTCGTTGCAAAACGTCTCCTGCTTTGCTTAGGTGCTTTTCACGGGAGGAAAAACAAACCTGCTGTAACCGCAAGTTGATGTCTAAAGATGGTGGGTTCTGGTGAGCAGTGAGAGAGAAGCCTATGTTTCCCGATCCCTACTCTGTTTGGCACTCAAGGAGTGTTGTCAGGAGAGGGGCAGAGATGGATGGGGTTTCTGTAGGTGACGTTTCCCAGAGCAGCTTATTGCTAACGGGAGTGCAGCTCCCTAAGCAGCAGAGTTTCACAGTTCCAGCTGTGCTGTCAGAACCAACAGAGGGGTTTTTGAAAAATGCTGATGCCCGGGTCATACGCCTACAGAGCTTGATATAAATAATCTGGAAGGAAGTCCAAAGATAATGCTAATGCATATCGAGAAGGAGTAAACATGATTATTCTATTTCAGAAAACTCTATTCGTGGCAGTCTCTTTATTTATTTATTTATTTATTTATTTATTTATTAAAGATTTCTGTCTCTTCCCCACCGCTGCCTCCCCTTTCCCTCCCCCTCCCCCAATCAAGTCTCCCTCTCTCGTCAGCCCAAAGAGCAATCAGGGTTCCCTGCCCTGTGGGAAGTCCAAGGACCACCCACCTCCATCCGGTTAGAAAGAGACTGCCACCTTTGCTGGTAGTGGTGGCAGTCTCTTTCTAACCTAGATTACCTGCCATATAAATCTTTGGCTGCCATTCCTCATCCCTTGCCTCCGAGTGTCTTCTCCAGTTTTCTGTCTTCTTTTCTGCCCCCAGCATTGTACTATTACAATGTCCCACTGCTCCATTCCTCCCCAGCCTATCTCTCCGTGCCTCTTTCTTATCAAAGGCTGCCAATGCAGCAGCAGTGGGAATTGCTACCTTCTAGCCTCATATATCAAAACTATGATCTCAATAGCCCCGAGGCACTCACTCCCACCATCAAAGGGTCTCCAGGGATTACCCTGAAATGAAGGCAAAGGTTTATGCATACATTCACTATCATTTTGTTAGACTATGGGAGTACTTCTGGGTCTTCCTTGTAAATTTGTGGAGAAACACTGATGGCTTCTGTTTCTCTTCCCCAGCAGCCTAAGTACGCTACCGTCTTTCCCAGCTGGAGAAGCTTGTCCTCTAACTGAAAGAAACAGCTGTAGTGCTCTTCCAGATTTGATGTAACATTTAGATCTTATCTAAAGTAGCTCCTAGGCTGGCAGACAGCAGTTATTGCAGCTTAGGGGGCTTTGAGGACCAGACTATATACACCCATGTCAAATATCTTTTGTTTCCAGCATCTCCTGTTTTGTTTGCTAAAAATGTGTCTGATGTAAACCATGGCTTAGTTTTCTACTCAGCTCTTATTACCAATCTTGCCTATTATTGGTGTAGTAATTTATTTTCAACTCTGATACTCAATGATTCATGCTACATAATGTTCAAAGGAAATAAGTTTATTTAGCTTACAGTCCTGCAGAGTTAGTTAAGGGGGTATATTTGGGAATAACACTTTTGCAAATAAGTTTCACAGGTTGTGAAAGACGTCACCTATCAATACACAGGTGAACTGTCTACTCTAGATCTGGTCAGTCCTCTTAAATAATGCGTTTAATAAACACTCTGCCTGATGAGTTTATCTAATCCTATCACCTCCCATTGCTTATGCTTCCAAGAGCATCATAGTCACACAAAGTTTCGACCTTTTCAAAATTTCATATTGAAAATGAAGTCTCAACACAATCAGCCTGTGGAGCTCATATAGTCACATGAGAGCACAGGACACGAGATCTGTACCACATCCTAAGCTTCTGCCTCCTCTGTTTCTTCCCTTTCATCTTCCAAGTCCTCATGTCCTTTGAAAATGTTCACCCTATATCAGCATCATCTTAGCAACCTGAATTGATACAGCCTGTCTCCACATTTAAAATTTTTATCTTACAAAATAATTATTGTTTGTTATTGGGAAATGATTTCTAATTTCTATCTTTTCTATACATAATAATGTAAAGCAAATATCATTTTCAAAATATTCTGTATTTTCTGTATTATCATGTTTATAAACTTCTATGAAGTGGCATATTTGCTACTTGTGGTATATTAGCTACTTTTATGATAGGGCATGTTTGCTACTTGTCTTGATGTTCCACTGAATTACCTGACAAGCGATTTTAAGAAGGAAGGGTCTATTTTGGCTCAAAGTTCCTTGGGCAGTCCACCATGATGAGGAAGTCATAGTAGGAGGATGAGCTCACTGGCCACCCTGCACCTGTATTCAGAATACCCAGAACATTAAACACTCTTTCCTTTTTCTCCTCCTTCAGTGTAGGCCATCAGCCTGTAGAGTGGCCCAGCCTGTATATAGTGTTGACTATGTGACCTCAATTATCCTAATTAAGATAACCCTTCATAGAGATGATCAGAAATTAGCTTACTAAATCTTCCCTGGCTTGTATAGAGTTTCATCTTCTTGGTAACTCATAATCAGTATTAACTATCACACATGGATAAGCATTATATGTTATACTTTTCTAATTATATACAAATCTTACCTCTGATTCATTTTATGAACTTTGTTTTTATTCTCTGAGTTCTAAAAGTTTTGAATGATATTACCTGAGGGTGAACAAAAGGTGATTCTTGTAAGATGGATGTTGGAAGAGTCCCATTAGCTGGAAAATTCCTGAAGGGACTTGTTCTGCTTGACAATGAGGTAATACTCTTCATTTAATATTTACCATTTACATAGAACTTAGTTGTTGTTAAAGAGATTGTCGCTAATATGTCTTATTGCCATGATGTCTTCTCATTCCGCACCTGCACAGCTTTGGCTTAATTGTAGATTCATGGTATGCATCCTTTCATTGTTTGGTGCTTTGAAGTAGCATAATCCTTATACATATTTTTGATATCTGTAAGTCCATTGGTGTTCTTGTGTGTGTGGGGGGGGGCAATGCTTAGAAATATTGACATGGGTAGGGGTGATTATGTTTCTTTATATGTTTTCTTTGTAGATCTACACCCGCATACCTTCTAAAACAAGCATTTACCTTATTAAACAGCCCAACTTCCAGAAGACACTTTAAAAGCCCTTATTCTTTTATAGACCAGCGTATTCCATGGCACACCTCTGTGGTAAAGAGAAAGCTTAGTGAGAAAAACCTTGCTAATAAATGGCCTCCTAGTGACAATGGATTATTGACATTCTCTGAACCCTTAGGTAGAGGCCTGGCTGGAGCCAAGATTAAAGGCTTCTCGAGTCATCTGCCATGGTCTGGCAAGGGCTCTGTTCTCAGGTCTGTGCAATCAAATCTCAAACTGGTTTTTCTTTTTGGTTTTCTTCTTCTTCTTTTTTTGGCAAGAGAGAAAATAACTTCTGTCTTCTTTTTTAGGAGAGTGAGGAAAGAGGAATATCATTCTATTTCTCAAAATTGCATATAGAATTTCAAAAAGTGACCTCTTCCCAGATGTAGCAAAAAAAATCTCTGTTGGCAGTGGAAGCATGTTGTCTTCTGAAGGATGAGGGCTTTAGAACTCCTACTTTGCCACATCTTCGTTATTCTTTTGGAAAGGATTCGGAAAAGAAAATCACCTACAAAATAATATAAAACAATTTTTTTTTCCTTTTTGAGTAATTAATAACTCTGGCAAGCTGGCAAGCCAGCTGTCTCACGGTGTGTCACAATCACAGACCATGAATGAAGAGGCCCACTCCAGGTGCCCTGGGATGCTCAAAGCCTTGCTTTTGTCACAGTTGGCCGATTAAGTCATTTTTAGAATTTGGACTTCTCAGGGGCAGAGGTTTTATCTTTTATATTAGGTATGTTCTTTTCCTCACCCTGTTCTCTTACATAATAGGATAACTGCATGTTCAAAGTCATGTTTTTTTTTTAGTATAAAATCCAAAATCATATCCTTCACTTTTGAAGTAATAGTTATTCACGATATTGCTTATTTTGGACACAGCAAATAAGACATTGCCAAAAGTACTCTCTAGGCAGAATAACTATGTAGCTGGGCCTTATCTGAGTTTGTAGTTAAATATAGCTTTGTTCTATCCCTCTGAACTCCAGGTTAGTTTGCTTGTCATCTTCCACCTTATCTTGAAATGATTATGCATTATGCAATTATTTTTTCCCCACAATTTTCTGACCATTGTGCCCTGGTCTGAAACTGTGTGCCCCTCACACTTTTTGACCCAGCCTATACAGATTGTTTTCCCTCACTTCATCCAAAAGCACCCAATTCAGTTGCTGTCTGTCATCTGTTCCCCACACATTCGCCTGACCTCAGCACCGCGGGGCTGGCTGCCCTCCAGAACCTCATCCTGGAAGCAGCTGTCCTCACAAGGAGAGAGGAGCTTGATTCATCTGTAAATATTATCAGTGAGTGGGACTCAATGTCACCATGGGGTCAAAGCTCACGGAAAGTGTGACATGATGACATTCTGAAAAACATTTAACTTACCAGGAAGTACTGTGCATCTATAGTGACAGGAACCTGAAAGTGAGTCGGTGTGTATTGGAATCCTTACCCCACTGTCTTCCTAGCTAACTGCTACCAACACAGCCTTAAGATATGAGTTATGTTGCCTGGAGCATTTCAATGAACTCCTTGAAGAGCCTGACTCTATAGCACTTTTTTAAGTACTTCACATATACAAGGCTAGGCTGGACCCCTGAAGGACAGAGAGTAACAAATTATTAGGAGACACATGCTCAGAAGGTTTGCTTCCCAATAGAACTATTTTGGCAAATTCCAGTTTCAACACAGGCGAGCACGCTGAACATGTCATAATGAAAATTGAAAGTAATGGGCACCAGGGAGAGGATGGATTATTTATTGTCAGTGGGAAGGTTTACGCAAGAAGTGACGACTGAAATAAAATGCAGAGAAATTCTATCACTACTTCGCTTGTTAGTGTCTGAGATGTGGACTTCAGAGCCATAGGAAAAAGATAATATAATTAGTGAGAAGTTAATATGAAAGCGGGATAAGAAAGTTCATATAGAGTTCATATTGGGGAACTGAGTGGCTATAAAAGAGGCCATCCTGAAGGGGATGTAGAAAATAATTTGATAGACTAGGTTGGAGAGCTATGCACTAAAGACCAATGAGAAACATGGTCCAAAGAGAAGAGGGTCCCAAGGTCTGTAACCACTCTTGGAGTAGTAAACCTCTCCTCTAATCCTGATGGCAGGGGCTGGTTGGACCACAAAGGTTCTGTTGACACACTACTTGCTGACTTGCATTAAACTTTCAGTGTCTACATTTCTGTATGCAGCACTGAGTAATCATTTGCCCTTTCTAACCCCAGTGCACTCTTTTGTAAAAAGAGAGGTGTAGAACAAGTCTTCATAAACTTTATCACACAGACCCTAAGTGTAAAAAAATATATATATACATAGAAACCAAGCAGGATTGGAAGCAAAAGACAAATTTATCTAAAAATATTTTTGGGATACATAAATGCTCATTAAAGACAACAGCAAATTTAGGCACAAATGGAACATTTGTGCTTATTTCATGAATTACATCTTGGCTGATTATTTGACACCACAGCATGTGGAACAATTACAACACTCTTTAGAGTTGATCGATATTTTGACTTTATAAGTGTCAGTGTTGAGAATGATAGTTTTTATGCACATGTAGTACAAAATAAAAAAGGCTTAGCCTTATATCAGAAATGGTTAGAAATTCTTCCCAACTCCTAAGCAAAAATTTATTCAAGGATTGTCAAAATGAGAGTCAAGAAGGTAACTTAAACAAAAACTTAAAACCAAACATTCTAAAACAATAAAATTCAAAGATAGAGTGCTTTAATACTTACTCACTAAGGAATGTTAATAGGAATATATTAATTTTTTTTAATTAAACCATTATGTTTCTGTGAGAGCCCCACTATGTAGGCATGGATGGACTGGAGGTCACCTCAAACTCCTGTTCCCTGAGTGATGGGATTCAAGGCATATTCCACCATGTTTGGCTGAATTGAGGTCCTCAAGAAAGGTTAATAGTGTTATAGTAAATAAAATGGAGGAACCATTTCAAACACAGTGAATAAAAATCCAAATGACAGACAGAGTATAAATTTTTAAAGTAACAAGCACAAGCAGTATTCTCTTTTATTTTTAAATATTCTTTGTTACCAGTTTGTTATCAGTACGTGATGGTAAGAATCTGAGTTAGAGTTTAGAGAATTCATAGGGAGTTTGCAATTATTTAGACTGGCATATATAATAACCCAAGAAATATTGTTTGCCAAGTATGAGGTATGTACTGCTTTAGGTATGAGGGACATGGCAAGGAACAAGAAAAGGAAACAAGAGTATTGACAGGGCCCTGGCCTTTGTAGATCCTGTTTTATGTGATTGGCCATAGAGCGAGGGGAACTCTGAACAAAGAAAAACAGCACCAAGAAAACTATCTCATGATGAAAAAACCTGGCTGATGAGACAAGGTGGCCTGAGACGGAAAGAAAGTCTGCCCTATAGAGCTCACACTTCATCAGAGAACTTGGTGATTTGTGGAGCGAGCAACACCTATGGGGAGGACAGGATCACTACAGGGAAAGGAAGGAGATATTGGACCGGCCCAGGGGTCTGCTGTTGTCTGGATGTGTTTCAGTAATTGAGGGCAGCAGCCTGCCAAGAGCATAGTGGACTGTGGAGGGGAGGCTGTCAGAGACCAGATGAGGATATATGTTCTATTTCAGCAAGGCTACAACTTGAGACACTCATTCATAATCTCCTCTTGGCTTTGTTAAATCTTGATAGCCCAGTATAGCCTTTAGAGGAGAAATAATAAAATTACAGTCACTTATTTTGCCTTTGGTTTTTATATCATGACTGGGGAAAGGGAAAACTCGCAGTTTTTTTTTTTTCAAAGGAGATAATTGGGGTTCTTGCTCAAGGTCGCACAGTCTGTAAATGGCACAGCTAGGATTCAAATCAGGCCTTAGGAGTCCAGGACCGGAGCTCCATAGGGAGTGTCATTGTCCTTATGTAATCTCCAGAGAATAAGTTTGCTGACCTCTTAGGTAGTGTCACTGTCCTTATGTAACCTCCAGAGAATAAATAGGTAACATCTTATAAGAAGCCCGGCAGGAAAAGCTGTACCTGGGCTGAATGTTTTATAGTCCTCATTCAAGGCTCCCAAGTCCTCCTCCTTTACTGGCATGAGGGTTTCTGGTAGAGCACAGGAGCCTGTGCCTTCTGTGGAGAAACGCTCTAGTGTGGCATGCTTATCAGCGCTTTTATTTTATAGCAAGAGTTGACTTTCCACCAACTTTGTGTATCTGGACTGAATGGAATATGGTATAAGACATTTTAAAACGAACACGAAATGTGGTAAACAAGCTGGCATTTACTCATGGACACTAGCTGTATCAGCAGTTTCTGCACTTTGCCCCTCCATTAAATTAACTGCCAGGCTGGGACCATTAAAACTCATTACTTTCTCCTCAATTATAGTCAGGCCAACTCTAGATTTTCTAAGGCTCTCTCTTAGAATCCTTCTCAGAAAGGACTGGGAGTTCCCTTTCACTGTGGCCCTTCCTTGCTGTTTCTATTGTCAGGTCTCTCTGTTTTTGTAATTTTTGTCTCTGAATATGCCTATCTGAAAGCCAGATCTCTGTTGATGATGCATTCCCAAATCTTAGTATTTGCATCCGCGAGAGCCCTAGAAATAGAGACATATTGTACTCCTCACAGAAAGCAGCATTTGTTGCTTGCTTGGGGGCTTTCTGATTGATGCAAGGGGGCGAGGAAAGAGTTGGCTGTGGTTAGGGAGCAGATTTAGAGCGGCTTCTCATTGGAGGGGCTCGCATTCTGTAAGCTGCCAGACACTGCGGGCTCAACCAAGGCGCGGAGGTGCAATTCAGGCTGGTGGATCAGCGGGGGAAGGCAAGGACAGGCGGGGCTAGCGCGGCTCTGCAGCTGATCACACGCACCAGCACACACACCTCATCCCCGCTGTCTCTGCTTGAGCCTCGCATCCTCCATCCACGGGGCAGCTAAAGCGCGAATGTGGAATAGGAGAAACAGGAAATGAAGACTCAAATTTTCCTATTGCGAGACACTGGAAAAGCTGGAGCAACGCCAGTGTTTAACCTGAAAGTCTGACCTCGGTTAAGCAGTCCCTCTGTCTCCTGGAAAGAGGGCATCGCGCGCGTCAAGGAACCCCAGAGTCGGGCATCCAAGTCAGTCTCTGCTTGGAGCACCAGGGTCTCCTGCCTGAGACTCTGTAGTGCCCCCAGGGGGTGCGGAGACTGAGGGACCTGCATTGGCTCTCACCGTGGAATACCAGGAAAAGTAGGCAAGGGTCAGGCAGCCCTGAGCGCAGGGTGCTTTGCTGGACTGCCTCGGTTTCTTGCGGCGGCTCTGTCTGTCCTCTGCTGCTGGGTGAGTGTCCCGGCTTCCAGCGCTCCCCGGAGCACCGGGGTGGCTTGGCAGCCCCCGAGGTTTCACACGAAAGCCCTGGTGGCACACGCGCGTGGAAACTCGTCCGCCCGCGCACGGCAGGAGTACAGGTCTCTGGAGTCCCGGGCGGGGGATTCTGAGCCAGCCGAGCGTGGGTAGGGGGCGTTGCACCACTGCCTAGCCGATATGCCTCTGGGCGGGATTTTGGCAAAAAGATAGGAGGTGGGAGTGACAAGGAAGCCAGGAGCACTCCTGGGGGGTGACTGATCAGGGTGCAGCTGGGAGGGGGGAGGGTCTGGTCCAAGCAGGTAGTGCAGCTTAGCAGCTTGGGGAGTTGGCAGGTGGGGTGGGACTTGCTTGTCAAACTCGTTCATTTTCAGCAGCCAGTTCAGAGGTGTTGCAGATAGTCGGGGTTGGGTGCCCTGGAAAGGTAAGAGGTGACTCGGGATGCCGGTGGTGGGGGGAGCAAAGAGGAGCCTCAAAGAGCTTGGAGACAAAATTTCTCTTGGGTTCTTACACCTTGCATCCCTCCTGCCTTGAGTGTGGGAGAACACTTCTGTTTTAACACTGCTCTTGGAAAGAAAGCCTCTGTCCCAGGGGAGCAGAAGCGTCTGCAGGGGCAGAGTCTGCTGCTACCTGCAGGGTGCTCCCCAACCCCCCACCCAGGCGCCTGCTTTCGTCCCCTCCCCTCCTGCTTTCGTCCCCTGCCCCCACCTCCTTATTGGTGCTGGTTTGCAGCGCTTGGCTCCTGTGCCTCCGCTTCGTGTTTGAATCTGGCTCGCCCCTCCGTATTATGTCTGCACTCCGAAGGAAATTTGGGGACGATTATCAGGTAGTGACCACTTCGTCGAGCGGCTCGGGCTTGCAACCCCAGGGGCCAGGGCAGGGCCCGCAGCAGCAGCTTGTACCCAAGAAGAAGCGGCAGCGGTTCGTGGACAAGAACGGCCGGTGCAATGTGCAGCACGGTAACCTGGGCAGCGAGACCAGTCGCTACCTCTCGGACCTCTTCACCACTCTGGTGGACCTCAAGTGGCGTTGGAACCTCTTCATCTTCATCCTCACCTACACCGTGGCCTGGCTCTTCATGGCGTCCATGTGGTGGGTGATCGCTTACACCCGGGGCGACCTGAACAAAGCCCACGTCGGCAACTACACTCCCTGTGTGGCCAATGTCTACAACTTCCCCTCTGCCTTCCTCTTCTTCATCGAGACCGAGGCCACCATTGGTTATGGCTACCGCTACATCACCGACAAGTGCCCCGAGGGCATCATCCTCTTCCTCTTCCAGTCCATCCTGGGATCCATCGTGGACGCTTTCCTCATTGGCTGCATGTTCATTAAGATGTCCCAGCCCAAGAAGCGCGCTGAGACCCTCATGTTTAGCGAGCATGCGGTGATCTCCATGAGGGACGGAAAACTCACTCTCATGTTCCGGGTGGGCAACCTGCGCAATAGCCACATGGTATCCGCGCAGATCCGCTGCAAGCTGCTCAAGGTAAGTGTAACCCTCCCCTTCTCCACCAAGAATAAGCTTCTCAGAAAACCCCAGGCTCCACTCTGCCCTCTCCTAGGTTTTTCCTTCTACCACAGGTAAACTTCTTGGGAACAAGGAGGCGTGAAAGAGACCTGGGGATTGGATAGAGGACATAGTTGTCAGTTTTGTTTTTGCCCCTACTTTGGCGCTTTTGTTTATGTTCCTCCCCTAGATGCACTGATACCCACCTTGATGGTGATGTTTAGTGCTGTGAACTCTTGGAGCTTTGAGGGAAGTAGGTGCCCTGCTTTCCTGATGCTGCTGTGTCCTGAGAGCTCCTTTGGTTTGGTGTCAATTCATTACTCCCCTAAACTTGAGGCACTAAAGCTTCTATTTTGAAGAATTGGCTGTTGAAGTTTCCTTAACTTTAGTTTTGGAGATGTTTTTGGTGTAACCCCCTGCCAATAACACCACCAGGTGCATTGCTTCCTAGGACTCAGTAATTTAACTGTGGTCATCTTTTAAGCAAACACACAGATCCAAGCAGCTGTTAGAAAAGTAGAAGATGCCATATCTGTTTCTTTACAATTGTTATTTTTACTAAATATATTTCTTGAGAAATATTCCGTGAAAGCTAGAGAGCTTCAGTGTAGTCTCTTGTTAATTTGATTTTTAATTGCCTGTTTCTATGAAGCCTTTGTCAGTTATAGATTTTACTTGAAGCTTTTCAGCATCCATTAAAGACGACTGCTTCCTAACATTGTGTTGTGAATGCTAACGCAAACAGCTTATAGAGTCCTTGTTAAGGTCCTTGTTGCCCTTGGAAGACACCACCACAAACAAGAAGGGCTCTAGTTATTTGTCAGGTAGAATCTGAGGAGAAGGCATCAAAGTCTAGTTCTCACAGTCTACAGGTGTTCTTTCTTTCTTTCTTTTTTCTTTCTTTCTTTCTTTCTTTCTTTCTTTCTTTCTTTCTTTCTTTCTTTCTTCCTGAGAGATTTTCCAGAGTGATTTTTAAATGTTCATAAATTTAAAAAGACAACCTCTAATGAATAGTTTATTATTGACAAAGAGTGAACTAAGATTATATAAAGAAGCACAGCCAGGTTCAGGACTTAGAGGTAATAAAATGACTGATAACCGAGTTGAGGGAAAATTTTGTCTTTGAAAATTCAATTTGCACCATTTAACTGTATCTGATTTTATACAGCTCCAGCTTACTATGCAGTTAAGTTTTCTCCCAGTATAATACAAAAAAAAATTGTTTGCTCTTATGTCACTTCCATTATCACTGATAAAATTTCTTCCTAATTATTCTTGACCAAGTTGCCCAATGCAGCGCTTGAATTAACTTGCCCTGTCGCTTTTCATCACATGAGTATTTCCTATGCCATGTTAGTAAATAAATGACATTTTTGATAATATGGTGTAAAATTTCCAGCCTGCTTCTGGTGTATATTTTCATAAGGATAACTAGGATTATGTAATTTTAATTGACAAGTTTTAAATAACACACTTTAGTTGCACAGCATTGATCTATTTTAAGGTAACATTGTGTTTTATTGATATCTGTTTAAATTAAGTGGCTTGGTAGAGCTAAGTAAATGGATGAGTTGCAGATGTGCTTACGGCAGTGGTGCCGGTGTGTGCTCTTTACTGTGTGTGCAGTGAACTCTTCCTCTGCCTCATTCAAATGGCCTAGTGTGCACGTTGAATGTTCTAACAGTGCTATAGCCTGTGGCAAGGAATCAGTGTGCAGCTATCACTTTGAAACTTTCATTAAGAATAGTTTATCCTATGCATAAGAGTTCAAGTTATTATCATTCTTTAAGTTTTTAAACCAAATAAAGCTGACATTTTTACATGCAACTTATCTTAGATGTTTTAAACATTGCCAAATTTTATTTTGATAAGTTAAGAATACAATTAAAAGATGACTGATACAGATGTGTACAATGAATTTGAGGTTCTTCATCGGTATAGTGGTGCATATGCCCATAGTGATTTTTCTATATAATGCTATGTACCACATTTACAAGAACAGTATCTTGAATTAAGAAATAAAATTTTATAATGTTGGAGCAGGTGCTATATTGATACAAGGTGATAAAAAAACAATATCAGATTGAAATATTAGAGTACTAGTGATGTACTTACTATCTTATGTTCTATTAGGAAGACATTTGGAGTTCACAATTATCTGATGGAAATGATTTTAACTTTTCTATTTAGTTTCAATTTTACTTTTCACTTACATGAAGGAAATTTGCATTTAAATGCCACCCCTCAATTTTCTATCTGAAAACACTAATGTTCCTCTGATTAATCATGGTCATGTCTCCTAACTTTAAGACTAGAGAGGTCAGTATTTTTTTACAAATTAAATCAAAAGTGAAGGGTATAATTTGAAGTTATTTTAAATGTCTAAAATCTAAGGAAGTATAAATACTCCTCTATAAACCCATTTTAAAGTAGATATTCTTATTAATTTCCCTCTTATCATGAAACTAATATTAACTTAGTCTTAAATTTTATTTTAGTTGTCTTTCTATCAACCTAAGGAATAGAGATTAATTAATAGCATGGATAGATTAATTTAATGTATTCTCCTTGAGCAGTTTTGATGAAAGTGCCTGGACTGGGTAGTTGAAAGCTCTGTGGCCAAGGAGTGGAGAGTAATACCTCCACTTCTCAAGCAAATGCAAAACTCACATACCTTTCCTTCTACCAGTCACTAATGATTGACTGCTCTTATTGAAGGAGGAATAAAGTGATCTTTGGTAAAATGTTCAAGAACTTATAGTTTATTATCCAAACATTGCTCTTTACACTCAAATATTTTACACTATAAACAAAACAGGAAACTATTATAGGCACACTTTTAGATGATGTAAGAGGGAGCTTTTTCAAGGGAACATATTCTTGTTTCTTCATATTTCTATCATTGCCAACAGTCACTGTCTTCCTTGAGAGACCCTACACAGCTTTTAACTTTCACCCATTAAAAGGTATTAGGGTGCATTGTTTTCTTCTTCTAACTTCATATACATTGTCTGTGTACACATTTTCTTTTCTCCATTAATATGGCTAAACAAAATTTGATGCTGTGTGGTTTCTACAGTAGGACTGTGATCACAGTGAGATGTAACAGAAAACAATATTACAGTCTGCAAAACCATTAAGCTCTTTACTCTCTTCTTAGTTCTAGGAACCTAAGATCTCATGCATGCCAGCAAGCCTCTACCATGGAGACACAACCTTGGTCAAACCTCTTCTTGCATGCCAGCAAGCCTCTACCATGGAGACACAACCTTGGTCAAACCTCTTCTT
>NW_026067917.1:190568-260079 GCF_014885135.2 Alexandromys fortis | reverse complement strand
ATATATACTTCAAGAGGTATAACCAAGTGACTTCCCACACTGGGAAATGACTCTACCACTGAATTATATTCCCAGACCTATCCAAGCATTTTATTAGTCAGTAACCACAATGATTCTTGGGTTTTCTCATAAATGTATTGATTTGCTTTTGTTTTCTCTCTTGCATTTAAATGTGATTTTGCTTTTCCTTCTTTACAACCTCATGTTGTTTGCTTGCAAATAGACCTTGGTTAAATTTATCTTTATACCATAACATTTAAAAAAAATCAATCCACAAAAATGGGTATACCTGAATAAGATCAACACTTTCTGCCAGAGTCTGGGAAAAGTCTAAGATAGAGGCCCTCAGAACCGCTAAGGGCTAGGTCTGATCTTATTTGTTTAAGATAGGCTCATTATGACCTCAAAAACAGTACAGTAGCTGTTTATTTTAGGATTGCTTCCTATGAAACATGTGTGACAACTCATTAATAGGTACAGATCTTGTGTTCTTTCAAAAATCTCTAGTTATTATTCCTTTTTACACTAGTAGTAATATTTTTTGTTTTGTTTTCATTTTAAATATGGTTCTTAAAGAGCACAAAGTGCCTTGAACTTTTAAAAAAGTATAAAGACAAGTAAGGGATGTAAATACTCACAAGCAAACAGCAGTAGGTAAGAACAAATGACAAAAGGAAGAAGGGAAAGGCATTTCATGGACTGAAGGGTGTTGTTAGTTAGGAAATTAATGTACAAACAGGGATACAAATCCTGCCCATAGCTATTATAAAGCCAACAAAAGGCCCCCATAGTGACACAAAGCAGAGCGTTAATTTGAAAAATACAAAAAGCTCACATAATCTATTACAAGATGAATTGCAATTACATCTAAATGAGGTACATTCCTTTCATTTAAATGGATATTTTACGGGTTAATTAGCTTAGCCTAAAAAAAAAATCTTTATTTTAATCTTGGCATTGACTTTAACAGGAGCTAAAATTTCAAGCTTTAATCATGCAAATACATGTGCAAAGGTCTATCACAGTCCAAATGGAATTTTAGGTCTCCATGCTTCTCTAACTACCTTAAATTCTGACCTACATGTCGTAATTGCTTTGAGTCACAAAGGTAGTTTAATTTCTGGCCTTAGTACATGTCTTAGACATATTTCCTATTTTAGCCTTAGGATATTACTCTGATTACACTCAATGTATTTTTCTTTGTTACTTTACCATACACATGGTGTATAAAAGCTGATAAATATGATATTCTACCTTTAAAGAGAAGTAAAATTCCAGACACAATAAGAGAAAAGGTGTTTTGTCCTCTCCACCTTGTTTTACTTTTCTTATCACTAACTATCTAGTACTCTGTCAGCTGAGAATTGAGGGAAGGGGAACGTATGGCCAAGTCACAGACCAGGGCAGTCAGGCAATGATGAGTTGGCTTTATAGTCATAATTCCTGTGCTCTTCCTCAAACTGAGACAGAATACAGTTACAGGGCAGAGATAGGAGAACAGGAAGTTTCTAGGCAGCATTAGTAAAGTACAGCTCTAGGGAATGAATGTGGACATTTGGCCACATAATGCCCAGAAGGACAATGACTGAGCTCAGGTCTGTTTATGTATGCCAGCCAGGACAGTGACAAAGTATCTACATGAATACACCTTCAACTGTCTTTGTTCCTCACACTGAAAGTCAACTATTTGTTTTAAAGTATCTGAATGTGATGCTCCCTTCTGAGCATTTGTGACTTTTGATTTGTTCTATCTGCATTAAAAACTTACTTGATTTCTTCTATCCTTTTTTTTTTTTTTAATTGGAGAGGACTCAGAGTTGTTGAATAATAATAGAGTATTCAAAAGTCAAAAACATCACTCTGTAGTTAGGCAAAAACCCTTAAAATACATTCAGAGATTTGTCTGCATTTAATGTGAATTCTGTGTAATTGAATATTTGTTACATAGATGTTTTAATATGAATGTTAGAAGTTATTACTACCATTAAATTTATATGAAATTCTTTCAAAACTTTATGTTCATATAAACAATTAGTAAGTCTTAGAGCTCCTCAATTTTTCCTCTAACTCAAAAAACCTTTTGTTTTCATATTAGCAACTAGCTTGACTTTGGGATGATAGAGCAATATTTAGTATCTTTCTATGATTCCACAAATTGAAATTCAGTTGTTTGCGAGCTATTTTCAGATCAGAATTTCACCAACTTATTTTCTAAGTTGTTAAGAATTATTAATTTTTCATTGCTTTCTTTCCTCCTACCTTTACTTATTTTCTCACTAACTCTACAACTTTCATGAATCTTTTTCATAAGTTTTAACATTTAAATATTTTACTATTTCCATCTAAATTCTCAGGCAGCTGTTTTGCATTTGAAGGCAATGTGGATAACTCTCTAATCAGACCACTTTTTCATACTTTAGTCTAGGTAATAGCCATGGTCTCTGCTCCATTTGAAATAGGAATATTGCAGCATTGCAGGGTCTAAGTACACCAGCTACAAACACTCGACTAATGGAAGCCTCCTTCTTGACTCACAACTCTTACAATGACATAATTAAGAACGGTTAACACCCTTTTATCTGAAAAGATTCTGCCTATTATCAAATATCTCTGTTTGAAACAAAGTTCTTGTTAGCCACACGAGACAGGAATCTCATAGGCTATAAATGGTACTGTTTTTAGTCACAACATAGAGTACAGCATACTTTTATAAGGCTAGTTACAGAACTATCCTTTTCTCTTTATCTTTATTTTCCCTATGCATGCATATGTCACAATTCTTTAAACAAAAAGTCTCAACTTCTCTTCCCCCACTTAAGTAGCTTGCTTTTATTTTTACTTCGTTCGCTTTGTTCTGGAAAATCATGGGACTTGTACCAGAATCAGGAACTCCTAATTATATGTTTTTTTTTTTTTTTGAAATCCAATAAAGAATATATCTGCTTTGAGAAAGTATGTAGTAGGCGCCTACATTTTTCTGCAGACTTAAAAGTATTTGGTTGATCAGTGGTAGCAGATCTTGACTCTCAGAGTTCAGACTTCAGAGACGTCCAGTCTTCCATGCAGCCTCTTCTCTGACATCACGTCGTTCCCCTTTGACTTGGACCAAAGCCCTCTATCTGCTTCTAGTTATTAATAGACTTCATAGTCTAATACCAAGTCAAAAAGACAAAGATCAGAAAATGAACGAATTTATAATGAAAATGTCTGATGTCCTAAAGTAGATGATGAAGACTTGGATGATGAATTTGGAAATACGTGAGAAGTATCTCAGGTAATTAAACGATATATTATATAGTGCCTGCTGGAAAAATTTTAATAGTATGGGTGGGCTCTCACTGATATTACAAGAACCACCATAAGCACCATCCAAATGAATGAGGTTATTAGCACTTTCTCCACAGTGTCAAATGGTAGGGCGACCTGGAGAGGACAGAGTTGTGAGGGCACTCTCAATTGGTGAGAGTAGGAATAAAGAACATTAATTTGAATATAATGAACAAATATTTCAAAAGTGAAGACATGTTGAGTCTGAATGTAGTAGGTCTATGAAGATGGATGCTAAAAAGAAATCCCACACTAGTTAAGAATTGAGTATAATAAAGGGTTACTTATTTAGGGGTAGATTTACAGATCACAGTTCTCTGCTTGAATGGAGAACAGCAACTGAATCCAGCAGTTGGAAGAGAGCGGGAATGGGTGCTTTACATTGGAATTTATAGTATAAGAGGCCATGCCCAAGTGGGCAGGTAACTTAAAGGCTACTGGCTGTAGGATTTCCTACAGCAGATTTATGTATATTTAAATCTAAATTGCCTCTATCTGAATAAACCACTATACTTACAAGCCTGCTGATCCCCTGATAGTGTGACTGCGCTTAGGCCACCTCCTTTCTTCAGCTGATGAAAGGTGAGGGAATATTACTCATAAAATTTACTCTAAAGTTACAGGGAAGTATAACAAACATATCCAAAATTAGGCAAATTTAGTTCTTGTTTATCATATGATAACCAAAAATTATCTCCTTTGGAGAAATATTACAAAAAAATAGAATTTAAAGACATTGTCCATGCTGTAGTACAAAAAAAAAGAACTTAGAATAGCTGGTAAAAAGTACCCAAATTTTAGTCATTAATTATAGATTTCAGAATATCACCTTGTGCTTGTATAGTGCCAGTTGCTTCTTAGGTGGGAACACAATGAGGTGGACTTTGTTTGTCTTTGTCCTTGTTTTCAGTTTGTCTGTTATTTTTTCATATATGAACCAAATATCAACATACAGCTGACAGCTGGGAAGTTGTTAATCTCACTCTTATTTTACTAAATTAACAATATGTTAAGACTATAGTTGTCTGGAAGAAGCTTCCCACAAGTATTTTTCATACTGATTTGAAAATATCAATTGCTTTCCAATATTGGTTGATAGCGCTAAGGTTTTGGATTTTGACAAGCAGGTTTTCCCAGAGATTGAAAACAAAAATGTGATGGGGAATTATTTCTTCCCCTCCTCCTTTCCCAGAAGTTCTCTTTCCTCCTTTTCTTTTTTCTTTTGCATTCTACTTAGAGAAGAAAAGTAATCTCAGTGTTTTCCCTGAATGTTTTCCTTCACGAGAAAAATCTCCAGTATTGCCAATTGTAATAGAACTTTTCAAATGAATCAGCTCAGCTTTTAAAGCCCTGTGTGGTGATCGCAATGATGATACACCACCACTGACTCAAAACTACTCATACTTTTTCAGGAAAGACAGATTATTCAACAATTCTTCAGAATTTCTAGGCCTTATTTACCAAACATGAACTCCAAATGAAAAGAAGATCTCTGTCTTGAAATGAATGTTTCTTTGGGCAGACCCATGCTCTAGAGTCCTTTCCATTTTTTAAATTAGTTGATGAGGGGTCTTAAAATATACTGGACCGTTTCAAGTCCTATTTGATCACTGGGATAGAACCATTCCCACTGGTTCCTTTCTGTATATGTCTAACTAACCAGCTCTTATTTTGCTTCTGTTATTTATATTATAGCTAAATATTTGCTTGTAGAGCTATTGTGTATAATCAATATGATAAACAAAATGAAAATGAATGGAACAAAAAGAATGAGTAAGACAACTTTTATGGTTTGCTGATATTTGCTTTTCATTCACAGTCTTAGAAAGCAAGTGGTTTGTTGAATTAAGCTTTCGTATGATTATGTTGAAACAAAGAGCCAGCCCTATGAGATTTTTTTTTAATGAACCATTTGTCAAAGACAACTAACTTTAAATTCTATTTTGTTTAAACAAGTTCAACAGGGCACATTTTGGCTATATTTTCAAATTCATAAAGAGAGGAGTAGAGAATTATATTATAGTTTATTACTATCCGGACAATCAAAACCATGAACTAATAGTCCATGCATTTTAAGACTATGGTACATTTCACAATTTAGTATTATAGTGTCTTTTCAGTTTTATGTTTATTTGTTACTTAACTAAATTTCTGAACCAAAAAAAAAAACCAAAAAACAAAAAAAGTTTTTCATGTTGATTTTCAAGAAATAGACAAAGCTCTTCTGAAACTGTGGTCAGCATTTTTCAGCAAATTGATTTGCTTTCTGAGGGAAGGCCACTCTGGCATGGCCTTGCTTACCGTGCAGAGATATCTATCAAGCAGTGTGCACGTACACATTCAGTTCTGTGGTTAGATTCACAACCATGGTTACATCAGGCATTTCTCCAAAGCTCAGGAGTTAGGGACTGGTAATTACAGCAAATTGTTTATTATAAATAATGCATGTATGTTCTGCATGAGCTATGTGGGATTTTAGCCCATTTGGTAAAATATAGCTGCATAATGCTTTGTTTGTATTACATTACTGATGATTGACAGGGAAGAACGTTGGCAGTGATGTAGATGATTGTGGGGCTACCTTGAAATTTTCAGTTCAAGTGGTGATCTCTTCTCTTTTTCTGTGTGCTTGTCTAGTCTCGGCAGACACCTGAGGGTGAGTTCCTTCCCCTTGACCAACTTGAACTGGATGTAGGTTTTAGCACAGGGGCAGACCAACTTTTTCTTGTGTCCCCTCTCACAATTTGCCACGTGATCGATGCCAAAAGCCCCTTTTATGACCTATCCCAGAGAAGCATGCAAACTGATCAATTCGAGGTTGTCGTCATCCTAGAAGGCATCGTGGAAACCACTGGTGAGTAAAACATAGATGTGCCATCAAGTGTTTCATTTAGAATTCTCTATGTTGTACCTGCAATAACTGGCCTAATGTCTCTTTTCACTAGCATTAAAGTAAAGACTTGTCATTTAACATACTGATTGCATATAATACTTTACAAATGAAGATTGTTGTTCTGGTGGCTATAAACCTGATATTAACCTAGGAATAGTGATTAAAACTAAACTGAGGTGATGTCTTAGCAATCTATTCTGTTTTAATAACACACTAAGATTTCTTATGATAATTATTTTTCTTTCAAAATTTAAGGTTAAGAAATAGTTGGGTAATTAGCGATCAGTCTGAATTCAGAATGTGTATTCCTGACCTGTGGTGCTAAAATGGTGGGTGGTGGGAATTCATTGATGAAGCTCTGACATCTACTCTGTGAAGCCTCAGGGAAAGTGTCCCGTGTGTCTGTGCACACAGAAGCAGTGGTATTGTTTTAGAGCAGAGCATCAGTTTTCGTAGGTAAAACTAACTATAGCCTTCTTCTCAAAACAGGACTTAGTTTATTCCTGCTTCAGTTTGATTTATCTTTCTGTATTCAATGCCATTAGAATGCTCAAAAATAATTTGCTACTCTCTGAGGAGGGTTAGGCAGGCAACGAAAAGAACTAATAAATGTAAGTGATTTGAGCCATAAGCATTGCCATTTAAGTTTGGAGCCTGCTGAGTGTTTGAGACTCATACATGACTACCTACATAATTATGTACGTGCATGTGTATGCAACTTGATTTTTGCATTTTTCTTCAGGTAATAAAGAGGTAAGAAAGATTTTAGTTTTTCTCCTTTCATTTTTCTTTTGTAGATCAATACCATCTTAATCTCGAAACGCTAACTGTTAATGTAAGGTAATACTGGATTTAAGAGTGTCAAAACTAGAAATGCAGGTTTCATTCTAGGATGTGTCTTTGATTGCATTGCACCACTTGTCCAAGCAGTGGGAAGGTTGCTGCTGTCTTTCATATCTGTGACATAGTGACTGCTTGAATAAAGCAAGGTACCTTTTGTCTCCAAACTGAGTTTTTCTCCTTTTATAGTGAGGGCCATTTATTGATGGATTCACAATGGACCTTTAACGTTGCCTTGGTTATTAATATTTAGCTTAAAATTAAGGTTCTTCAAAAGAGTGACAAAAGATTTATTAATCTAGTAGATTAGAAATTTGACTTTTGTGCATTTGTATAGTTACACTCCCCATTTTGTTTTCTTGCTTTTTGTTGTTTTCTTTTAATTTTTACAAGATTGTTTGAGCATTTTTTAAATTGATTTCATTGAGCTACACATTTTTCTCTGCTCCCTTCCTTTCCTGCCCTCTCCCCTTCAACCCTCTCCTATGGTCCCCCAATTTACTGTCTCTTTCCACTCTCCGTGTAGATTAGATCCATGTATATCTCTCTTAGGGTCCTCATTGCTGTCCAGGTTTTCTGGGAATATGAATTGTAGGCTAGATTTTTTTTATTTTAGAATCAAATAGTGTCAGTATGCTTATAAAATTGCTACCTAATAAAGGAACCAATTTAAATTTACTTTAGATGGTAATTTTTAAGCACGAAAACATTTCCTTACAAAATCAGTTTAAGGACGAATTGCTTCCTTAGTTCTTGTGTGTGTGTGTGAGTGAGTGTGTGTGTGTGTGTGTGTGTGTGTGTGTGTGTGTGTGTGTGCATGTATGGGTGAGCTCTCAGGGTCCAGAAGCTGGAGTTACAGGCACTTATGAGACACATATCTGGGTACTGGGAAGGGAGTTAAGATCCTTTGAAAGATCAATAAAATCTTTTAAGTCCTGATTCATCTCTCCATCCCTTTATTTTGTGTTTCTTGACCTTGTAATGTTTGAAAAATCTAAATCAAGTTGTCTATATATTAGTTGTACTTGTACCTGATCTTCATATAATCATTAATTTTTTGTGTGTGCTTAATAATGCTTTTTGTTATTGTTTCTATATCCGTATCTTAATGGTGGATGCCGAAACATGTTACTTTGTAATTTTAGCTCTATTTCAGAGCTGTTTAAGGTCAGCTTGAATTCTGCACCATCAATTATTCATTATTATTATTGATTTTATTTTGATGACATTCTTAACTCTTGCATTTTTATTTCATCTGTTTTGATGAAAGTCAACTGGCTGAGAATACTTTGCACAAGTAATGAGAAACTAGGATGGGGATGTAATTTCTTACTTGGAGATTGTTTTTCATGACAAAGAGCACATATTCTTCCTTTAAAAAAATCTCTTATTAAGCAAAATACAAAATGAAACCACTGCTTATAACACATTACTTTATGGAAAATTCTTCTGATACTTTGTTTATATATTTGACACAGCTAATAGACTCTTACAGTATTCAAATTCTGAAAAACCTACTTCCAGACCCCATGTCTCAGCTTAATCAAAATTTCACATTTTTATTTCACATGTTCATTTAACATTCTTATTGAAACACACTGTGATTCCATATTGAATTGTTTTGTCCCATATGCCTGTATCCACAGTAAAAATATTCTTTCTCATAGTATTTACTTTGGGGAACAAGGGAGAGAGGGTCAGTGTGACTTATAAGGCAAGAACATGATGTTTTTTCCTCCAGTTTTTGGATACAGAACCTTGGCATTGAACTTGTGCTTTGTGTAACTTTCCATCATGTTTGAAATTAAAGAATCTACATTGTGTCATTCATTAACTTACCATGAAAGTATTTAATATATGTTATGTGTTTGCAAGATTCTAGGGAACTTAAAGGTATAGTGGTGACTTAGATAGGGCCCCCTCTAGGCTTTATATTGTGTCAGAAACATACTATGTTATTTAAATAAGATAAACATTATCTTTCTCAAGAATTAAATAAAAGCAAATCAAAATACATACTTAACTCCAAAACCAGGTAATGGGGCGGTTAAATGGCTGAAGAGCACTTTAGATTGATGCTTAGAAAGATACTCTAAGGGAGGTGACACCTGGGGGTAGGCATGGTGGGAGAATAGGAGGGGTGGGAGGTGAACTGTGGTTGGAATGTGAATTGAAATAAAAAAAATTAGAAAAAGACAAATCTCGGTTGGTGAATGTAAGGGCAGAAGATGACAGGTCTTCAGGGATTGTTGGTGCAACTGCCTGTGTGTGGAATAGGCTTGATTTGTTTTGGTAGCTAAGGACGTGAAGTATAATGTGAGACAGTAAAGAGGAGGCCTAGCCTTCATTGCATAGCCTTTACTTCACTGTAAGCATTGGGAGTTACTTAGATGAGTACTCGTTTAGTCAACGTGGCTTGTGTACAACAAAACTCCATTTTACCCATCTGATATGTAGTTTATTTAGAACTTAGTAACTAGTGTCTTCGAAACATATGCAGTTCTAGAGAGTGCCTTCTCTCCTGTCAATCATCCTTGCCTTCTGCCCCTGTGCACCGGCACTCCCTAACCAGTCACTTCAAGACAATCCTTTACTAAGAATTTTTAAATTTCATGTTGCTTTGCTTCTTCCTGATGATCCCATGGTCTCAGAAGGAATGGACATGACCAGGGGATAAGAAATCAGTGTCTCCCTACTTTACACGAAGAGCTAGGTAGCAGGCAGCCTAAGAAGATCTGAATTAACCCTTTTTCCTTCCCTTGGAAATATCCAGTGGCCAGACTCAGAGATTGCTGCTCTGCTGCATTGAAATGAGTCAGGCTCCCATGCATGCCACAGCCTGCCTCGTTTTCAGCAATAGCCTTTGTGTCCTCGCTCCCAGAGCAAGTCCCTGCCATAGAATATACCTCTACCTTCTGTTCTCTGCACCGCGTCTCCCTGGAGAGTGAGCACTGCTGGACGCAAACAAAGCCCTGCAGATTTGGCTCATTAGAACTGGATGCTTTCAGCCTTCAATCTGGTTGCTGCTGCTATTTGGCAGTCTTTTTTAATTGTCTTTTCTGTACTCTCCGACTCAGTCCCCATGAGATCTATTTTAGACCTTTCCTCTGTCTCCATACCCCCAGTTCCAGCTGTCCCATCCCTTTCCTGGCATGCTATCTCTCCACCTCGTCTATTAAAAACTATATGACACTTCAGTTTTTCTACAGGTCTTTGCTTTAACCCTTTCTTTTCCTGGTATTTGTTATGAAGGCTGTCCTTTTTATTTAGTTTTTCTTTTTATTCTCTTCTGAGACAGCTTCATATTCTCTCATCAGGCTGGCCTGGAACACACGGCAATCTTGCCTCAGCCTCCTGAGTGCTGCTCAAACCCTCAAACCCTTGTGAGATAGTTTACCAGACTTCTGCTCCTGATGCACTGCTACCTACCACCAACGTATCATATTTACTATCTACAGCCATCTGTCCATTGGTCCCCTTGCTATGCCCCCAAATCCCCATTCTTTCTTCATGGGAAAAAATACCATCATCTTTCCTTTTTTGCTTTGAAGATTCCCTCCCCCTCCCCCTTGGGAGTCAGAGGCATGACCTACTCCTCCCATGCCTTTGCCTTTCTTTCTTTTTAGTTTATTTTTTCTAGTCATTCTTTATGTCCTCATTTCCACATCTTGGTCTTTATCATCTATCCTACCGGTTCTCCCAAGTTCCCTGAATTGCTTAGTATTATTTTTTAATCAGTCATAGCTTTCACTTCTCCGTCATTCTACTATTCATCTCCCGCAAGGAAATCTTTCAATCATGATTTTGTAGATCCTATTTATTCCACATCATTTTCTACTTAGTTGCTGAATTTTAATTCAGAGTTCCCTTCTCCTGGTATCATGGCATCTTATTTTCCAATTATAAAGTTTTTTTATTTTGGATCATTTATCTCTTTTACCAACATATTTTATCACAGACCACCTCTTTCCTTCAGGACTTATTTTTTCTCGATGTTAGAAAATATATAAATTAAAAAAAAAGAGAATTCCTGATCTTCCGGCTTCTTCTGTGAGGAAAACAAGAGACGGGAGGAAATGCATCATGTAAGTAAAGGGAAGGTGCTGTTAAATACAGTAATGATGGGCGGGAGACACTGGGAATGCAAAGCCCAAAAGACCGCAGCGAAAAGTGGACCGCTGAACTCTGAGCAGAAGAAATAGCCCAGATAAGGTGGTTATAGGTAAAGATTCCAGCAGATGGGAGTGTTCCCAGACAGACGCCTCTATTCTGAGTAATGTCTGCTTTTTTTGCTTGCTGTGTGGTTACCTTCTTACTATGTTTAGGCATGCATCATGATGGTACTTGGAAACCAGTTGCTCATATGAAGATTTAGCTTTTGTAAGATCTCTGCTCACTAGCATATTGTATAATAAAGCCTAGGGCATTTGCTTAACACCCACTTTGGTTATAAGCCTGTGCTTGAAAATACTAACAACAACTACATAAATATGCACACATTATTATTTTTTTTGGAGAAAACTAGACTATACCTCTTTCTCTAAAGTTCATACATTCATACTCATGCTTGCCTCTCATCTTTATTATCATTTTAATTTTCATTGCTTTGGATGTCATTTCTATCTTTCCCAAGACTGCAAGAGCAGCATAGGCTCTGGGTTTTTCTTACGCACTTTAGCACTTAGTTTCCTTAACTAGGTCATTAAGACTTATTAATCATGTAAGGGTTATTGCTTAAACTGCTCCTTTCAGAAGGTGTAAAAGGTACAAATATGCAAAAGTAGAAACTTTTTCTTAATTTTATTTGCTGTGCTATTAACAGGCGGATATATTACCTCTTAAAGTGTTTATATTTGATATAGTACTGTGCTCAGCGTGGCGTTCCATGATTTACGTTACTATATTATCTTTTGTTGCTGCCTGTATGCCAATTTATAATGCTAGGTCATTAATCTGAATGACTCCATTGTATGCTGACACATGCCTATCTGGCTCTTACAGCTAAGCCTCTAATCTAGATTCTTTAACTTTCTATTTTCTCTTTAACAAGACAAACACTCTTGATAGCTTCAATTCATTTACTCCCTACTAGCTATTTTAGATAAACTACAAGGGCATGCTGGTCAGTTTTTGTTTGTATAACATAAACTAGGATTATTTTAGATGTAGGAACCTTAACTGAAAATCCCTCCTCCCGCCCTCAGATTGGCCTGTGGGTGTGTCTGTGGATCATTATCTTCCTTCCAAATTCGGTTTTGGTCAGTGTCTGATAGTATGGTAAAGCAAGCTAGGACACTGAATCAACAAACATATAAATCTGCTGGCCTTTATTTTAATTTTTCATTAAATTTGCAATTTTTCCATCGTGTTGGTGATTTAACTCAACTTCTTGCTGGAGTTAAACAAGCCCTGTACCATGTCATCACATTTTCAATCCAGTTGCTTTTAATTATGCTTTAGGTTTATTTATTAATTTATGCTTATGAAGGTTTTGCCTGTATATATGTATGTATGCCGTGCACACTTCAGGCATCTGCAGAGTTCAGAAGAAAGCATCAGATCATCTGGGAGTGCAGGTACTGAGAGTTGAGTGCTGGCATTCAGAAGATGGAATTTAACCTGCGTCCTTTGCAAGAGTAACAAGTGCTCTTAACTACTGAGTCAACTTTCCAGCTGCTTTCTCTTCTTAAATAGGCAATATATCTCAGGAGTCCTATCTGAGTCCCATCTTAGTATCAATAAGCAGCTGCAAATTAAGGTGCTCATTTCTTTCTATATCCACCCAAAGTAAACATTGTAAAAATGTTTGTCATTATTTTAAAACCTTTGATTAGTGATGAGTAAGAAAGCATTCTTCTCCCTGCCTGCCTACTGGCTACGTCGCTTGTCTTACAAATTGTCAGATAATAAGCCTACTTTTGATTAATAATATACTTGTATAATTAGTAAGGTAAGGTCCCTGGTAGGTCTTATTTCTTGAGAGAAACATTTTCTTTAAACAAATCCAAGTAAGATTATTGTATTTATTTCATAAGTACTTTATTACAGACAAGGCAGAAGGTTTTGTCCTTCAAGAATGGTATCTTAGCTTTAAGACCAGCAATCATGACCACTGAGGGTTCATTTTGCAAAGGGCGTCACAGACACTTTGGAATGCTAAGGGAAATATAGATTGACTGATCAAAGACAAGCCTAGACTGATTCCTGGATAACTTTCAAATGTAAAGTACAGACAAGACTGTGAAAAGTATTAACTAAGAATGTGTCGTCCTGGTGATACTTCACGGTAGAAAGTTCCCTCTGGCAGCAGGTGGAAGATTGATTCAGTGGATCTGAGCCGGACTACAGACCAGTCATTAGGTTGTTACAACAGCCCAGAGCAGAGGTAATTGAGCTCTGTTTGCAATTTGATGCAACTCTGTGGCTGTTGGAAGTAATGAAAAAGGCCTCAGGTTTGAAAGCCGTTACTTGTGATTAAACAGAGAAGGGGGGACTGGGGAGCTGGAATTTTTCCCACAGACATTCCACTAGTTACTGAGAAGCCTAGACATCTAGGGCAGAAATGGGATGGGGTGGGGTCTGGATTCATAAATAAAACAGCAGTGACGAACTGTTGACACGTTTTCTGACCAATGGAAAAATCACTAAAATGTTCTAAAAAGAATAATTCAAAGATTAAAACATCTCACTCTCTTAGTAATTGTGAAGTGTGATTATTTTCTTTTCTTAAAAATTTGATGGTATTTAGCTTTATTATCTGTCATCAGTCATTGGACCTTTATGATTTATTGGGAAACAATGATCATCAAACTGTTTTGGTAATGTCTGGCTATGGGTCTCTTTCTTTGCTCCCATTTACTTCAGGGGGAAACTTCTTTGATGGTGACTGAACAAGGCCTGGATCTAAGAGTACAGTAGCATGTCATTTGGAATCATTTTATTGTTACATTTGATTTTCAGACCAGTACTATTTGATTTTACTCTTGGTCTCTGGGCTCTCTTGCCTCTGGTTCTTGGTCACTCACGCAGTATCAGGTAGGGGTCCTGTCTCTTGTAGTGAACTTTAAGCCAAATAAAACATTGGTAGTTATTCCTACACAGTTTGTGCCACCATTGTTCTAGAATATTTTGATGATAGGACCGAGTGTAGATCAAAGGTTTTATGATGAGGATGGTGTTTATATTTCTCTTTTGATAGCCTGCAGAGTAATCTTCCATGTCAAAGACACTAGACCATGGAGGTGAAGGTTCTCTGTTGCAGCAACTCAACCAAATGCCATTGTGATTAAAGTATTTATTGAACTAACTATTCAACTGTAATATACCTTTAAATTTTCAAACATCTCTTCACGTATTTTTGTGTATGTGGGTTGGTATGTGCCACACGTGTTGGTCAGAGAACAACTTTCAGCGGTCTGTTTTCTTCTTTTATCCATGAGTCCCAAAGATTGAACTCAGGTTAGGTTTGACCTGAAGCACCTTTGCCCATTGAGACAGCTTGATGCTCCATCACCTGCAATATATTTTTAAAAACTCAAATTTATTACTGTGAGTATTTAAATTTTATTATGATTTGCATGTGCCCATATTATATGTGGAAATTAGAGGATGGAAGAATTCACAGCAGGCACATGAAGGCCCACGGAGGCTGCAATGGACTCCATTCTCTCTTTCCCCCTTTTCTCTTCAGGTTCTGGTGGTTGAACACAGGTGTTCAGGTCTTCATGATGGTTGCTTGACCTCGCTGAGCCATTTCACTGACTCTTCCTTGTAATACCTTCTGCGTAAACTTTTCACATCCACACATATTAAAACCGAAAGAAATGACAGCGATTTAAATGCGTGCAGTCTTCAGAGATAGAGTTTGTGTTGATGCAGTCTGTGCTGATCAATGTAGCCAAATGCAAATTAATGTGGGAAGGAAACAGTGAAAATCAGGGGTATGAATTAAAATGTGTTGCTGTTCATCATCCTAACTACGAACAAGATGTGATCTCTATTGTGGAACATTGTGTAAAGATGTGACATAAATGCCAAACAAGGATGCTGATGCCACTCATGGAGGGAGACTTGCTGCACACTCATTAGATGCGGAACACAGTGTGCAGTCATTTACTGATGCACAGGAGGGAATAGCATCATGCTTGCGACCAAGTTCAGAAAGACAACTTTCATTTCACAAGAAGACAAACATTGGCGACTAGTCAACGCCAAACCATTTTGGACCTTTCTTTGCTGAGGACAAATTTGCAGAGATAACAAAGATTAAATAGAAAGAGGTTTTTAATAGATAATGATAGCAAATGGGTGAGATTTTGCATTCAGATGGAGTGAATGTAGCTTGACAAATTAGAATTCTAAGCCCAATTTGACATTGTCTCAGTGTGATTAGTTTTCACTCTGTTATTTCCATGCCTTAGGCAGTGTCTGAGAAAGGCTAAGATCAGTGACCTACTCGGCTCATGGCAGAGACTTTAGTTTGGAAATTCAAGTGGAAATCAGTGCTACTGTGTCATCGCTGCTGCCCAAAGCGTGGGATTACTTTAATATTTATTAATGTTAGCAACAAGGTGACATCAAATGGTATTTTTATGGACAATAGTTTTGAGAAGATGGTGGCTGGATATTGATTCTATATTGCTTAGTGGAAGATTTACCCTTGACTCTTTTTTATAATTTTGGTTATATACATAGGCTGTGTTTGTTTAGTCTCTCTCTCTCTCTCTCTCTCTCTCTCTCTCTCTCTCTCTCTTTCTATCAAAAATTTCCACACGAAATTATGAGTAACTTGATTCATAGCTGCTGCCAAACTGGGCAGAACTACGTCTAGACTACCACCAAGAGATGATTAGATCTTATAGCTTTCTAAAGAAAGAAATTCTTAGTCTCCCTCACATTACTGTCAAACAATTTTCCACATATCTCTAGCTAATTTTAATGTAATTTAATATTTTCATTTATTACAAATAATTTAATTTTTATTTTTCTCTAAGTTAGTTATTGTTCTATTTTGGAGTAATCATAACTCATGTGTTATATCCGATATCTTTTACTATGTATTACTATGAAATGCAGGTAATATTGAGGCTTTGGAAAGAAAGCTGTCTCTCCACACATATAAGAAAGAGATATAAATATGAGAGGGACAAAATCATCATGCTTTGAGAAAGAAAGAAGTATGGGTCTTTTAGATGGAACACACCTATCTGCTTGTGGATGGTCTCACAGCAATTACTTTTAAATTTTTTCTACATTAAGAGTTTACTTATTGTGGAGCCTGCATGGGTCTGAGCTAGGTCTTCTGCATATTTGTTATTATTGTTGAGATAGGTTTTCTTGTGCCTCTAACAGTGGGAGGAACAGTTGTCTCCTACTCTTTCACCTGCTCTTGAGATCTTTTTCCTCCTACAGGGTTACCTCATCCAGCTTTGATATGAAAGTTTGTGTCTAGTTTTATTATAACTTATTATGCCATGTTTGGTTGATATTCTTAGGAAGCCTGTTCTTCTCTGAAGGGTAACAGAAGATGAGTGGATTTCAGGGAGAGGGGAGGTAGAGGGGAAGGTTTGGGAGAAGTGGGGGGAGGTGAAATTGCAATCAGGGTGTAATGTATGAAAGAAGAAATAAAAGAAAAAGTTTACTCTCTGACTCATGCTCCTGATTCAGCAGTTCCCTAGAAATGACTCTCATCTTTCTGAATTTGGAAATATTACCTTGAAAATGGATGAGAAAACTGATGTAGTATTCTTGTGCATGTATCTGTATTTATTTGGATTAGCATTATCAGCTTCCAGAATATTTCAACATGTGTTATGTTTATCTTTCCCTAGGTTTTGTTTTTTTGTAAATTTTCCTGCCCTCCCCATTGTTTCTAATTATATTTTGTTTTCTCCCTCATACTTTTTCACACATTACATACAAAGCATCCCAAGGTTACAGAATACAGTCTACACATTTAAGTGTTAATGTTTTGTGACCTATGGTTGTAGAATAGTCATATGTCACAAATGATAAAAAGTCAGGTGTCTTAGGATTTTAGGACAATTTGCTGAAGTTAAGGATGACTTTCAGCTTGAACTGCTGCTGTCTTTTTAGTGCAATTACAAATGATCATATGGTTAACATGATGACTTCATGAAACTCTGATGAAACACCAGGAAAATTTACCTTATAAGAGAGACACAATAGTTTTGACTCGTGTTGTCAGGCTTCAGTCCATATTTCTCTTGGTTTCACTCTTTTTTGGACTTATAATGAAATTGTTCTTTCATGGAGGCCAAGGAACAAAGAGACAGGGAAAAAGGCCCAAGGTACCCATATCCACTTGAGTATTCCACCATTCATCCAACCTCCCCTTACTAGGCCCTCCCACTTAACAAGCACCATCACTACCTTTAGAGCTAGAGCTTTGGGAGCATTTGAGGTCCAAGTCATAACATTGTTTAATTCACTATGTGAACATTTTAATATTCAGTATAACAAGCTGAGTTTAGTTTTTCTATAAAATGTACCTGATGTTAATAAGAGAATATGATATAAAACTCATGTATTAATATATATCAAGTTATATCAGATCAATAGTTAAGATGAAAATATTGTAATTTACCTGAGTTGGTCATTTAATTATGCCCACATAATGTGATATTCCTGAACTTCATGTAGTTGGTAAAACATACGAAAAAACGTATTTCTTACCTCCACCCATCCTCCCATTGGAAATCTGCATAACTACAATAAGTACAGAAGAAAGAAACACAAGGCACATTTATAATATTTTGACTTCCAATTAGATGGGATAACCGAATTAGAATTATAATATGAAATATACCTCAATGTTAATCTTATTAAAGCTTCCCATTTGACAGAAATAGGAAGTAAGTTTTAATGACATGGAAAGACTTGCTTATGTCAAAGTCCTTTTTTTGGACTAGTCTGGAACATGTTTCATGTTCCCATCTTATTCTAACATTATTATTACTATAGCAAATTATTTTATTTAAATATATTTTGTTTCTTTTCTTTTAAAATGATATAGAGAGTTTATTAAAGCATGTCAATGACCTTTGCCATTTGGCATTTCATGATTCCAAGGGTTGTTGATATGCATGAGTTACTTCACCAAACAGAGCAGAAAGCCAAGCAATAAGTTTGTAACCCTCTAAAGAGAGGAGCTCATCAGTAAGGTGCTTGTCACCTAAGCATGAGGACTAACATTTGCCCACAGCCTCCATGGAGAAAGCTGAACATACTAGCATGGGCTATAATACCTCACTGCAGAAGTAGAGACCAGCCTCACTAAATTAGTGAGCCGACAAGTTTAGTGAGAGACAATGTAAGGCAGATGATGATTGGGGAATATGGTATTGCCCTTTGAACTCCATTGACGTGTACACATGAGGACATAGACATCCTCACATGTACACACACAAGAACATTCACACATACAGATACAGCCTCCACCAACTCCCTCATATGTTAATTATGATTATTAACTAAAACTAAAAGACCTGTTTAAAAATATTGAGGATAATAGTTGATATACAACACTTAAGGTCAAGAAAAGGCCAATTTTATTATTGTTCTTGTTATCTTTGTTGTTATAACAATTAGCTTAGTAAGTGATAATTACAGGTAAATTCTGCTCTATTTTTGAGATAAATAAATTTTAGTTGACGTATTGAGAAAAGATCCAGCTAAATCAGTTTTTATTACAGCTTAAGGATTGCCCTTTTCATGTATGGCTAAGGTTCATGCAAGTTGTGATGTGTTTCTTGCTCATACTATGAGAGCTAGTTCTCAGCGAGGAGCTTCTATCTGAATGCCTTTTAGTCTTGTATCCAAAGTAGATGATGTCTTCAGCAATGGGATTATACTTTGAAGTTCTGGGAGGAAACTAGGGGTGGCAACAATTGCCTATATTGTTTTTTGAATTCTTTATTTATTTTTTATTTTTTCTCTCATATATTACATCTGATCATAGTTTCCCCTCTCTCTAATCACCCCAATCTTTTCTTTCCACCTACCATCTCCTCCAAAACCTCTCTCTGTATGCCTTCAAAAAAGAGTAGACCTCCCAGGGACATCAAGCAAACATTATATAATATGCTACAATAAGACCAGGCACATCCTATCAGATCAAGACTGAACAAAACAATCCAGTAAAAGGAAAAGAGTCTCAAAAGCAACAGAAGAATCAGAAACAGCCTCTACTGCCCTGTAAGAAATCCCACAGAAACACCAAGCTACTTAGCCATAACAGATGTAGAGAATCTAGGTCAGACTCCTACAAGATTCATGGTCTCTGCAAGCCTCCATGACTCCCAGTTAGTTGATTCTGTGAGCTGTGTTCTTCTGGTGTCTCTGTCTCCTGAGGTTCCTCAGATCCTTTCTCCCACTCCCCTGCTTTCCTAGAGCTCCTTATTCACTCTCTCTCCCAACTCCTCACATGCCCACTGTTTTTCTTTTCCCCCTTTTTAAAAATAATATTTATTTCTAATATATATTACTGTTATAGGATGGGTGTCTGATCCCCGGACTGGAGTTATAGATAGTTGTGAGCTGCCATGTGGATGCTGGGAATTCAACCCAGGTTCTCTGGAAGAATAGTCAGTGCTGAGCAATCTCTCCAGCCCGTCCTATTCCTTTTGATTTTCTTGGTTTCTGTGATGATTCTAGGTTATATACCCTGTTTGTAAAAAACTGAGAAGTAGAATCTACAAATAAGATATAGTTAACTCTCAGAGTTCTCTTGAGAACCAATGATGAGGTCTAGCACATAAATTGTGAAGTTTTAGTTCTATATAGGAAAGCATTTTCAAACTCACTAAGTGTGAATGTCTTACCTTTTTCTTTCTTACTGCCAACTTAAAACATCAATTTTCATGTCTATTGACATTATGATTATTAGAAATATTGGGTTCTCATATCAAACTCTATACCACTAGTTCATTAAAATAGTTTTATTTCCCACCTTCAAAACCTATTTGGTATATTTCAAATAGATTTTCAAATAACTTTTGAATCATTTTTGAGTCGAACCATTATAATGAATGGAAGGAGCATGAATTAAATGCAATTAAAAATGTGCATTTAGTGTTTATCGAATATTGTGGGTAATGTTACATAAATTATCTGCTTGGATTTTTTTTAAACTTATAGTAGTTTGAATGAAAACTGCTCTGCCAATAGGCTTATATTTTGTAACATTTGATCCCCAGTTGCTGGCGCTGTTTGGGGGAGATTTAGGATGCGTCACACTGCTGGAGGAAAATGCCAATCCTCAGCTTTCAGTTTGTTCTTTCTGCGTCACACTTGTGTTTAACATGTGAACTCTCAACTTCCTTCCCTGGCTGCCATTCTAACTGCTTGAAGACATGCCTACTTGCCATGTTGGACTCATCTTTCAGGACCCATAAGGCTAAGAAAACACTTCTATAAGTTCCTCTTGGGGGGGGGGTTACAGCAACAAAGTGACACAAAGCATTAAGTCATGATTTTTGTTGTTTCTTCAACTCTTGTTGATTATATCAAAATAAGTAATATTTTTATGTTACATTATTATTTATTGAAGAAATTTGTTACAAGTCCAAGACCAACCAAAGGTGTACAGCTGTTCCCATTATTTCCAGGGAACCAGAGCCTCATAAAATGCTGTGTCTCGTTGCCCCACTCTCTCCCTATGTCCAGAAGTCTGCCAATGTGTCCTTGGTTATTCATTATTATGTCTTTTTCATTAACAACAATTTGCTTGCAGTACTGAAAACTACTTGTACCTGACATCATCTATTTTTTTTATAGAAATAGATTTGTCACTCTTATCTACTTTTTCGTTTGCTGATTTAAGTGTGTTTTGTAACAGTTCGTAGCAAAATATTTACCCTTACATTGAATTTCTCTGCTTATGAATGTCTGGGCTGTAGCTCATCTGTCCTCAAAGCTTCATTGCATTAGAATGTTGTCTCCATTAACTTACTAGATACTGTCAATATGCTTTGTGTAACTTTTTTTCTTTGAAATTTATATATTTGGTTCCTGAAAGTCCTGGGACAAATACATCTCCAATAGTGAAATTTAATGCTTGCGGAGTTGTTTGGCTTTTCTGCAGAAGAAGGTGATATATAACATTTCAATTTCCTGTTAGGAAATTAGGATGTTAGGGGGAAGTAGGGTTGCAGTATTTTAGAGAGTTTTTACATGTAGTGATTACAAGCACTTTGGATTAAAACTGCCTGGTTTAGTCACTTTGGGCTTTGTTTGATTTATGGAATTTCAGATTTGTTTTTTTTTAATTTCCTTTTGGCTTGGTACCTATGGATGATGAATTCAGGGTGAAATTATATCATTGCAACATCCCTTTTGAGTATAGGGCAAGATTAACAACAGTGGGTATGATTAGCTCATTGCTATGTAAGTATACTTTTAAGTAATAATAATTGTTGCCGTTATCATTAAAATTTTTTAATATGAGGCTAGAGACTTGTGGGAGAACTTAAGAATACTTGCTACTTTTCCAGAGGACCGGAGTTAGATTCCAAGCACTCACTTCTCTTAGCTTCCAACCACTTAAAGTTCCAGCTCTAGGAGTAACTGATTCTTTCTTCTGGCCTGTATAGACTATCACATAGAAGCACACACACACACACACACACACACACACAAATAAATAAATCTTAAAAATATTTAATGACATAGTAGTCTCAGTTTACTCAACTTTTGGAGACTATGAACATCTTGACACATATTAACATAAATAATTTATGTTAATTTCTGTGAAATGTAAATTTAAGGCATTTTAGAAATGAGTACCAAACATGCTTTTGCTTACAAGTAGAGGACTGGTATATTTACAAAAATTAAGAATATTAGATTGATTAGTTTCTGGTTGGAAGTATTATATCTCAATTTATGGATTTACAATTGGAAGTTTACAAGATGGACATTCAGAGAAAAGGGTCATCACTCCTATGATTTTTAATTTTGTAGTAATAAAGTACTAAGAAGAAAAAAAAGGGCTATGCTTATATGACTAATCATGGCCATTTAGTTTCCCTTTGAATTTGAGTGGGGCCTTGAAGAGAAGTCAACATTTACAATATTGCTATTAAACATTACTATATTAATATCTTAAGGTTTGCTTCTAATTGATTTTTTTCCTTTATTTTTTTCTCAGAGCATATGTGCTTTCCCTAGCTTCGTTGTTATGTAAACCACCAAAGTGAAACAATAAACGGGCTTACACTGCCAAAGGACTTTAAGCAAATTGATTTCAAATCACTGAGGACGGTCAGAGACTGAGGTCATGTGGGACAGCACCACACACTATATAAACCCTTTTTAAAAAAATGAGCTGAAAAGAAAAGTGTACGTATTATAAACTAAACAACAATGAGATCATTTAAATCAGAATCACCCTATTCAGAAAGCTTGATTTATCCTTGAGGCACTTTCTCTTTAAATCATATTGTACAAATTAAGAGTGCCTTTCATTTCGAACAGTAGAAAACCCACAACAGCTTTTGATTTATAATGAGATATTCAGAAATAGGCCCTCTAGCTAGCCACGCTGTTAAAAGATGGCATTGAAGAGTCCGACTCTGACCTGTTTTTGCTTTTTTTCAAGCATATATTTTTCTTCCTCAGGATTTAGAAATGACTACCTTAGGCTCAGGCATCATCCCAGTTCTCAGCTAAAAAACAAGGGAAAGAAGGAAGACCAACAGTTCTTACTCATCGAGATGGTTTTATCGTTTTATTCAGAAAAAAACATTTCCTAGGAAAACCTGTCTCCATCGTCTTGGTCACAACTACCTCCTTCCACCCCCTGGTCCCCACTGGATGAGTTTTAGTAATTCAGTATTTTTAGCTGTACATACTTTCTTGGACTAAATAAAGATTCTCTTTTTTTAGTGAGGAATAATGAGAGGTGGGAATGAATAATCTCACATATGAAAGTGAATTCTTTTTTCGGCCAAGTTTTAAAAGTTATTCTAAAGAAGTAAAATGAAGAGCATTATCTTATATTAAATTTTCTAGCTTATTAACTTAAAAAGCTAATCCATGATGAAAGGATGTTGTATTTTATGAGCAGTATATAATTTAAGAGGGAGGTATGGCTGGTAAAAAAATTACTTAATTGTGCATTAATTGAGACTGAGTGGTTGTCAGCCTCTTTGCTTGTTAACGTGAAGGAAGAACACTAAGGTATGAATGAAAAGAAAACAAAATGAAAAAATCAACATTAACTGTTTATTATTGACCCATGAACATTGAATATTAAATGAAATGTGCAATAATTTAGGAATATCAAATTTTATTGTTTAATTAAATGGGCTTTTATCCCTGACACATTTATATCAAATTTCATTACAGATTAATATACTATCAGTATATTATTTTTATCTATAATATATTATTTTCTCATACTCGACAGTAAGCTAAAACTATTCCTTGCTTGATGTGTATTTCAGTAAGCTTGCCCAAACTGAAATCACATATCAGAATAATTTATCCAGAGTTAATTCCTATCATCCATTTGGGTAGCTCAACTCTATCCATCCCTCCAATTACAGAGTATTTGAAGGCATTTTCTGTCTTCCTGCCTGTGGACCCATGCACATGCAAACATATACGCAGTTATAAATAAAAAGAATAGAACCTTATAGATTAGCACCTAGCTCAACTGTCATCAGAAAAACTTTTTCCAGCAACAAACAGATGCAGACCCACAGCTAAACATTAGGTGGGACTTTAGGAATCCTACAGAGGAGGGGAAGAAAGAATTGTAGGAACCAAGGGGTCAAGAATACCACAAGAAAACACATATTCTCAGCTAATGTGGACTTATAGAGACAGAACCAGCAACCAGAGAGCCTTCATGAGACTGACCTAAGTCCTCTACATATCCGTTGCAGTTATGTAGTTTGGTTTTCTTGTTGGAGTCCTAACAGTGGGAGCAGGGGCTGTATCTGACTCTTTTGCTGGCTTCTGGGACCCTACTCCTCATACTGGATTTCCTTGTCCAACCTCACATATGGGAAGGTGCTTAATCTCCCTGCAATTTGATATGTCATGTTTTGTTGGTATCTATGGGAAGCCTGCCCTTTCCTAAAGAGAAATAGAGAAGTAGTGGATTGGGTAGTAAGGACACAGTGGGTATGAAGGGAGGGACTGGGAGTAGAGGCAGGAAAGGAAACTGCGGGAAGTAGATAAAATAAGTCAATTAATGAATTTATTAAAAATAAGTAATACAGAAGACTTTTTTCTAAAAAGAAGAATATAATTTATTTAAATGCAGTGGTATGATTCATGTCATAAAAATATATGCAGTAAAAATGCCACTTACAGAGTTGGATAATCTGAAATGATCTTGAGAATGTGAGGCCAAAGTGTCTCACTCAGATGGAGTGTTTCTTCAGGAGTCTTTTAACTTATAAATATAATATTAGCCATTACCAAGACTAAAGGCTTGATGTGATGGTAAATTATGGTTGAAACAGGTTGTTATTGCATTTATATCTTAAATGAACATATGATAAGAAATGGGTGGACAGATCTTAGAGTGTGCAGAAAGTTTCTTTGGGGTTAGGAGACATCTGGGGAGTTATGAAAACTAATGTATGTGCGGTATAATTTTTAACATAAAACCATAGGCTTCTATTGCCCATCTTCAATGTACTCTGACACTATGTCTGTCTTATAATAAAAAATTCATACTTCAAGGATAGTCTTTTTCCTAAAACATACATGAAATATATAAAATAAACCAAACAATTTATTTGATTCTATTTTAAATACATGTCATTGTACTTTCTGTTTGACTAAACAGTGACATTTACCTTATATTGTCTGATGCATTTGCTGCCAGTGAGATTACTCTTTCAAATAGGTGGCAGGGAAATGAAGCGTGATCTGGAAAAAAAGCCAAAAGCAGGATTGTGTCTGTTAATGTTTTCCCAAGGAAACATTTGATTTACTACTGCTTTTCCATTTGTGGGAATTCTGGGTCGCCTGGGTGTTTCATTCTTTGGTAATTAACAGTTTGTACTAATGTTTCTGCTCACACACACTTTGATATGTACCGAGAAGCTAGCACCGTTCTTCTACTGCACAGAAGAAAAGAATAGCAATATATTGCTTACAGTGAGGATAGATGAAACTGTCAGATACGGAGAATGTCGATTATTTATCTTATTATTTAAATATCTTACTTTTGAGATTACACTATAGTTATACAATTTCTCCTTCCTTTTTCTTCTTCCAACTGTCTCATATGCTCTTTCTTGCTTTTTTTATGGCCTCTTATTTCATTAATTGTTGTTACATAAGGAACACAATTGTCTTTCCCAGGGAAGACATTAGGTCAGTCCTGAAAATAAACGTACGGGTAAAGATATACAGACTGATTAGATTGTATTCATGTATTTAAGAATATATGAAAACATGCAGAAATGCAGATATGTGCATGAAATTGATTTTTTAAAAAAAATTCCCATATGTGTTAAGAAGGAAAATGGTTCAGAGTAATTTGCCTTTTAGATGGAAAAGCGTACTTGAACTTGGCCCGTGTCTCAATCACTCTTCTATTGTTGTGAAGAGACACCATGATCAAGACAATTCTTAAAAAATGTTTACTTGGGAATTTGTTTATAGTTTCAGAGGGTTAGTCCATTTTAATCACTGCTGAGAACATGGTGACAGACAGACATGGTGCTGGAGAAGTAGCTGAGAACTTTATATCCTGACCTGCAGGTAGCAGACATGGGCCTTGCCTGGGCTTTTGAAAATTCAAGTCTCAACCCCAGTGACACAGTTCCTTCAACAAGGCCACACCTTTTAATTCTTCCCTAAGAGTTCCATTAGCTAAGAACCAAACACTCAATCATGTGTGCCTACGAGCACCATCCTCACTCAAAGTGTCACAGTTTTTGTAACAGAAGTTGAAGCAAATATGCTTAGCTTTTATAGTTGAATAGGACAGGTATGGAGTTTAATGTTTATTACAGATTTTTATTTTCTTGAAACTGTTTACAGAGCTGAGGGATACTGAAGTATTTTATCTTTTAATTCTTATTTTCTGCATTTTTAAAATTTATTAAGTGTCCTGATTATATAAAAGAAAAATTGTTGCAATATAGTTTAACATTTCCTTACCAGAATAAATCATTTGAGACTGCTTCTTCCTTTTCTTGACAACACAGAGTAACTTCTTGCCCTCTAGTGTTTGAAGAGATAAAAGACTATTGTGGACTTTGGAGAAATCTTCAGAACTACATGAAGGAAACCACACAGGGTCATGTTTTGGAATAGGACCCAAAAGCTGTGTGGTTTCAATCTGTTTTCTTCACTCTGCATTACCAGTTGGGTTGAAAGTCTGCATGGAGAAAATAGCAGGTTGGCATCTAACAGCATTAGATACCAAATATTTAGCCTCTGTGAAATTTACATTTTTTCAATTGCCTCTGGACAATGTCCTCGTTTTCTCCAGAAAACAGTACAACTCATTGTGAAATGCACTGTTACACTTTTTCAGTTAGTAGTAACTTAAGTTATCTAAAAATGCCAGAATTTAAGATTTAATTAGAACTATCAATATAGTAATAGCAATAACAAATGAAGATTATTAGTAGTTTAAATATACTCATCACATCTTTTTGGTAGTTTCTTTTTTTATTGAATTTTATTGAGCTCTACATTTTTCTCTGCTCCCCTCCCTGCCTCTCCTTTCCCCTTCAACCCTCCGCCAAGTTTCCCATGATTCCAATTTACTCATGAAATCTTGTCTTTTTCTACTACCACATGAAAAAAAAAAAAAAAAAAGAAAAAGAAAACATCATTTTGAGTGAGGTAACCCAGACAAAGAAGAACAAGTACCACACGAACTCACTTATAAGTGGTTTTTAAACATAAAGCAAAGAAAACCATCCCACAAGTCATAATCCTAGAGAATTTAGACAACAATGAGGACACTAAGAGAACATACATAGATCTAATCTGCATGGGTAATTCTTACAATTATATAATGTTAGAATTATATACTGTGTTTAGAAAATTAATTAAAAGTAAAGAATTTCAAAGACATTAAATGAGATCTGCATTTTCTGCTGAAACAAATTTGACATATCTGTAATTTCCACTTAATATATTGATACTTTGTTTTTCAAAATGAACTTTTAAAAATATAAGCATAGAGATATAGAGATTAAACCAAGCCATGTCACCTATGTAAGAATTTGTTTTGAGTGCTGAAACAGATTCTACTTATAGAAGATTCAGTTCTATATTTAAAATATTATATATCTAAGTCTCAATTGGCATCTCCTCCCTTAATTCTATACAAATTACATCTTTAAAAGGAAAATTAGATTTCCAGTCTTTGAAAAATTAATCCCCAATGTTTAGTTTTCAGTGAGAAACGATGAGCATTTGATAAAGACAACAAATGGCCACCTGTTTCTCTTTTGCTCGAAAACACAAAATTATACTTTCCCAGAAGTATTAAATAAAATATAAAATAAATTTGTTACCACAAATGTCTTTTATAGGCTTTGAATTAGGCCCCCTTTTCAATGGAGGGAGCATCCTGAGCCAGTGATGCTTACTGGTTGCTTCTAAACTGAACAATAGCCACATTACAGGAACTGCATGACAAAACCCCGTCCTTAGCATTAAGGCTAAAGCACTAAATGGAATGACTCACTGATCCATGTCTCCTATCACAAGCAGATGCTGGGAGCATGCCTGTGGGATTTTTAAAGAGAAAGAAAAACTGCTCAATGAAAATCAGCACCTTGTTCTCTATTTGCAAAGCTAAAAATGTTAATTATTAACATGGCACATGTCAATCTGCAAATAATTCTTTTGTTTTTTTATTTTTAATTAAATTTATTTTCATTCAATATATTTGTTTCATGTTTTTACCCTTCCATAGCCAAAGTTCTTCTAGATCTTTCAAATCTGCCTACCTGCCCAAGTTCATTTTCTCTCTCCAAAGAGAAAGCAAACAGGGTAAAAACCAATAATCAAAGTCTAAACAAGTTAAAAGTCGATAAGACAAAATAGTCCAAACAAAAAGAAAATGAAAAATACAAAAGCCCACAGAAAATGTAGTTCATTTTGCTGTAATGATCAGGGACAGGGTTGTTTCACCCCTCTGCGGCAACCTGAAAGTTTGAAATTTCAGAGTGTTGAGGAGTGAAAATCTGAAAGGGTGAATAGGAAGAGAAGATAGAGAAAAGAAGCCATTTGACCGGCCTTCAGCAGCAAGCTCAGGCTGCTCAATTAGAAAGTACATTATGTTTTGTTGGGTAACAAGGATGTCTTCAGTTGGGTTGGACTTTGAACTCCTGTTGCCTGGTCACTAAGGAGATATTTGAGTTTATTACCGTCAGTGTTAGTTACCAAACAAGACAACCAGGCTCACAAGGCAAGAACAGGATTCGTTATGTTGTGGGTTTTCTTTAGACCCTAAGGCAAACATGGGAATTAGTAAAATGTCATATTATTTTAATTTTATACAGTGTCTTGGTTTGTTTTCAGCTGCCATAAGGCATTGTATCTGGTGTTCTAGTCTATTTTTGGCTCCTATAGCACAGCACACAGATATGTATTTGGCTCATATTGGAGTCTGGGAAGTCAAAGAGGATGACTAAGGGTGTGGAAGAATAAGTGAACTTCAGTAAGATAGAAGAGAGGCAGTGCCTGTATGAAACCATTCACAAGAATGTGGCCCTCAGACTCACACTATTCCTTTTGAAAATTGGCTTTGGTATGTAGTTTTTACTTAGCATATTAATTACTTGGTTTTAGATGGATGTTTTTCGTTCATGTGTGTCCTCGTAATTTGTAATCAGTTCTTCACCTCTCTCAGTGCCAGTTCCTGCCCTTGTCCCTTCAGCTGGTACCCTATGGCCTCTATTAGTCTGCACTACTTCATTTTCTTTTACATGTAATCCATCACCTCTATTTTCAACCTCATATGGTTGCTCCTCTTCCATTATCCCCTTTATAGTTTCATCATCTATAAAAATACACATATACTATAGGCTATAAATACATGAATAATTTTAATCCATTCTGTATTTGAGAGAAAAAAATGCAGTGTTTGTCTTTTTGAGATCAACTGGTTTACATGCTTGACATTTTTATTTTCGGTTTTATTCATCTTCATGCAAATGTTGTTTTCATTCTTTTTTTTTTTTACCTTGTTAATGTGTTCTACATTTTTCTTATTCATTCATGTATCGATGGACTTCTAGACTAGGATTCCATTTCCTGGCTATCGTGAATAGCACGTACATGAATTGGTTGCAAAAGCCTTTCTGTGGCATATTAACTTAAAATCTTTTGAATATATAACCAAAGATAGTGTAGCTTGGCTATAAGGCTTTGTATTTTTATATTTTATGGGCATTGTTGGTTTGCCTGCACGTATGTTTATGGGAGGGTGTCAGCTCTCCAAAAACTGGAGATATAGGCAGGTGAGAGCTGCTATTTGGGTTCTGGGAATTGAACCCATGTCCTCTGGAGAAGCAGAGAAGTGGATTTTAACCACTGAGCTATCTCTACTTTTCCAGTTTCCATTTTTTTAAAATATAGATATGGTGGATATGAGTCTGTGTAATTTGGTATACAAGTGTGTAATGGATTTGCATATGTATGTCTGTTCTATGCAAATATGTAAAGGGCAGAAGAGGACATTGGGTGCCCTTTCTATCACTCTTCACTTCATTACGACAAGGTCTCTCACTCCCAGTTGCTCAGATACTTCTGTCTCTCCATCCCACATTATTGGGATTATTATAGACAAGCAATGGCCAACCTATTACCTGGGTACTGGAATCTAGACTAACTTTTTATCCGTATACATGCACAACAAGCGTTATTCCACACTGAGTCATCTCTACAAGCCTCATAAGGTAGTCTATTTTCATTTATGTGAGAAAACCCCAAACTGACTTGCATAATTACTATCCATGCTTACTTTTCTGCTATCATTGACTATGTATGTATTCCTCTTTTCAAATCATCTCCAGAATTTATCATTTGTTTCTGATGATAGCCATTCTGTCTGGTGGAAGGACAGCTGAAAAGGCAGTTTTAATTTGTATTTCCACGATAACTAAGATGTTGGATCTTTTAAAAAGTACTGTTTGGCCATTTGCATTTCTTCTTTTGGCAACTGTCTACTGAGATCATTTACCCATGTCATGATTTAATGATTTGGCTTTTGGTGTACATTTTCTACAGTTCTTTATACACCATGAATATTAACTCTCTGCATTATGTGTAATTGATAAAGATATTCTCTCAATCTGTCAGCAGTTTCTTCACACTGGTGAGTATTTGCTTTGCAGTGCAGAAATCTTTGCTTCATGTAAGCCATTTGTCAATTTTTCTGATTATTTCCTGTGTTACTGGAGCCTTCCTCAGGAAGTCCTTGCCGACCTTAAAAGACTTTTTCTAGCAGTTTCAACGTAGCAAACCTTAGGTCTTGATCCAAATTAAAATTCCAGCCACTTTCTTCACAGAACTAGGGAGAAAATCCCCAAATTAATTTGGAAACACAAAAGGCAGGTCTTACTTAAATGTTTAGTACTGGAGGTCTAAAATACCTAAACTGAAGTTATATTTAGAGACATCTTTAGGAAAACATGTTAATCACATGAAAATGGGCTTATGGCATAGAAGAAAACACCCAGGAATATCTCTACAGGTTTGGTTTACCAGCTACAACCAAGGTAAAATGCATGGATTTCCTGTGGAGCTGAAGTTACATTTGTGAGATGCTTGCCATGAGTCGGGAGAATGGTAGTTAGGTCCCCTGCAAGGACCCAACTTAATTCTCTGACTCATCTTGCCACCCATGCAGCTACCTAATATTTTTTATATTAGGTATACAATAAATCATAAGTTAGGGAGAAGACACTCTTGTGCTTAAAAATAAAGCATATTTAGTCTTTGAAAATTTTACAGAATGAATTTTGATCATTTTCACCATTTCAGGGTGTAAAAGTATGTACTGGATGGAGCATGTCCCACATTCTAGGGGAAACTCCCTTAAAGAAAACTGACTTTCCCTCCCCTAGGAGCCAGCAACTTTCTGTAGCTCCCGAGGTACGGGTAGGAGCTCGTGAACCTCTCCTCTCCATTTTAGAGAACTACTAACTTGGTCTTGCAAAGGCAACTACAGGTGTTCTGCATTTATGGATGTAGCAGTCCTGTCATATCCTGAAGATGTTTCTATTTGGTCCTCCTCAACCTCTGGCTCTTACGATTTATCATCCGAGATGTTTGCCTATGGTACCAGAACTTTAGTGGGCAAAAGTTATAGCTGTCCCATTGGGAGTCGAATACTCAATAGGCATTCTAGGTTCTTCCAACAGTCCTAAGTTTCTGCATTAGCAGAAACACAATGTACGAGGAGATGTCTCTGATAAGGGAAGCCAGCTTCCAAGAGACAGTGCTGGAAAACTGGATTTCCTTCCATACATAAAAACTTAAAAGATCTATATGTCTCTCCTTCCATGTAAAATCCACTCAAAATACACCGCTTCTTACAGGAACCATTTCTTGGATGTTACAATGACAAGTCACATTGTCATTTTTTCAAAAAGATATTTAATCCAAGTATTTGAAATGCATTTAATTAAAGTTTTAAAATTTCCTTATGTAAATACTAAATGTCCTTGAGTATTCGAAATTTCAGAAGCCAGTTTAAATTAAAAGCAGTACAGATAAATATTCTGAAAATTACTCTCAAAATCTAATATTTTATTATATAGTATTATAGATGACTTTTAAAATTAGCCAATTAATGCAGATTATTCAAATTTTCTGGAGAAAACCATACTATTGCCCTCATGTACCAATTTCTTTGTATAAAAACAAAACAAAAACTAATAAATTTTGCCTTTGAGTGGCAAGTATTGTCTAGTTTCATAGAAAAATATGATATGAATTTCAATTTGACACAGGAAAATTTGTTGAGTTCTGTTCAGTTTCGAGTTCCAGGTTGTAAAATTCCCATGGTGCCTAAGTATTCCCTCAATCCCAAAGTTATAAGTAAAAAATAAAATATATGAAACACCAACTTTCTGAAAACTGGGAACCAATAAGCCAAAGTTAACAAATTAAAGACTTCTGACTTGCACCACGTTGCATATATTATATATTTTAAGACTGTGGTATTGGGAGAAGACATAGTTTTATCCTGGAGTTTTTCAGGTTTTCTTTCTTTTTTTCTCTGTATTCTCTGTAGCTTCGGGGCTTGTCCTGGAACTAGCTCTTGTAGCCCAGGCTGGCCTCGAACTCACAGAGACCCTTCTGCCTCTGCCTACTGAGCTGAGATTAAAGGTGTGCACCACCACTGCCTTCTCTTTTCTTAAATTGAGGAAGAAAACAAGGAGCCTAACAAAGACCAAGAGGCCTGAAGTCACAAACAAATCATACCAGAGAGGAGAAAACTATTACAGACAAGACTATAGATACTGGCAGGGTCCACAGTCTTAGGCTGGGCATGGTTCAGCTAATGTTTATGAGGAGACTGTCTGAGGCAGTTTCACTAAAATAGATTATAGGTAGATGAGCTGGAAAACATGAAAGACTATGGAGCAATTTTGTTCATGTCAACCGGAGTAGAAAATCTCGTAACTCATAAGTGATCATATAAAATAGTCAAAGACTTCTCTCAAAGTTAGGACAAAATCAGTCTAAATTAAAGCATGTTCTAAATCCGCTTGGCAATGTTTAAAAGCAGCACTCAAAAATTTGAATCAATTTCTTTTTTTTNTCTTTCATATCACCATAGAACCTTCATCTGGTGATGGATTGAGATAGAGACAGAGACCCACACTGGAGCACTGGACTGAGCTCCCAAGGTCCCAATCCATTTCTTTTTTTTTTTGAATCAATTTCTAAGCAAGTTAATCATGTTCAGAACAAATCTTATCAATAGCTACAGGGATACGAAAGCCTTTAGCACACAGCAATGTTAGCAGTCGGGTTTTGGTATCCACCAAAATATTTTTTAATATTATTTGAAAATGTTTTTTTAACTGTACCTTGTATGATTGTGTGTATATATGCTTATATTTTTCTATTTAGGTGTATATATGTCAGGCTTTCATGTGGAGATAAGAGAATATGTTTCAGGAATTTTCTCCCAATGATCAAATTAAGGTTGTCAGGCTTGTAAAAGGTACCTTTACCCACTGTGCCATATTTCAGGTAACTTGAGTACATATTTTAAGTACCCTCTCCAAATAGTTAAGTTTTCCTATTATATACTACTGTTAATACAACAGCATGAATAAAGAGGGAAGCATAAATACAAAATTAGCCTAAAACCTCTATCAATTTCAGATATGCTAAAATTCAAGTGACATCTTTAGAGAACAGAATGTCAGGCACTGTTTCAGAGTTGTCAATGTAGTTGAGTCTGTTCAATTCAGCAGTACAAAGAACTATTAATCTGTTCTAATATTGACCATACAAATGACCCTAAACTACTCCAGAGGCTATCCTGTGTTTTTGTTAGCCTTGTCTTTTTATAGTTGAGTTGAGTCCTTTTTTTTTTATTAAGGGATATTAATGACCAGTGATTGCTATCTCCTGTTATTTTAATTTTCATTGTTGGTGATGTTATTGTGTATGTTTTTCTATTCTTTGGGATTTGCTGCTATTAGATCATCTATTGTCTGTGTTTTTGTGAATATTGCCACTTCTGTGGATTGCAGTTTTTCTTCTAGTACTTTGTGTACAGCTTGGTTTGTGAGTAGCATTAGTTAAATCTGATTCTGATATGGAATATCTTGTTTTGTCTGTTTATGGTGATTTAAAGTATTGCAGGGTATCGTAGTCTGGGCTGGCATCCATGATCTCTTAATGTCTGCATAATGCTTGACTGAAGAAGGATGCTTAAAAGAAATCCCACACTAGCTCAGAATTGAGAAATAGATGGTTGTTTATTTAGGGGTAAACTCACAAATCAGAATCCTAAGCTTGAACAGAGATCAGAAACCGAAATCCACAACTGGAACAGAGAGGCTGGAAAAGAGGCCGGACATCAGCATATATATTATAAGAGGTCATGTCCCAGTGGGCAGGTAAGCACTAGCTGTAATACCTCTACAGAACCTGACCAGGACCTTCTGGCTCTCTTTGTTTCTGCTGAGAACACAGGTGTAATTCTGATTGAACTTGGTTTTTGAAGAGTGAGTTAGTATTTTTCCCATTTAAATTTAAATGAGTAAATTTCTCATTTAATAACTGACTTGTTGTTACCCACTCTCTACCATTTCTTGCCAATCACTCTTCTCCTTGACAATTGGTGAATCATGTTTATTCTTTCTCTATCACAGCCTGGTATTGGCAACCTAGCTAGTCACCCAGGGCTATTAAGTCTCTGATCTTGAAGGAGGACCTGCAATTTCCACTTCACATAATTCTGAACTATATTTAAGTTTTGTCCTTAGTCCCACAGATACATGTAATTCCCATCTCTCACTAAAAATACATCTCTTTCTTTAAACTTTTAAAATCTTGTTTAGCAGAAAATTAAAAAAAAAAACCCAATGGAGAATTATCTTAAATACAGAATTAAAAAAGTGCTTAAAAATATACTGGAGAGTTCTCAGGATATTGTTTCAGTTAGTACATGCCTAAAATACTACTTAATAAATGTTTTTGGTTTTTTTTCAGTTTTTATTTTACTATTTTGGAAATAAGTCAACATGTTCTTATGCTTTTAATATATCATTGTGTCACCTGGGCATATTTATGGGATTTCTGCCCTACCAAAGACATGATCATCAGTGGGGATGGAAAGGAAAAGGGCTAGCAAATGCTAAGGTCTCCTGATCAATTTACCTCCGAGGGAAAGAAGTAAAAGTGGAGGATAAAGTCTCTATGAGGTGAATTAGAAAATGAAATGGGTAAAATGCCTACAGATGTCACTGCTTTCCTAGAGTTCTAGTTCTTGAATCTTCATCGAATTATAGGTTGCTATAATTCCTATATTAAACAAGGAGAAAAGGAAAATATTCAAGCCCCTCAGAAAGAGGAAGATGTTCTCTAGTGGATCATACCCAAGTGCCTTGCAAAAGTAACATTTTTTTCTCTGCAAAAGTTTGAATAAATTAGAAACCAGACTCCATAACATAGGAAATTCTCATCCAAAACATGCATGGAAGCTCATATTGTTTCCACCCATTTTGTAGAAAGCAAATAACTCCAGGATTTTCTTTCATTACTCGGGAAATGTAGCTTTATTTTCTCTTATTGAGGAAGTTGGCTAGAGCTTAATGATTTTTTTATTCTTTAGATATCATAGGTTCACTTGTGCCCAGAGCTGAACCGAATCAGCAGAGCTGATTTACCACAGCACTGAAAGAAAGCAAAACCAAGCAAGACAGTCATTCTTATAGTTATGAGCTTAATTAATTTCTGTTTTGAGACAGAAGCCCTTCTGAAATAAATGCCTCATAAACACTGTAGGCATTAGTGTCTATGCTGTTTTTTTCTGCATGTTTTTAAACAAATTTGATACATACATTTATGAGCACTTACATAACATGGGCTTTCCAGCAGAAATAACAGCTCATGTCTTTATGTTGAAAAATGAGATTTGGCAGCACCAACATGTCGTTCCAGCTTTAAGTTGAAGAGTGTCCACCCTTTACACCTTTCCCTCTCCCTACAGGTCTCCCCCGCTGCCTCTCTCTCTCATTCTACTATTCTCTTGGCCCACAATTTCAGTTTGCAGCCTTTCTCTTAGGAGCTGAAGTCATTGTCAGCAGGTCCCCTTTCTGATTCAACGTCCTCTGAAAGACATGTTGTAGCTTCACATGCTTAAAGTTTAAAAACTAAAAATGTTTTCTGATATAGGTGAAAATTGAATGAGAATGAAAATCAAAATTTAACAATTCTTGTGTAAGCACAAACTAGGTTAGAGCAAGGGAAACCTGTTTGGGGGTTTCGTATTTATTATAGATTGTTTTTCATTTTTAATGCTGCATACTACATGGGAGGCACCAGTTTTTTTTTTTTTTTCCTCCACATGCTTGTCAGGGTATTGTTAAACAGAGAAACATTTCCTTATTGTTTTGTTTCAACTCTACCCTGTGATTGGACACTATTTTTAGTAGTGACTTCTGTTATTATTTCCCTGCTTGATCATATGTTCCTTGTTGTTGCCAGTGATTAAAAAAAAAAAAAAGAAAAAGAAAAAACTGCCTGCCAGTTTCTTGGAAACTAGTTCAATACAGATTTTACATCACGTCCCACAAAGCAGTATGCTCATTTTTGTTCATAGAATTTTATAGTATAACTGTGTAATGGAGGCCATTTTTCATTAGGAGAGCGCTTTTGTTTTTTCATGAGTTCTCTGTTGCTGTTGTGGAGTCTGATGCTTCTTCGGAGAGAAATTATAGGATTGTGATGTCACGCCCTCATTGAGACTTTCCAGCTTTAGCATCTGTCCCCTTGGCTCTTTTCCTGGTGTTGGCAGTTGGGCAAGAAGACACCCCTGGGTTTTGTGAAGTGCTCCTGCTACAGATGGCAGGCATTCGCTTTTAAAGACTTTGTTTTAGCACTAACTCCATTTTTAATCTCATATGTGTGTGTGTGTATATGTATGTATATATATGTATGCATGTATACATAATTTGTTTAGAATTTTATGTAATCAAATTATGCCACACATGCAAGATAAGTGTAAAATCACTTAAATGTTGCTCATGATATATGGAATACAAACTACAGATTTTGAGATTTTCAGAATCTGCTACTGCGGATCCTTTATTTGACTTGCCTGACTGAAAGTGAGGCTCTCTGCAAAAAAGATAAGGATGAAGCACTCCAAGAGCTTGCCTTGATGTTTGGTACAAAGTACCAGAAAACTGATTATTTTACTCCCTATAACACAAATTTCCAGAAAGTCTTGTAACTGCAGTTAGTTGTGAGATCATATTTAGTCTGTATGCATCAATTCATTTTGTAAAACACAAAAATGATTTTAAGAAACACTAACTTTATACTGCTTCCATTTAACTGCCTATTTGTATCTTTCTCAATCACCATCTAGCTGTCTATCATCTATCTGTCTGTCTGTCTATCTATCTATCTATCTATCTATCTATCTATCTATCTATCTATCATCTATCTATCTATCTATCTATCTATCCATCTATCTATCCATCTATCATTTATCATCTCCGTGTTTGTCTCTACTTCTGAGTCTATAACTCATTCCTTTCCTTGTTTACCTTGGTATTGATCCTAGGAACTCAGGAACAGAGAGCTGTTGTATAAGGACTTTGCCCTTAGCTATTGGGTTTCTTTAAGGGGTAGTGCTTCATGTTTCAGGGTTCTGTGCTTGTGATGCAGTAATCTTCCATATTTTGTTATTACATATTTTTATCATGAATGTTGATTTCTATTTATAAAAAAAATCACTGAACACCAGAAAAGTCATTAAAGCTTTTCAAGCTACATGAGAAATTAAACATCTTTCTACTATTTTGCTTCTATGCTTCATGCCCAGCACTGTGGAAAATCAACTGCAAAGTATATTCCCAAGATTATCATAAAAACAGATGACATTTTTTGTTTACATGAGCAGTAATAGCATATAGCTTGTTTCTTAGACTTCTTATGAAACCACAGTCTACACTTCTATATGAGATCTGCACCCTGCAGATCGGGGAGCTACACAGTACTGACGTATCTGTAGTGCATGCCAACCTGTAGTATCTTTTCTCCATGAAGACTCCTTACTAATTTACTAGGGAATTAAGGAAGTGAGTATTGACATAGATGTATGCCTTTTGAGCTGTTAATGGCCTCTACTACTCCCCTATCAGTGGGAGTGGTGCAGATATGTTCTTAGGTTACAATTTCTAATTTAAAAGGATTTATAATAGATAAAACTATATAACTTTGACTGGGATTTGTCATCGGTGAGGACATATTAGTCAGAATATTCTGGTTTCTATCCCCATTCCAAGAAAGCAGGAATAGCAGCGTGCCTGATTAATGTGTCTAACATGTGAGTCTTCCATATGCTTTTCATGTATTCTCTACTGGAATTAAACAATGTATTATTTCATCTCCACATCAGATAAAATAGAGCTCTATTTTCAATAAGAAAATTGACAAATAACTGAACACAGAAGTAATTTCTCAAAAGATATGTGCATTGACTCATAGGTCTTATAAGTGAAATATTCTTGGGCTCTGAACTAGTAGAACTCCCCTCACCGCACTAAAAATACTGAGAAATTTATTGGTAGATAGGTATCTACTAGGATATGAAAACCAGAACATTCAGAAATATTATTGGAGTGTTAGTGTCTGAGGCATGAAAATAACCTGCCTTTGAATGAAGTTTAGGTGGGCTAGGTAAGTAGTATACTTATCATCAGAGTGTAACTTTCACCAGGCCCAAAGTTCCTCTGCCTTTCCTTGGTGAAAACATGCCTCTTAGAGATCGTTGGAGCTCCTTGTCTTTTACCTTCTACTGCAAAATATAACACATAACCAAACTAAAATGTTCTTCCAACCTGTGTGCCAATAGGATTTAGTCCATTAAATCTCAGTGCTTGGACAGAATTTCTCTCTGTTTTATGAATGCCTGTTCTGTTATTAGAAAGCAATGCAATTTCCAATTCTGAATCAAGTTTAAGTCATTTGATTGAGTTATCTTCTAATTTATTTTATTTGCTTGAAATATGAAGGCATTTCAAATAAAACATATAAATGTAGTAAAACCAAGTTGACATTTTATTTTATGCTAGTTTATACTGACTGGACATTTTAGAGAAGTTGTCCAGCGGTTTTCAAGTGTGATGTCCTCTAGTGAGAGCAGCTGATTGTTGAGTCTGCACAGGATTTCTTGTATGTCTCTAGTGCTCTTTCTACTGTGCCATAGACTCAAATCATCCAACTGCAATGTATTAATTAAGAAATCATAGTGGATCAACTATCTATTATACAAGAATTGAAAAATTACCTAGAAACCTATACCTTTCTCCATCCACGGACATTAGAACGGTAAATTAGGTAATAAGTGACATCCTCAAGGAACTATTGATTAGAACACAAATATTTTGAGCTAAAATTGTCAATGAGAAGATTGAAAGACATAAGAAGACATTTTTTATTTTTGAATGAACTTTGACACTGAATATTTGACAATTGTATTACAGGTATAGGAAAATTAAACACTAACTGTAGGTTATTTTTTCCTCACTTGACAATGGAAAACAAAATGATTTGCAGTTCTTTGTATCTTTCATCTGATCAGATTCTGTAATAGAGAACTCTTAATATTTTCCTTCTCCAGTGTCAGTAGGAATCATTCCTTTCTAATTGTTAGGTTGCAAGTTGCACTGTACAATTAAAATCTCACTTTGACCTTGGGCTGATAAGGGCAATGGTTGGGCATTGTCCATCAACAATACAGTCAAGCTGCTACTCTTATAGACACTACTGATTTTAAATAAACTATCATCTAGGAATGTAGTCACCAAACATTAAATAATGGGTTTAATGGCAGGCAGGAGATTTTGAAATAAATATAGTTGATACTATAACTAATTAACTCTTTCTTAGATACTATCTGTATCTAAAAAAAGTTATACAAAGTCTCATGTGCAGATCATGAAACAAACCTGAGCGTTTATCTCATTCTGGGAAGTCACAACTCAAGGCCGTTTATAGTTTGCTTTTTTTTTCTATTTAAAACACACTTTCATGCTGGATTTATCTCTTTGCTCTATGACTTTCCCAATGTAAGATAAATTCCTTTATACTCATTTCTCTTTTCTGCTGGAAGGAAACATATATATCAGAAGGACAGGTGGTATATAAACCAGGAAGCCAACATTTAATCACTTTTCTTTTGTATGAATTCAATATTGAAAATTATGCTTAAAATAATTTATCTTCCATAAATGTCATATGGTTTAAAACCTAGTTATAAAAGAAAGAAGAAAATTCTTACTATGTTGGCTTTTCTATTCTCTTTATCATGATCCTCCCATTGAACAGTATTAATGAGATTTGTGTAAGCATCATGTGCAGCATATTGGTGATACTGGTCCTCATAAAAAGCAAAAGCAATCTAATGTTTAATTAAAGTACTTCTCCAATACGCTGCTGTAATTAATCACATGATTTTTTTTAACTGAGCTCTATATTTTTCTTTGCTCCCCTCCATATCTCTCCCCTTCCCTTCTCCCCTCTCCCAAGGTCCCCATACTCCCAATTTACTCAGGAAAGCGTGTCTTTTTCTACTTCCCATGTAGATTACATCTATGTATGTCTCTCTTAGGGTCCTTATTGTTGTCTAAGTTCTTTGGCATTGTGATTTGTGGCTGATTTTCTTTGCTTTATGCTTAAAAACAACTTCTGAGTGGGTGTGTGTGATAATTGTCTTTCTCTATTTGGGCTACCTCACTCAAAATGATGTTTTCTAGTTCCATCCATTTGCCTGCAAATTTCGAGATATCATCTTTTTTTTCTGCTGTGTAGTACTCCATTGTGTAAATGTACCACATTTTCCTTATCCATTCTTCGGTCGAAGGGCATTTAGGTTACTATTCACATGACTTTAAAAGGAATCTAACCATATAAGACTTGGTTATAAATTTTGATGATTTGTAATAGTTATATACTATTATTATTATTCATTTGATAAGCATATCTATACTAAACAAGATTTCAGATAATACCAGTAGATGAGACTTCAAAAACAAAGAACTAATTACACTTAATAAAATGCTAACTTACTTCCAAAACTGTATAGCTTTTCTGTTCTATAACTTTACATGGTTTTTCAGGAGATCATAGACTTTTGCAAGGACTGCTTCTGAATTTCGACACTGCAGCTTTGCTCTGTCAGCCAACACAAATACAAAACTATGTAGCCTTCAGCAATCATCAGGCAGTTCTGGTGCCCACGCAGTACCATAACTACTTGTCTCTTATATCAAGCATTTCAATCTGTAGAGCTAATTCAATACAGAGTTTTGATATGTCTTTGTAGCATTGTTATCCATCATTTTTTGCTGTTTTATCCATATTGACAATTTATAGTTAATAAATCATGAATTGAATGAAAAAGGCATAAATTGTCTGCATAGAGTGACAACAGAAATCTTCACAAGTGCTTGTGTTCCAGTAAAAACAGTACTTTTCAACATTTTTAATATCAACAACATAGATTTTTCTTTGAAACAACCTTTGAAAGCTTACGTTTGGGATAGAAAAATTAATTCCAAATATGACATTACAATATCAATAAAGTTTTAAGACAAGTGAAAAATAACATTTTATGATTTTTTCTAAAATTTTCAGATTGATATTTAACTTTTGAAATACATTATAATTTTTTTCTGAAAAGATGTACATTTAAGATTAAAATATCAGAGGGTCTATTCCCCACTGACTCAGGTTTTCATATCTTTTCTTATTACCTTGTTATTGATTAAAAGCTACTTTGAATTTCATTTTAGTTGCTAATAAATGATATTTCGCTGTGTGGTGGTGGTGCACGCCTTTATTCCCAGTACTTGAGAGGCAGAGGCAGGCGGATCTCTGTGAGTTCAAGGCCAGCCTGGTTTACAGAGCTAGTTCCAGGAGAGGTACCAAAGCTATGGAGAAACCTTGTATCAACCCCCACCCCAAATTGACATTTCATATATTTAGAAAGTTAAGCTTTAGAAACTTTGTTTATTATATTATTATAATCATCATCATCATCATCATCATCACTATTAGGTATTTGTGTAATCCTGGGTGAATGTATGCCAGCCACAGTGTGTGTGTGTGTGTGTGTTTCTGTGAGTATATGTGTGTGTGTTTCTGTGAATATATGTGTGTGTGATTCTGTGAGTATATGTGTGTGTGTGTGTGTAGGCAAGAAGACAAGTTTTCAGAATCAGTTCTCATCTTTCACTGTGTGTTATTGGAATCCAGCTCAAGTTATCATGCTTCTGCATCAATTTTTTGTCAACCTACTATACTAAATTCCAAAGTTAATCTTTTTATTCAATAGCTTATGTAGCTGCTTCCTATATATAAATATATATGTATATATATATATATATATATATATCTTATATATGATTTACCCCACTAAACTGTAAATTGTTATTTGGTATGCTTTTCTTCATATTATTAAAAACTTACCAAAAGATTAAACTGGTTTTATAATGTATGTCATAAAGTTATACAATTAAGTCATAAAAATGTGCTCTATTTTTCCATTAGTTTATAGGAGATCCTTATTTAAAGTACATAGACAAGGCAGTTTAGACAGAAGGAAGCTATTGTCTCTCAATCTTAAGTTAGAAATTCAAATCCTAGCTTTAGAAAGCTGTGGATTTCTTCTGAGGCCTTCCTTTTGGGGTTGGAGATGCTAGGCTTCTCTCTGTCTTCGCATAGCCTCATTTCTTGATCTTCCTGCCCCTTTCTCTTCTCAGAAAGACATTAATGCTGCTGACCTTGCTCCCTTCCCCATTAGTTCATCTCAACTTAACTGTCCTTTTAAAGGCTCTCCCCCACCCGTTACGTCCCATTCTACTTGTTTGCTATTTTTGATATTAATATTTTAGAAAGACACTTTTAAAATATAAAATAGAGAACAATTATTTTTTACCAATTTAAGGCAATTTACTTTCCTTTACTTTATTTCAAAATAATTTCATTTTTATAAATGCATATGCAATTCAGATGTAAGGCAATGTAAATGTGAATACATCTTAGAAAGATTATAGATGCCACAAAAAAGAATGGCAGCTGAAGAAATTGAGGAAACAATACTTAAAGTTTCTTTGGTTTGGTTTTGCTATTTATTTATTTGTAAGATTCAGAATGTCTTTGCGTAGTAGCCCTGGCTGTCCTAGAACTTGCTTCCTGAACCAGGCTGGCCTTGAACCAGAGATCTGAAGGATGAAATTTAAAAAGCTATTGGTAATGAGACTAGCCATAGATCCAACTTGTATTACTAAAACACAGACAGGATTAAAGGAGGGGTAACAGAAAGGACATGTGAGAATAAATGAAAAGCCCTGATGTGTTCAATAGCAATACATGAAAGCAGTTTAATGGAAATGACATTGGCACACTTTGTGTGCTTGTTACTGCTTTGAGACACCAATCTTGCCAGGGCAGTGTTAACCTCAGGTGAATACCTTGATTTTCTCAGATTAGATCCTAATTTTGTTTTGAGTCTTATGTAATGATGTTGTAGTAATGGATACTAATGTTACAATCAGGAGGGCAAAGTCTGGTCATGAGGCAGATCCACAGTACTTTCAGGACAGTTTATGCCATTTCCCCTCTGCCAGGAACAATGTGGAAATGCTGATGAGGAGGGCCTCTTATTGACTAGATCCATTCAGAGACAACAGGTGGCCTACTAAAATTATTCTGATACCAACATTAGGAAAACGTCCTTTTCATTTCTTCTGACTGTTTATTTATTATTCTTGCATACCCAGGTTTGACATTGGCAAATCATCTTAATCATACAACTTGTCCTGCATGCAAGTTGTTTTGTAAGTGTAAATTTTATTAGTGTAGTTTTAGATACATTATGTCTTGCAATTTGCATTTCAGCCTCTGCTTTTTGTGACTTTATTTTAGACATGTTTATGACTTAATCAACAGCTTTTAAATATTCAGATGATATTTCCCTGCTCACACTTTGTATTTATTTTATTTTTATGACTTTGATTTACTCATTTGCTATTGTTACATTTATTTATATTTTTGTTGTTGAGACAGAGTCACATACTATAGCTCAGGCTTTTTCGGACTCACTATGTAGCCCTGGCTAACCTCTAATTACAAGCAGTTGTTGTTAATCAGTTTCTTAAGTGTTGGACTATGGTGTGAATCACCAAACTCAGCTTTACCCTTTCTTTAAAACAGACAAAATTGGAAGTATCAAACAATAAGATGAATTATTATTTAAAAACTGTAAATTTGTTATTTTAAAATAATTTTAGATTTAGAAAACAAACTACCAATAAATTTCTAACTTTACTGATTCTCTTGACATTTATATATTTATAAAGAGGTTGCCATTTTTATTTTACTCTTAAAAATCAAGTTACTTCCTAATAGCAAATATGTACCTGTCTGAACAATTTCTCAGATTTTAAAATCAGAGCATCATCAAGTCCATCGTCCTAACTTGATTTTTCTCATTAACAGATCAAGTGTCAACAATTAGTTTTGGGAAAACGTGGCAGCATAAAACATGTGGCCCAGTGTTGCCACTGAACTAACAAGAATGAAAAGCTAGTAGGGTATATGGCAAATGTTGCTATATCTCCTTTCCCCCAGACATTATTGGATAGCTGCACACACTCTAAAGATTAACATAATCACACAGAATTTAAAATTATGACTGATGGTTATAAAGATCCATAGGTTTATATGAGGAATAATTTTGTACTTGCAAATCAGCAGAGAGAAATTCAAAGACGAAGAGTCTTACACATGTGTGTGTATATTAAGTGTCCGTTGCATGTGAGGCCATGATTGTTCCTCAGCATAATAACATCAGGGCACAAGGCAGGGGAACATTGCTTCATTTCTGAACTTTATTTTTATGAAATAAATATTAATATAAAGCAGACACACAGTCTTCGATCTAACAAAAGGTTCTATCGGAAAATCTATTGCGTGTTGACTGTACTTAAGTGAAAGATGCATTTAGTACACATAGCTTCTGTGAATCTCATAGTCCACCAAGCTCCTATCTGTTTTCTACCCCACAATATGTGGTTCCCAGGGATCGGCCTCATGCTGCTGTTGCCAAGTAGCGAAAGAGAGAGGCTACTACATACTGCAAGCCGCAGAAAAGCTCTTACTAAAATATTTTCTGCTGTTTGTTTTGTTTTCATAAATAATCTCTTCAATCACATTAAGTCAAGACACCGTAAGTTCGAGACTGTCTCCTTAAAATTATTTTCCTTCCATAATTTTTGTGGTAGTAAGGGAGCAAAGGAGCAGCATGGACGGAGTGAATGGAGTCCCCAAGGATTAATAAAAGGAAAGGAAGTCGAAATATTTAGGTCATATAAAAGTTTTTCTTAGTTACATTTTCAATAAGAAAAGCAGTGGTTCTCAGAAACAGTCAGTTTATCCTCCATGGAATATCTGGGGGTTATTTTGTTTTCCTATCTGTGGAAGATGATAATGCAGAGAAGAGAGATGGTAAAAGTCCTCAGACTTCATCTCTCAACACAGTACTGACTTAAAACAATCTATACTATCAACCTTGAGAAAACTTGTCTAATGCAGAAATTTATAAAGGCTAAAGAATGCATGAGAATGTATTTCAATACTTATAGCTTCCATGTGGTCAAGTGAAGAGGATTCAAACCATTTCATAATACTTGTACCATGATACAGCTAAGAATCAGTAGAACGCTTGCGATGACAGAGGCTTTTGTAGACACATACAATAATTCTCACCACTTAAAAGAGGACAAAAACCATAATAAAAAAAAAGCAGTTCTTGCTAAATCATTCTTCAGCTACAAGGACAAAAATACAAGGAAGAAAATCAAATATTATTTTGATTACTCAAGCGAATGCTAGGCTTGGCTATATATAACATCAAACTTGACCTTCCTCTGTGGAATGTGACAGATCTGGAAAAGCAAGTGACCTACTGAAAGACCTATGCTGGCATCCAGTGACCATGTGGCTCTGGCCACTCGGCAGCTGCACAATTCAGAGGTCGATCAAACAGCCTTGGTCAAGCTGAAAATCCAAAGGTAGAAGGCAGGAGAGCTTTTTATGATCAGAGAGGTCTTTGTCCTTTAGTTTTCATTACGTCCATTACTCCTAATAGAAGCATTTCTTTCTGCCCAGAATGTGACCGAGACTGGCACGGGATTTTTATGTTTACAAGCAACTAGGTATGGCAGTATCTGACAACAAATACTGACATCACGACGGAAAGAAAACAGTATTGTGTGCTCTGAGTAATAACTTTGGATTATTCACAGGGGAGACAGACAACAACTATATTTTATCTGTATCCTCACACTGGCTATGGTAAATGCCACACGGTCTGTACCAATTTTCCCTATGAGCTGCCTTTTTTTAAAAAAAAAAAAAAAAAAAAGAAAATCTTTTAGTCATTATACAGCAAAGGAGAAAATGAGCAAGGCTTCTATGTTTATTACGTGTCTACTTTGTACATGGCAAATTCAGAGTGAGGTATTTTCATTTGATTCTGTTCAATCTGCCAAACAGCTCCATTTTCAGTGAGAGAAAGCAGGCCAGACAAGGCTTTGCCTGCCCAGATTTGGTGGGTAGAAACTTGAGCTCATATTTGATGTCATTATCCCATATGTCCACATTGCTATGCCACCATACTTCCTTTCAGAACACCCTCTGTGGCTCAATGAACTTTGCATTCCAGCCACATTTAAGTCTCTAGATGCTGCTGGAAGAACCTGAACATATTCTCCTTATCCAACACCCTGCTGCTCACATATGAAAGTCTGTGTCACTGTGTGTCCTCAAAGCATGTGACCAATGGCTGTGTAAGCGCAGAGTGTTGCACCTCTCGAAAGCACAAATAGTAATGCATCCAGTAAGAAGATATTGAAAGGAACAGGCATTAACATCAGACAGAATTGTCAGTACTAGTAGGAGTATATGTCATCCAACCACTAGTATAGGACACACCTGGAGAGCACAAAAGGACACAATGAAAAAAGTCATTGACTTTATTCATAGTTTGATCCAAGTTATATCTAAGAGTTATACCAGGTATTCCCAGACAAGGGGCCAAGTTCTTTATGATGATATCAGCTCAAACAAACTTAAATGGTTTGCTTTTTCATTTTAACATTTTATCAATTATATGATTTTCTTACAGAGTAGACCAATAGAAGTATAAATACCAATGGGAATTTTTTTTTGAGAAATGTCATTTGAGGCTTACCTTTGTAAATCAAACTTTCATCATCCCTGTATATAACAAAGTTTTAACATCTTGACATCATTAATGACTATATAATCACCAAGTTTACATGTTGTATTCTCAATCTGTTCATAACTAGCTGGTCTTTAAGAAAAACATTGTAATTTGTCATTCTACATTTTGGTTCCCAGATGTACCACCTTCCCTGTTCTACCTTTGCGACCCATTCATGCACCTGACTTAAAATAATATATGTGTGTGGGAAATATATTAACTAGACTGATAATCATTTGATGAAAACAGTGAGGTATTGAAAACAATGCTCTATTTCCAAGAAAAATGATGAAAGCAACATGCGGTAATAGATTTGAAATATCTGATTGTGGCTTTGCGGTTGTTCTTAATCAATAGGTCCCAAAACAAATGCCCTCCCTTGAAAGACTCCTGTAAAAGATTGAGATAAAGTCTTCTCATTCCTTTTCCCTATCATGCTTGCTATGGTTATCAATGAGTCGAGAGGATGCTTTGGTTCCAGAACTCAGAGGAAGAGATCTCTTCCGAGCAAGCCAGGCCCTCTCTAGGGTTAAAAAACACCAAAGTTCAGTTTTCTTTCTTTGCATTGTACCAAATTATATGCATCTATAAAATTATAGATATGAACATAAAGGGCTGGGGGTTTTCCTTATTTCAGTTCATGACAACTGTTCCGTCTTGGAATTATCTGTGAGTGACAGATTAAGAAAATGAGGATTTAAGATGGAGAATGTGCAATTCATTCCTACTAGGATAGAAACGTCCCTGCACACCCAGCACACCAGTTGAGGGAAGAAATTTGAGTCTGTTCTTTTACTTTTTATTAATTTTAATTAATTTAATTAAGAAAATCATAGATTTATTTATGACATTTTCACACATAGGCACAAATATAAAGAAGCACACAGGCACATACACTCACCACATGCAAATATACACATATGTTCATACACATATATATTAAGCATACACACATACACATATATACACAGCTATAGATGACCCATTTAGTATGTGTTTGTGTTTAAATTTAAATCTAGGTTCTTCATATGATAATACACATGCTATATTTGCCTTTCTGGGTCTGGTTTACATTAATTCTTATGTGCAGCTGAGTAATTTCTTACACATATATATATATACACACACACACATACACTGTGTGTGTGTATCACCAGTTCCTTACAAGTTGACCCTTGATGGCTATCTAAGTTGGTCATATTTCTGTCATGGTAAAGAGTGCAGCAATAATCATGGATGTCAAAGAGCAGACAGCTAAGACATCAGCTCAAAAAGCTGAAGCCCTCTGGTACACGTGAAATTCTCTCCCACTCCCAGTCAGAGAACCAGACTAACATTTGTGTTTGCTGCAGGGTGCAGTTCAGTTCTGCTGTCTATACTTCGTAGCTGAGACTTGCTCTGGGAGACTGTACGTGGATGTTTAATGGAAGGATGAGAAGGACCATCTGTCCCTGCATCAGCCAAAACAAAACCAATCGTGTCATGTCTTTGCTTATGGAATTTGTTTTTATATTATCAGAGACTTGCAGGGCAAACATAAGAAAGAGTCCAATCAGCCACTAAGCTGCAAACTCAAAATTCTGGAAGAAAAATCTAAACTAGAGCTGTCATGACAAATACTTAAGAAGCACACTTTTATTTAAAATTGGGTCTTTGACCATCCTTTTCTAAACTTAGCTTAATTAATCCAATAAAGGGATCTATATTTGCTTCAAATAAAAAAAAAAGCAACATTCTCCCTTCTCACCTGAATGTAGTTCTTCCAGGGACAAACAACATTCATATTTAAATAAATTGAATTAATATGTAAGCATTTTTATGTATGCTCACCTGCTTTATGTCTTAATCTGGTATTAAATTAAATTAAATTAATACACACTTTCTATAAGATAACACCAAGTAAAAATTATGAATGGTGTTGCTGACCAAATACCACATATGCAACAGAAACTAATCTTTTCTGGCTTTTCTAAATATATTTCATACACTGTCCCCCAAATACACACTCACACATAAACATACAGAAACAATAACTGGAAATAAGTATACAACATGTTTTAAAATTCTTGAAATAGAGGTCTCAATTCAGATATTATGATCAATAAATCTCAAGTGCTGACAATTCCTCTAAACTTATGTGTAGAATGTTTAAATATGTTCTGTGAATAATGTTTCCCCAAAATTCCTGTGTGGAACTTGCCAAGCAAAGTCATAGTGTTAAGAGATGTGACTTTAGGGAGTGACTGATTTACAAAGTCCCTTTCCATAAACAGATTTGTGCTTTAACAATGATCCTCCTCAGAGACTTCCCTTGCCTTAGTCCACATGGGACAAAGCAACAAACTTCCATCTCAGATACAGAAAAGATCCCTCATCAGACAGCAAGTCTACCCGTTCTTCCATCTTGAAACCCCTCAGCTCCAGAACTGGGAGAAATAAAGCTACATTATCTGCTATAACCCACTGTAGTATTTAGTTGTATCGGGTGGAATATACCAAGAGCCTTGCAAAAGTGTAGATTAAAAAGTAAGTTTACAAAAATTGAGTGAGTAATCTCAATGCCATTTGCAGTTGTATTAGCTAATAAGACTGTGCGGGAAGCAGACAAGATGTGCACATATATAACACAGGGGAATATAGCAAGGAGTTCAAGAAGGGAAAACGGGTGAAGAGCTTTCTTGCTTGAGCGAAAATTGTATTTTAAGCTCCTATTTCTACTTTTGATAGTCTAGAAGTACTATTTCTGATAAGGGAACAGCCTGAAGCAGCTGTTGCAATACTAAATCTTTCTTCCTAAAAATATCCCCTTCACTTATACTGCCATACTGCTCACAAATACAGAATCAGCAGCGTTCCCAAGTTGTTCATCTTGAAAAATGCTAAAAAAAGAGTGGAAGGGACATTCTGTTATGCTCAAATGTGTCGATTCATATTCTGTAGTTATAATATTTTATTTCCCAGTGTCTTACTCCAATATGAAAAGAAATCATAATTGCTATGAAAATGCTTTGACAATAAAATATGCCTATCAAATTAATTATTTGTGTATTTCTAAAGCTTTATATTGTCACCCTGTTTTGTTCAATTTCTATAAAATGATATACAGATTTTTGATAGATTCTATAGTTTTGTAGAGAAAATTTAATTCCCTGGAGTGAATTTCAGTCAAACCTCCTCCAAAGAATTGTTCTTCCTATTATACATTTATTGAAAGTTACATTTATGAAAGTACATTTATCTTGAATTGTAAAATAGACAGTGAAATAAATACTTTGTTTTCTTATACCACATAGTCCTGAGCATACCAATGACATTATAAACATTTAACTTTTCATAGAACCAGTTTTAGAGGACTGTTGAATGTTGATTTCAAAGGCTCAAAATAATTACTTATTTGTTCAGTAAATTGTCAAATATGAGTTATAATTAAGTAAGAATATATCAGAGCATAACTGTATAACAATGTTCCAAAATATAAAATATTTGGTACTATTTTTGCTTTAGCTAGAAACTTACATATATGAGAAGCAATTAAATCATATGGGAGTTACTTCTATTACCTTCATTATTTCAATTGACAGTTAATTACTAACTTCCTTTGACATTGTTAAAGTTCTATTGTTTTTACATAAACACAGAGAAGTATGAAGATCTAAGAACATAAATAAGGTTCACCTATTATCAATAGCAATAAAGGAGCAACAGACATGCTATTACATAAAGGCACATATCTGGATGGATATCCAGAAACCATAACATAAAGATGTTTTGAAGACAGTCCAAATGGAAACAAAAAAAGAACATCCTATAATGTCATCTAAGGTGATAACAGAGAAAATATTGCAAGATTTATCAGAATTATAATATCACTTACTTAGTAGCCTTATCTATATTAATTATGTGTAATTAATTATGTATAATAGTCCTCTAGATGAAGAAACTTAAGAAATAATTAGCTAATATCAGAAAGCTAGCATAACACAATGCCAAATCCAACCAGTATTTGTCACACAAACCTTTTGATACCATTTCATTTTACATTTCTGTATTTGAGTTATTTCATTTAAATACACAGACAAGGCAATATGAAGCACAGTAATTTATAGTGATATATTATGTGAACTTATGAGGAAGATATAATTGGGAACATTTACACTTTTAGTCTATCTTATTGCAAATTATGTCCATGTTTACTTTGCAATTACTGTCATGCAACTGTGTCACAACCTCATAAATGAAATTATAGGAAATTATAAGTAAAATTGTTTAGAAATAAAATTATAGACATGTCAAATTTATTTCAAACAGAAAATGCAGATCTCATGTAATGTCTTTGAAATTCTTTAATTTTAATTAATTTTCTAAACAAATTATATAATTCTAACATTATATAGTTGTAAGAATTACTAGCCATGCAGATTAGATCTATGTATGTCTCTCTTAGTGTCCTCATTGTTGTCTAAATTCTCTGGGATTATGACTTGTGGGATTGTTTTCTTTGCTTTATGTTTAAAACCCACTTAAAAGTGAGTTCATGCAATACTTGTTCTTCTTTGCCTGGGTTACCTCATTCAAAATGATGTTTTCTACTTTTATTTTATTTTATTTTTGCATGGGAAGTAGAAAAAGACAAGGTCTCGTGAGTAAATTGGAAGCATGGGGACCTTGGCGGAGGGTTGAAGGGGAAGGGAGAGGCAGGGAAGGGAGCAGAGAAAAATGTAGAGCTCAATAAAAATCAATACAGAAAGAAACTACCAAAAGGATGTGATGAGTTTATTTAAACTACTAATAATCTTCATTTGTTATTGTTATTACTATATTGATAGTTCTAATGAAATCTTAAGTTCTGGCATTTTTAGATGACTTAAGTTACTACTAACTGAAAAAGTGTAACAGTGCATTTCACAGTGAGTTGTACTGTTTTCTGGAGAAAACGAGGACATTGTCCAGAGGCAATTGAAAAACGTAAAATTCACAGAGGCTAAATATTTGGTATCTTCTTTCTTTGGTATTGTTATACCTCACTATTTAGTTGGCATCTCTGTACTGAATAATCTTTTGAAAATTTTGATACTATATACTAAACTAATTGGTTAGGAATTGATATCACAGACACTACTATAAAATTAGAGTAGAATTAACAAGAGCAGAATCTTGACTCCTAAATTCTGTGCCAATAAATATCTTGAAGAGACAAGAATCTTTGGGATATTGAAATAATGTAGAAACAAGAATTTTAGTGCTTCTGTTTTTTTCCTTCCTCCCCTCTGTCCCCACATCTTCTTCCTTCCTTCCTTCCTTCCTTCCTTCCTTCCTTCCTTCCTTCCTTCCTTTCTTCCTTCCCTTCTTTTTCTTTCTTTTTTTGGCATATCATTGAAAAATATCTCAATTGTATTGTACAATGATTATCCTGCGAAATCCTGATTATTTAAGTTTTTTTATTTAAACAAGTTTTCTTTAGTCTGTTTTATTCATTACACTTCAGAGTATAGGAAAAAGTATTCATTCTGTTTTTATTTGTGCTTTTAGGCGAGGTGGTGCATCACAGAGGGTTAGGAATCATGATATAAATGTTCATTCATAATTAAGAAACCTCAAGAACAAAATTTTGTTCAATGTGATCTGTTTTGAAAAAAACAGAAATATTGACACTTTTGTCCCCCAAGGAAAAATAAAGCAGCTGTACATTTAACTAAATAATTTTGAAACATGTAAAACATTTCTAGAAATGAAATAAACAGAGCACATTCCACATGTCTAGAATACATTTCAAATATACAAAATATCTCAATATAAAAATAAGCACTGAGTGTGCTGGATGAAATATTGGATGATTAGATTTTAAAGAATAATGTGGGAAGCCAAATTGATTGCAGTGTGTGGAGCTGTTGCAACAGAGGAATGGTGAGTGGGCAGAATAGTGCAGACTGAACCACCAAGTTCAGAGGTAATATATTCCAGCAGTCATGTATCTACAACTGAATCAAGCAGATGTTAATTGTGGTTGATATCAAAATACACATATGGTTAATATGCTAGGAGGACTGTTTTAGGGAAAATATACTTCAAAAATCAAGAAGCCTCTAAATAATATGATTGGTGGTCAGTAGCATAACTTACACAGAAGACCCAGGCTGGCCTGCTCTGGTCTATTAGTGGGTACTGATAGGAGACAACATTACTTTATTAGATACTAACATATGCTCTCTGGAAGATAGGTGCATGGATGGCTTCTTATAAGAGGGATTTGCGATGAAATATCATAAGATATCACTAGTTCAATTTATTTTTAAGTTAAATGGAGAACCTCACAGGGTTATGGACTTTGACCCTCACTCATGCTGGAAAGAGATGTAGAGCTGAAAATGAAATAAAATAAGTGATGTAAGAAATTAAATACTGGGCCATAGAGATAGTCTGTCATCCACCTGTCCAACCTGAGTCTGATCCCCATGACCTCTGTCATGGTGGAAGACAAGAACAAACTCTAACAAGTATTTGTGACCTCCAATAATTGCTTTGGTACTCATGTATATTTAAATAATAAATAAATACACATAATAAATAAGTAGATAATTTATCTTTGTATTATTGTTTTTATTTGTTTGTTCCCATTTTATTGATTTCAACCCGAGTTTGACTATTCCTTACCATCTACTCCTTTTGAGTGTGGTTGTTTCTCGCTAAAACTTTTAGGTGTGATGTGAAGTTAATATTTTGAGATGTCTCCATATTTTCTAAACATTGGCATTTAGTACTATGAACTTGCCTCTTACAAATGCTTTCATTGTTTTCCATACATTTTTATGTTTACATCTATTCCTTCAAATTATAGAATCTTTTAAATTTCTTTCTTAATTTATGCGCTGACCATTTTTTCAGTAATGTGTTGCTTAGTTTCCATGAGTTTGCCAGCTTTTTGCTGTTTCTGTTGTTGTTGATGATAATCCAGTTTTCATTTGTTGCAGTCAGGTAGGATGCATGATTTTATTTAACTTTCTTGTATGTCTTAAAACTTGTTTTGTGTCCTAGTATGTTGTCAATTTTTGAGGAAGTTACATGAGGTTTTGAGAAGAAGGACTATTCTTTTGTGTTAAGATGAAATGTTCTGTAAACACTAGTTCCTTTAGTTTTATGGTATCAATTAATTCCAGCATTTCTCTTTTTAGTTTTTCTCTGAACAGCCTTTCTATTGGCAAGTGTGAGATTGAAGTTCCCCACTATCAAGGTTTGGTGGTCAAGATTTGATTTATGAACTTATGGGCCCTTGTGTTTGGCAAATAGATATGAAGAAGTATAATGTCCTCTTGGTGAATGTTTCCTTTGATGAATTATTTTAACTCTTTTTGTTAAATATCTCTTTTAGGTCATTTCCACAGTAGTAGATATCCATGTGACTTTTTGGAAAAGCCTTTTGTATTTTTTTAGGTCAGCATATCCCTTCTACCCTGAAATGCCTTCCTGTACTCTAATTTATCCTTAATTCCATAATAAGAGGACATGGAATTCCTCAGGTCCCATGCTGAGTGGCTATGAAGTACAGGGTGATCTGTACAATGTCAAATTTCTGCCATAGCTCAATGTGAGTGTCTCAGACAAGCATGGAAAGTGAAAGAATTTAGTCTTCTGAGTGTATCAGAAAAGCCTAATAGACAAACAAAAAGTTATTTATTAAGATATTTTGATTACCCTCTGGGATGCCATTTCCTTTTTACAATGCTGTATCATGAAACATGCACTGTTATGTCTAAATTTCAAATAAGTGAGAAAATGCTAGTATCTCCTTGCCATTTCTTAAGTAATGTATCTTGAATTCCATTTTGTAAACTTTTTTCTTAAACACTTGGCTAACACCAAAGATTTTGAACTGTATATTTTTTCAACATAATAAATATTCATTTTTTTCTGTGTGATGTTGGTAACAGACTTAAGGACAGAGATAAATTTTCAGTCTCAGAAATAAAGAAATAAATAACCTTTCAAAGAATCTTGGCTATTGTATGTTTATGTGTAAGAGCCAGTATTTTTCATTTTGATTGATGACTCATCAATGTGACTCATGCCATTTTCTTTCATTATAGTGTTGTTTGCTTCTGTGCTTTTCTATTGGATGTTTGGATGTTCCTTTCTATATATGCTCTTTCCCCCACTTTCCTAAACATTACATTCTGCCAAAACCAGAAAAGATTGCATTTCAATGCATTTGCTGGAAATTCAAAGACTGAATTTGCAGTGTACTTTTAGAAGTAAGTTGATATCAAACTAGAACCAAATAGCCACTCTTGTGCCTGTATTCTGCAATCCCAGCACTCAGCAAGCTGAAGCAAGAAGATTTGCCTTTCTAGGCCAATCTGCTATACACAGTGAAACCCTCTCACAAACAGCCCTAAACAAACAGCACCATCAAACCCAACCAAGAAAATAAAACAAACAAAATGCCACCCTAAAACAAAAAAAAAAAATCAAGAAATACAAGTTTAAAAAAAAAAGTCAAGCAAAAATAAATAATGCATTTCACTAGGTACACAAAATGGATTTTGAAACATTTCAATTCTTAGGAATTCCATTGTATATGCAGTATTCATTTTAGAGAGAGGTTAATTTTGTGCATGTCCTCTTGATCATTTACAGAACTTTTCTTTAAAGCATTGGTACAATGGTTACATTAAACACTGTTGCTGGAACATTACTGGTAGGGCACAGCCTTGTGGTGATTCATAAATTAATAGAAATGGGTTACTTTAAGATGTAAGAGTTATTTAATAAGGAACCTGAGCTAAAAAGCCAAAGAGCGTTACAGTTAATATTGTTTCTGTGATTATTTGGATGGGCAGCTGGGAACAAATGAACAGTCTCCCTTTACAGTTCTTCACTTGGTGTCTGGCCACACATGCATGAGCATATGAATAGTGCTAATTTTAATTCAAGGGCCATTAAATAATACAAAAGTAAATAAAAAGTGGGCACCAAGCTGAGAGAGAGATGATGATTGGGGGTATTAGAGGATGTTTTACGGAAGTGGTGGTGGATGTATGGATAGATACGTTCTATATATATTACGTAAGAGTATGAAATTAAGAATTTAAGTTATTAATGAAAAACTAACACTGAAGAATAAGGAAATTAAGATTATATGGCATATTTCATTTTGATACTTTTCATTTAGTAGTTGGATAAACATGGAGTATGTCCCAGAGAATGCAGCACTTTTTAGGGTTGACAATATTGTATTTCTTTCCAAATTATTATGTTAGAATATCCTTTGTCCAAGACGTACACATGGGCAGTTTTCAGCTTCAAGAGATGAGATCATTTTATAGAATATTCATTATTTACTTAAGAGTTGTAAGCCGGGCGATGGTGGCGCACGTCTTTAATCCCAGCACTCTGGAGGCAGAGGCAGGTGGATCTCTGTGAGTTCGAGACCAGCCTGGTCTACAAGAGCTAGTTCCAGGCCAGGCTCCAAAGGTACAGAGAAACCCTGTCTCAAAAAAACAAAAAGCAAGCAAACAAAAAACACACACAAAAAACAACAACAAAAAAAACAAACAAACAAAACAAGAGTTGTAATGTGCACACATGTAAGAACATGTCTTCCTGTGAAATTCCAGTTGAAGCTAGAAAATTTCTTCTCTTTTTTGACTTGTGTCAGAGATGGTAACTTTTCACATATATTTTGCTCGTATGCTCAGGAAAATATAGTTTAAGGTTTGGTCTTCGTTGCCAATGGGGATTAAAGTTTTGTGCTCTTAGCACCGGAGGGCTTATACAATGCCCCAATTTTCTGTTTCTTTCTCTATTTAAAAGGGAGCATACATGGTGCCTTTATGTGAGGTGTCATGGGATTAAACATGTAAATCCCACAGGGTGTGCTTGACAGATGTTGCTGCTTACTGATATTTAACAAAGCTTTTTATCCCAAAATTTAAAACATAGCTAGGTTATTAATATTTTTCCCTATTCTCATGTGGGAAAGAGAAATTGTAACATGTAGACTGTTAATAGCATTCCATTTCTGTTTTGAAAGCCGTTTAAATATGAAATTATTTGAGAAGTTTAATAGTACTATTAGTTTGGAGTTACTTATCTTCAATCTAGAATATATTTTTGTACTATGTTTTGTCTTTTGTTTTTTATGATACTATATGAGATGACCCATAGGGACCTGACACTGTTCAGGGTACCTGCTTCTCTAAGATGAGAGCTACCTCTGGCCTCCCAATGAATTAAAATACTTGGTGACACATCAGATCAGTTTGTAGTCTTGCTATTGCATATGAATAATGTGTTGGTTAGAACCTTTTGCAAAGTCAAAGTTCCCTTGCTCCTTTAACTTAGGAGTATGATGCATTGGAATTTTACTTTGATACCTTCAAAATACACCTTTCTTTACTATTGTAGAGAGGATAGAAATATTTTAAACTCTGACTTTTTATTTCACAAACATTTCTCAGTGAATTCTAGCTATGTATTATATTTATTCAAAGATGGTTATTTAGAATTTGTCCTTGAAGTGCTAAAATTGCAAGCAGAGAGAAAGAGAAAGGACAGAATGGAAAATGGAGAGAGAAACAGAAACAGGTATGCATGCATGGGAAGGAGAGGAAAGAGAGGCTTGTAAACACAATTTCTCTGGGCTGTGCTCTGTAACAGTTATAGAGCATCCAGTTGCACAATCTACAGTGGCTTCTTTTATGTATGTTTATATATATATATATATATATATATATATATTATGCATGTACATTAGCTACAGATTAGAGACTGTCTCAAGTTTACCTGTGTTTTAAACTAAAGGAGCATCATGATTTATTTCTCAATAGTAATAAAAACATTGCCTTTTGTGGTGGGAAAATTTCTCACCCCAAGATATTCACATTCTTCTCCTTCAATCTCCAGAAATGCTGCATTTCATAGAAATGGGAAATTATACAGTTGTTGGAACTAAGGCAGCCAATTTATCAGCTGACCCCCAAATAGGAAGACTATCCAGAGAAATATCCAGTGTGTGGGGATCCCTAAATGTAGAAAAGCTGGGTTAAAGGTGGATGTTAATTGAGTAATGAGAATTAAGAATGAGAACACCTGGCCATTGCTGGCTTTGAGGTGAAAAAGGTCATCAGGAAGAGGAATGAAGGTAGTCATGAGAAAGTGGAGAGATCAAGAAACAGAATCCCTTCCTCAATGCCCACAAGGGATGCCCTCCACTTCACCCTATTTTAGTTCAAGAGGTTTACAGCCTATTTCATGTTTACAGGGAAAAAAATAGAAAATATTTGTTTTGAGCTATTATGGTAGGCTATTGCTGCTATGATAAATAGTACCCCTACATCTTGAATCAGCCTTTTGGCTATAACTTTTTAATTGAGTCCTTTTGGACTCAATTATTTACAGGAAATATCAGGTAATACATTTATTTCAAGGCTTTACCTACAGCCTTTTCAAAGGACTCTCACCTTTGAAAAGTTCCAGCTTTTTCTAAAGGGAGAGCGCTCTCTGGGAGAAAAAAGAAAGAGGCAGTGTGCAGAAAGTAGAGATGCAAGAATTTCCTGTGACGACTGCTTAAAAACTTGAACTAAAACAGTATGAATCTTTCAAAGAGTAGTAGACTGACTTCAGTAGGCCTTGACTTCTGATTGGCATACATTTTGACTATTAGTAACACAGTTAAATAGGTGGCAAAGAAAAAAAAGTCAATATTTGTGTGGTTCTTGGATACCTGGAGTATTTTATAGTATATTTAGAATAACTAGTAGAACTAGAGATTAAAGTTATGAGTGGGGAATACATAATTTTTTATTTCTTTCATTATCCTGGCTATTCACAAGAATATCAATAGAACTTTAATAAATTAAATTACCTTTATTTGGTGCTTTAAGTAGGTCAGACCCAGGATTAGTGAATTAGTGTCTTCTTATTAACATTTATGGATTTGAGTGCTAAAAAATCCTTTTTTAAAGTTGGTATATAAAGTCCTGTGGTTATTTTAAATATCTTCATGAGATTCTTTTGATAGCTGATGATATTGAAGTATTAGTAAAGCTATTGCCTACTTTTGGATATTTTTGTTGTGTCATCATGACTACACAGTGGGGGGGAAGCTAAAAGAGACATTGAGATTCTGGAAAGTAAGGATTCTGGAGCAAGAGGACTTGCTTAATCTTGGTTTAGATACTAGATTGTTAGTTGATTCTGAAGAAATTCTCTGTCTTTTCTGTTCTTCGTTTCTCTTTTGGACAAAATGAGAGTACTAATAATAATGACTGTTTCATGCAGATATTGAGATGCCAACATTAACAAATTGTGGTCGGAGCAGTAATCATCCATACTAGGTAATAGATAAATCCCAAGATAATAAACTTTCTGCTTAAATGTGCTATTAAAAAAGGGACAGACGTGCAGTTTAATCTGCAATGAAATATGATAGCATATAAGCATATATTTTTTCATGTTACTAAATCATAGACATAAATGTTCTGTTCATGTAACATAAATTTTAATCAGAAAATCAAGATCAGTTGACCTGATAAAATGTATACTAATAGAAGAATGTACTCAACCTGACTTGTTTCATGCAAAAAAAAAAAAAAAAAGTAAGAAATGTCTTAAAATCTGACTGGGGTAAAAGATCTGGACGACTGGTAGGAAAATGTCACACTGCTCTAGTCAAATCAAAATACACAGAAGCACAGCTCTGCATTTTTAAAAAATCTTTTTAGTAGTCCATGAATGGAAAAGAATAATAGGGCTTGAAAATAAGTCCCTTCAGACAAAATTTCATATATATTTTGGAACAGAGTTCTATTTTCAACTTTTTAAAACATACTTTTATTCTATTTCTTTTTTTATTTTATTGAGAATAAGGAAAAAAAAAGTATCCGCCTCCTCCCAGCCTCCCATTTCCCTCCCCCTCCCCCACTCTTCTCCCCCTCCCCCCACTCCTCTCCCACTCCCTCCACTCCTCTCCCACTCCCTCTCCTATCCAAAGAGCAGTCATGGTTCCCTGCCCTGTGGAAAGTCCAAGGTCCTCCCCCCTCCGTCCATGTCTAGGAAGGTGAGCATCCAAACTGGCTAGGCTCCCATCAAGCCAGAACATGAAGTAGGATCAAAACCCCTTGCCATTGACCTTGGCTACTCATCAGTCCTCATTGTTCGCCATGATCAGAGAGTCCGGTTTTATCCCATGCTGTTCCAGTCACAGTCCAGCTGGCTTTGGTGAGCTCCCAATAGATCAGCCCCACTGTCTCAGTGGGTGGGTGCACCCCCCGTGGTCCTGACATCCTTGCTCGTGTTCTCCCTCCATCTGCTTCTCATTGGGACCTTGGGAGCTCAGTCCAGTGCTCCAGTGTGGGTCTCTGTCTCTATCTCCATCCATCACCAGATGAAGGTTCTATGGTGATATGAAAGATATTCGTCAGTAATGCTATAGGATAGGGTCAGTTCAGGTTCCCTATCCTCAGCTTCCCAAGGGATTAACTGGGGACATCGCCTTGGGCTCCTGGGAGCCACTCAAGGTTCAAGTCTCTTGCCAACACTAAGGTGGCTCTTTTAACTAAAATATGTGCTTCCCTGCTCCCCTATCCAACCTTCCTTTATCCCAATCTTCCTGTTTCCCCAAGTTCCCCCAATCCTCCCCTTCTTACTTTTCTCTCCCTGTCCCCCCTTATCCCCAACCCACCCCACCCCCAAGATCCCAATTTTGTCCCCGGCAATTTTATCTACTTCCCTTAGGCAAGAGGATAACTATATGTTTTTTCTTGGGTTCACCTTCTTCTTTAGCTTCTTTAGGTTCACCAGGTATACACTCCGTGACCTTTATTTGTGGCTAGAAACCAATTATGAGTGAATACATCCCATGTTCATCTTTTTGGGTCTGGGTTACCTCGCTCAGGATAGTGTTTTCTATTTCCATCCATTTGCATGCAAAATTCGAGAAGTCATTGTTTTTTACCGCAGCATAATACTCTAATGTGTATATATTCCACACTTTCTTCATCCATTCTTCCATTGAAGGGCATCTAGGTTGTTTCCAGGTTCTGGCTATTACAAATAATGCTGCTATGAACATAGTTGAACAAATGCTTTTGTCATATGATAGGGCATCTCTTGGTTATATTCCCAAGAGTGGTATTGCTGGGTCCAGGGGTAGGTTGATCCCGAATTTCCTGAGAAACCGAAACACTGATTTCCAAAGTGGTTGCACAAGATTGCATTCCCACCAGCAATGGATGAGGGCTTGAAAATAAGTCCCTTCAGACAAAATTTCATATATATTTTGGAACAGAGTTCTATTTTCAACTTTTTAAAACATACTTTTATTCTATTTCAATGAAAATACTCCAGAGAAATTACTGAGACAACCAAATGTGGCTTATATTTTGAGGATTAGTTATATTTAAAGATGCTATATTAATGTTTCAGTTTTGACTCTCCTAGGTTTTTAATATCTTCATAGGTCTCTTCTTTGCTAGATCCTTTATTTCTTTGGCTACGAGATAAGGGAACATAGGATGTGCAATCACATAGTATTATGATAGGAAAATGATTGACTGGAACATGTTCTTCTGTCATTTTAAGATCCTAGATTTACCACAAAGTTTTAATACTCCCTTGTCTTTAGGCAATGTATAGGTGGTAATGTGTTAAAAAACATGTTTTAATTCATTAATAAATTGTGCCTTTTAAAATTGTTAATCCTTGGGTTAGGTGTTATAACTATCCTTACTTCATAGGAGAGAAATTGAGGCTGACAGACATTTAATACTTTGCTGAAGGTGGCATTAGAGTAAAAGTTGTACTTCAGGGTAGTTCTCTGCCGTCTGTGTCCTAGTGCTTCTAATAGTTTCTGCTCTGTGCAAGGAACTCTGGTACTGTGCACTGTGTACGATTTTAAACTGCCCAGTTTAAGTTCAGTATGTGCTGCATTCTTCCAGTGAACCCCTATCTCTCGTATCATTTATTGCTTCATGCACGGTAATAATGGCTTGAACATGTCCTAGCAATATTTATTCATGAAAGCATACTAGAACAGGGTACCCTGTGTTTCAATGAAACTTTCAATGAAGACCCAATTTAAAATATTTTCTTGATATAACTCAAAATTTGAGCTCTATGATAGGCCACATTTCACTTTGATGGTATATTTTAAATGGATATGTCAATCACCGTGACAAGACTCAATTTGGTGTGACAATTCATAACGTTACCCAGAATTTTCAAATAAAATTTAATAATTAAAATTCTTATCTATCAGAAAAATATTATGTATGATCATGGAAGAATAGGGTATAATTTTGAGTTATCTAGCTCAGTCAAGAAGGTATTGAATTTATTAGAAAGAGAAACAAATCTCTGAGTAAAGTGTGGATGTACTTTTGTAATAAAGTCTCAGTTTGTTCAAGGAATGTAGCTCAGTTAAGAAAAGGCAGTTTCACTTTCTGGAAGTCAGTGTTATGCTTTGAAGGCCCTGTGACATAATGGATAAGGAATGCAACCAGCAAGGAACTGTCTACCATGCATTTGGACCCTATATGCACATTAGTATCTGTGTTATTAGGCAAGCTATACAACTTCTCTTTGTTTCCTAGTTAATATCATATTACACTGGCAGTTCCTACTATATCTAGTAGTTTTCTGCAAATTACTGTGAGACTTATTGTTTTAATATAGAAAGTGCTGAGCAGTGCCTACAGCATGCTGTGTGATCTATAATGATCCATAAGTTGTTATAATAGTGGTTATAGTAAAGGGAAAAGAGCAAGAGAGAAGGAAGAGGAGAATGGAGGCCTTATCTGCTCTAAATGTGATAAACAACAGATACAGGGCAACCTTATGTAAGTGATTTTTTTTCCTAAGATGTCTTGCTATCAGTGGTTCTATTAAACATTATTCTAACAATGTTATCATCTCTTGTTATAGGCTTTTTTTGTTTGTTTGCATTTTTGAGAAAGGATTTCTGTGTGTAGCTTTAGAATCTGTCCTGGAACTCATTCTTTAGACCAGGCTTGCCATAAACTCACAGGGATCTCCCTGCTTCTGCCTCTTGAACACTGGGATTAAAGTCAGGTGCTGTCACCACTGCCTAGCTCTTTTCAAAATTTCAGCACTGAAGTTGAAGAATGTCCACCTTTAAGGTTCCTGTCTTCTCCTAAGTGTCTATTGCTCTCACAGACTGAGGCTATTGTATAATGCTCTAAATAAGAAGGAACACTTGGAAGTGGGCTGGGACTTCATTCATATAGAAAAGAAGCGTCTACTACTTAGAAAAACGAGGTATTCTATTTCCACTTTTATTTACTCTGTTGAAATGTTTTTCATGTTAATTTTAGATTTGCTGGTAGGGGGTAGGAAATTATAAATACTCCCTTTGTATTCTCCTGGGAAGCAAGAGGTCACTAAAGGCATCACTGAAGGCTTGTCACTTCCACATCAACAAGAACAAAAACTCACAAATATTTTATTTATTTCTGAGTCATCAGCTATCAGACAAGAGACGCATGTTTTAGGTTCAATGATCTTTCTCTAACAAAGCTACATGATTGACAGTTGAATATTAGATACCACTCATGTAAACAATGGAGGGTCATTCCTATGCTATTTTCACTCAAATTTCTCCTTGGTACATCAAGTTCTTGAATTCTGCACTGTGGAAGCACAGTTTACAAACACACACACACAATCACACACACACAATCACACACACACACACACACACACAGAGAGAGAGAGAGAGAGAGAGAGAGAGAGAGAGAGAGAGAGAGAATTGATGGAGGTATCACTTGTCATTAAAGAGTAACTTAAGTATGTAATGATTATGGACTATTGTCTACAGGTATCCTTGAAAAGAACAAAGAGAAAAATATAGAGATTTGTATGTAATATAAATCAAAGGATACTGATTTGCTGTTCCAAAATTTTGCTTTGAGTATGTCTTAGAGGAATTTTTTTAAAATTTTTATTCATTTATTAAAGATTTCTGACTCTTCCCCACCACCGCCTCCCATTTCCCTCCCCCTCCCCCAATCAAGTCCCCCTCCCTCGTTAGCCCAAAGAGCAATCAAGTTTCCCTGCCCTGTGGGAAGTCCAAGGACCACCCACCTCCATCCAGGTCTAGTAAGGAATTTTGAGATGACAAAATTAGTATATTGGCCTACTTTCTCCTATTTTCTAGACTCTTCCAAATGCATAATTTTTCTTGCCCATTAGAAACATGTGTCAATTTAAATATAGTTCTATGTATATTCTATAGGGAAAAATGTAATTTTGAGATGGAGTAAAGCACTGCAATGTTTTTTTGTTTTGTTTTGGTACTGTTTTTTTTTTTCCTTGCATTTTGCAAACATTTAGTATAACTGACATTGCATTATCTTTTGCTTTTCTTTCAGGTCCATCATTCACTTAATGGTCCTCTTTTTTACTACTTGATTGCTTTTTTTTTTTTTTCATTGTAACTTTTAAATAAAACCTTTGGTAGATTGTCAAAGTTTCTTTATGGGTCTAGTGTACACTGATGATCAATTGAAGATGTGCCCTTCATCTATTTTCTTCCCCAACTGCCACTCCTGGCACAGTGCCTGAGGCAACTCTTTGAAACTTCAATAGAATGAGTACAAAGCACGACTCTTCCAAACACCAAGTGTGGGCCTTGTTTCTTCCCTCATTTCTTTCTCTCTTTACCCCTCTCTCTTTTATTCTCTTTTCTCAAATTTTCTAAAGTCCCCTTCCGAAATGTATAAGTTAAGGTATGGAAAAGCCATCTCCATACAATTTGGATAGTGTATTAGACAAAGAAATACTCAGGCCAAGACCAGCCAAAGTTCTTCATTTTTTGTATAACTTTCCCATGCATGCCCTTTTATACTGAAAGGCTCTTCCCATGATTTTCACACTAAATTAAATGATACAGCTTCCACCTTTGACTTTTGAATTCCTGTAGTCATTGCAAATACCCCACGTGATACTCCCTGGTACCGTCCAAGAAAATGTGATTCGGTGTGATTTTATAGCAATAATTTTTCCCTTCTGTATAATAAAAACCAACATAAACTCCTGTTAATTAATCTCTTGTGTTCTGTAAAAGATACATATTTTCATCCATGTATTTGTTGAAAAAAATAAGAATTGGAGTGGTTAATATCACCATAAAATACATGGCAACTGAAATTGGAAACTTGGATTCAGAATCAGAGGTTTAATATACAGAGAAGGATACCACAGTGAGCATGGGAAATACAAACACCATCCACTAAAGTCTTTATTGAAGAGTAAGAATCATCTGAGTTATGCAGCTGCTACAATGAAAGCCTGGGAAGCTATACTAGAGCAACCCGCAAATATGAAAAATGATCATGTCTGCTTAATGTGTGGTAATGGAGGTCTTGAGCTGAAAATAATGGTTCCAAGGCACTAGGCTGTTACGGGTTTAGAAGCTGGACCAAGGTGCAGTACTGACATCTTGACGAAAACTACTTCTCATTTTACAGACGACACAAGTGTTAAATACAGATGCCTTTATGTGCCGAAGAGAGTGTTCTCTTGCTGGTTTCTATATTATTTTAGACTGTCTAATGTTTATCTGCCAGTAAAACCACATTTTAAAGAAACATGTTAAAGAATGCTTTGGTGGTTAATTATTCTGATTTTTCCCCTATTTATAAAACATCAGTTTCAATTATATTATGTTTCTTGCTATAAATTGCTATAGTTAATAGAAAAAGTCAGTAGATATTATTGAGGATTTGGTTGATTCTCAGGTGTTAAAGTTGCAAATAATTATGTTTCTTTACAAGCAATAGAATACTGAGCTACAGTGAAATGAAATTTTTAGAAGAAAACTGTTTCTCAAAATTTATTATGGTGTGACCAACATGGAGCATACCTGTGGTGTCAGCTATGAGAGTGAGTGTGAACTGGATGGGGCAGAGAGGAGGAGGCAGCTATGAGAGTGAGTGTGAACTGGTTGGGGTAGAGAGGAGGAGGCAGCTATGAGAGTGAGTGTGAACTGGATGGGGCAGAGAGGAGGAGGCAGCTATGAGAGTTAGTGTGAAATATGGGGCAGACAGTGGGAGACAGCAATGAGAGCCAGTGTGAACTGGGTGGGGCGCCCAGGTGGAGAGAGCTAAGAGAGTTAGTATGAACTGGGTGGGGCCGACAAGAGAGAATGTGAGAGTAAATGTGAAGGGTATATGGCATATAGGTGAAGACAGCTATGAGCGTTAGTGTGACCTGGGTGGAGCAAACAGGTAGTGAAAGCTAAGGAAGAGAGGTGGAGATAGATATGAGAGTTAGTATGAACAGGATGGTGACGATAGGTGGCCACAGCTATGAGTGCTCTAGAAAATAACAAGGTTTCCTGCTTGGAATTCTGAGTAGCTTACGACTCTCTAGTGCTTGAGAATAATTTTAGGGTTTGAGTGACTTTATCAGTAGTTGAGAATTTACATGCATGCTTGCCAACTTCTCTTATATAAATTCCTGGGCTAGGAAGATTCCATAGCTCTCAATTTGTTCAAAATAAAAAGACTTGGTGGCAGATATTTTTCTTAGCTGAATCCTATTGCAAGAAGAAAAAACACAAGGGTTTTTGACTATTGGATTTCTTTCTAACCAACAAGCCCAGAAGTTACCATGTACCTAGGGTCTAATCGCAATCAAACTAAACTTAAAGCAAAGAAGACAGTGGCCACAGGGGAAATTAAAACAAGAATCTCTTTGAATTTACTTTGTTTCTTGGAACACTGTGGGACTTATATATGAGAAAACACTGGGGATATTTATTTTATCTACCCATCTGAATTTCATAAGTTTGCTTGATAGAGGGCTTTATTAGAAACTAGAGGAGCAAACCAATCTTTAGAACTAGAGTTCTTTTCTTTGGAAGACTCTGCATTTGGTACCTTTAAAATACTTAACAGCATAAAGGTTAGGATATAACTTTTATTACTGAGTTAATGTAAAGTAAAGTACATCGAGAAATACAAAACATTGTTCACGTTAGACATTATTAGATTATTAAAACTAATGTTTCTTGTTTAAACAAAAACACAGAACAAAGTAGTATATTGAATGCCTGGGTTAATTTCCATTATCCTTTCTGCCAATATCACTCACATATGCACACATAAAGCATGCAAATAAACACACAAATACACATATAAAATACACAAAAATTCTATGCGAAAACACAGACACACATACACACACAATGGACATATGCATTCCTTCATTCTACCCATGAAATCCAAATTGTCCTATACTGTCTAAAATACTTATTAACATTATGTACAGAAATGTTTATTTATATTTATTAAGGTGCTCATTTATGAAAGTCTTTAGATAATTAAATCTAGTGAGGTTGATAAAGGAAGACAATTTGAAGGGGTTATATGTAGATGTTCAGCCTGGATCTTTTCGAACAATTAAAGCAATGCAGAATGTATTAATGTTATAAAGTACTCTTATAGGAATGTTATCAATGATACTTACAATGATAAATTAAAACCCATCAAGCCCTCCTGATAATAAGCAGTTGCTTTGTTATCAATAGTGGAAAGGGAGGGCATCTGATTTGATGCTTTCTAAGCACCACTCTTGTCGTGGTTCATCATCTTGGCTCTTCAAAATGGATAAACAGAAAGGCATCAGATAAAGTTTTAACATCACTTTCAGTAAGTCTTTAAAATGACACAGATTACTAAAACATTATCCTAGAATTTGCATTCTTCATCATCGATAAAACAGTGATGTGCAGAAAAGTCTTTAACATCAGCAAATTATCCTCTAAAAATGAAATTATTTGTCATGTAGAGTAGAAGACAGCTAGCATCATTATTAGCACTAGCAGACTCTGAGTCCTGCTATGATTTCTTAACTACTGTGTTGTATGGGCTGTGATCCCCGTTACTTTCTATCTGCATGTCTGGCTTACTTACTTAGTTACTTAATGGCTTCTCAAATCCATAGTCAAGGCACAAGAAGATGGGATGGTACCTTGTTATTCAACCACGTTGCTCGTCTCACACTTATCATTATAGTTTCTTTATGGCTTTAAAGATTTTAAGATACTTGTCATGTTTAGAGGGAAAGAGGTGGAGACCAGGTTTTTAAAAAATACAGGTTGCCATAAGATGCAAAAATGTTCCTTGCTTGTTTTTATTTGTTGAAAAAGAATTTTGCTATGTAATTTATGGGTGATCTAGAAGTTGACATCTCCCTGCCTCAATCTCATGAGTGCTGGGATAAGAAGTGTTCAATATTAAAGCAAGTCAGTGCTCTTAAATGGATAATATTATTTTATTATTATCATTAGCTTCCAATTATAAGACTCCATATTTTCAATTCCATGCACCTTTAATAATAATCCTATCAAAAAAGAGCTATGAAAGACATGCCCACATGGCTTTATCTCTTTGACAAGAAGGTTGATGAGGGTACATCAACCAAAGAACGATATTATCTGTAAATAAATCAGAAAATAATTCAGAAGATCACCAATATTTCATAAGATTTTGATTCCATCCTCACAATCCTTAGACCCTCCTACAAGTTCTGGAACTGAAAGCTGCTTCTTGAGTAGAGGACAGCACTTGGAAAAGGAAAAGATGAACAAAGTGAAAATAGACAGAAAAGCCCACCTCACTGTTGGCCAAGGAAAACACTTACTCATGCCTGAGTTTCAGTAGCTTTGAAAGTTTAACTGGTTTAGATTAAAGTCTTACTAACTTAAAACACATGAGAGCTATTAATTAATTTCTGAAATTCATTAAAGAAATGAACATATAGGTTCAAAATTCAGCCCTTGGAAAAGGAGTGGGAAGCCCCAAAGCTGCTTTCCCAATGGTTTAGAGTTGAATATATATATTTCTTCCATTCTTCTTTCTTTTTCTTTCCTTATTTTCCTTCTTCTTTCTTCCTTTCTTTCTTTCTTTCTTTCTTTCTTTCTTTCTTTCTTTCATTCTTTCTCCTTTGAAAATTCTCTCATTTTCTGATTGCCCTAGCTAATACTTCAGGTACTATATTGAATGTGCCTGAAGAAAGTCTTCTTCCTAATTTTAGTGAAATTGTTTTACATTTCTCTCCATTTAAGTTGATATTGGCTAGTGCTTAGTGTAAACTACCTTTATTTTATTGAAGAATGTCCTTTGTATCCCTAATATCTCTAATACTTTTGTCACAAATGGGTATTGAATTTGTCAAAGTCCTTTTTATGCATTTAATGATATTTTATTTGTTCAGTTGGTTTTTGTATACTGAAAATCATGCCAATATCGCTACAAGGAAGCCTACTTGATGATGGTGAATGGTAATTTTTTTTTTTTTTATTTTCAAGACAGGGTTTCTCCATAGCTTTTTGGTTCCTGTCCTGGAACTAGCTCTTGTAGACCAGGCTGGCCTCGAACTCACAGAGATCCGCCTGCCTCTGCCTCCCGAGTGCTGGGATTAAAGGC
>NW_026067917.1:184378-190334 GCF_014885135.2 Alexandromys fortis | reverse complement strand
GAGAGAGAGAGAGAGAGAGAGAGAGAGAGAGAGAGAGAGAGAGAGAGAGAGTGAGTCCTGGGTGAACCAGGAAGCCTTCCTGGTTTTAGTGGAATTGCTTTCAGTTTCTCTCCATTTAATTTGATGGATGGTGTCTGTGAGTTTGATGTAAATTACCTTTATGTTTGGGTGTGTCTCCTTTAACTCTAATCTCCCAAGACTTTGAACATGAAGGAAATTGAATTTTGTCAAAGATTGTTTGCATCTATGAAATGAGATGACTTGTTTTTTTTTTTTTTTTCAGTTTGTATATAAGGTGGGGAATATTGACAGATTCTAGTGTGTTGAATCATCCATGCATCTCAGGGATGAAGCATCCTTAATCATGGTCTTTTTGATGTTCTTTAGACTCAGTGTGTGAGTATTTTATTGAGAGATTTTGCGTCTATCTTCATAAAGAAAATTGGTTTATAATTCTCTTTCTTCGTTAAATCTATGTATGGGTTAGGTATCAGGGTGATTTTGACCTCATAAAATGATTTTGACAAAATTCCTACTATTTCTATTTTGTAGAATAATTTGGGGTGTATAGGTGTTAGTTCTTCTTTGATATTTTTCTAGAATTCTACACTAAAATCGTCTGGCTCTTAGGTTTTGTTATTGTTTTTTTTTCTGTTGGTATATTTTTACTGACTGGTTCTATTTCACTAAGGTTTTAAGGTCTATTTAAATTGTTTCTCTGATTTTGATTTAACTTTGGTAAGTGGTATCTATTGAAAATAAACCATTGCTTTTATTTTTCAAAATTTTTTGGAATACAGGTTTTAAAGTACATTCTTAAGCTTCTCTGGATTTCCTTGGTGTCTGTTGCTATGTTCCTCTTTTACTTTCTATTTTTAATTGAAAATAGATTCTTTTCTCATGCAATACCTCCAAACCACAGTTTTCCTTCTGTCCACTCCTCTTATATCCTTCTTACCTCCCTGCTCCATCAAATTCACTTCCTCTCTGTTTTTCATCACACGTCTCCAAGAGACAACAACCAAACATGACACAACAATATACAATAACACCATTAGTAGGAAAAAGAAACAAAGATTCATCAGCTCCCCTATTAGGAGTCTGATCAAAACACCAATCTAACAACCATAACCAATATGTAGAGGATTTGGTGCAGACCTTTGATGGACTCTGCTTGTTGGTTCAGTCTCTCTAAGCCCATATGAGCACTGTTCTGTTTTATTCAATGGGCCATGTTCTACTGATGTCCTCATCCCCTTTCATTCCTTCATTCTTTCTTCCTCCTATATTCATGGTGTTCCCTGAGCTCTAAGAGGAGGGACATGTTGGAGACCTCCAATTTTGACTTTCTATGTAATATTGACCTTTGGGTCACCGTACCGACTCTTTTCTACTGCTGGAGGGAACCTCTCTAATGATGTCTGAACAATGCACAGATCTATGAGGCTAGCAGAGTATCATTACACATCATTTCTGTGAGTATCTTGGCCAGTCATGTTTGTTTTTATCCTAGGTATCTGTTTTCCAGTCTCCGGTTCTTGGACAGGGGATGGATGACTTTTGTATTCACTATTGTAGGTTACTGTGTAACTTATTCTGCACACTGCCTGTGCATTATTCCATTAAATCTCTATGGGACTGATTCAAGTACTGCCACTGAAGAATGTGGATCCAAGAGCGCATACTACATTCGTGTGAGCTATGTGAACTCACTTAGCATGCGATAGCTAGGATGGCTGAGGCCGATTCTGAAGCTTGATGCCCTAATGCCCACAAATTCAGGATGCTAGTCCATGTAGAATGGTGGCAGAGGGATAAATCATGAGTAGTTTACATAGGTATGGGGAGCCGATGCTGGAGAAAAGTTCTGACATGTCTATGGGCACATGCTTTCTCATCATACCTGATCTTGTCTGAATTAAAGGAAGAAGGCTTAGAGTAATCATGTGAGAGGCAAAACAGCAAAGCAGAAGCTGGAAATCTTGAACTACTAATCTAGAGGCACAATCAAACTTCATACATAGCCAAAAGTCTTAATTCAAGCTGAATGTATCCTATATCCAAGTATTCAATCAGCAAATTGTTCAAGAGAACATGACAGTGCACACACACACACACACACACACACACACACACACACAAAAGTATCTCTGTATTCTCCCAAGCCAGCACAATAGAAGTCCTATGATGGGTTGAGTTTTAGATCAGGTCTGGCATTGCATTAGTCAGCAAGCAAATAAGAGCTCCTGTCCTCATGTGGCCTTTTGGGAGGCGAAGTACAAGCAGGAGTGGGTGGTTGGTCTTTTAACTGCTGTCATATTTCTAGTCCTGAGCGCATGGCTTCCTAATCTTGGATATGTACAAAGCAATTTTCAAATGTGCTAAGAAGCAGTTACCCAGTCTGTTTCTGGTCCCATTTCTTTCCTCCAGTGGGCTGAGATAGAAAAGCCTTGCTGTTTCATTTATCTGCTTCTTATCAAGCAGCTATGCAGCACGCATTTCTTAGCAGGCAGAACATCCCTGTCATGGGGTCTGCTTCTTCTCACAGACCAAGGGCAAAGAAAGGCTGCTGCTTCTTGACATTCTCTATTGCTGCCACATCCATGTTATGCATCTTCTACTGCATAAGACCTAGCCATTGGGGCTTCCCATAATTGATTTGCTCCAGGGAGAATGAACATAGATGTGTTTGTACTTTTTCCCTTTTTACCCTGAAGTTATGGGTTTTCTTTCAGAATCTGTGAACCTTGTTAAATATCCTACCAATCACTGTCCTCTTCCATCTTCTTGATGCCCTCTCTCCTCTTCCTTGCTGCCTATCACACTTGATTAGCAAAAACACAATTAAAAAACCTCAAGATTAAATAAGAAAGGAAATAAGGCATCAGGAAAAGACTGCGTTGGTTCATTTTTCTCATTTTTACTTATTTGTGTTTGAAAATAATAAATAGAATAATCTAAAAATATTAACTTAGTTTTCTCTGCTATAACCATACTTCAACCACTATCGGGGAGTATTTTCTGAGCAAACTGACATGTCATGATTATAAAGAAGCATCGCAGACGTTGGACAATGATAGCAGAAATTTTATCATGGATCACTAACATAAATCTTCGGGAGTGACTAGAAAACGTCTTCTCTAAAGCATTTTACTTAAAAATGAAAGCTGAGTTATACTAAATGATATATTAGAAATACTTCTTAAAGGGTACAGTTTTGTGGAGATGACAAACAGTCCACAGGCTGCTTCCATCAGAATATGGTAGGAGTGCATAGTATAATAGACATGGAACAAAGCTTCAAGATTGGAAGAAATAAGTCATCTGTGAAAAACACACACGCCTAGGTTGTGAGAATTACATTTGACACATCTTCCTTTCCTGGAGGCAGTGCAGTGTATGCGGCTCTTTCTTCTCTCCTCTTTGCTCATCGGAAAACATTCACCTATGACGTCCAATTGTTTTGAATATTCAAAGGCACTGCACTGCCTCTCTGTTTTGTGCTGTCTGGGCAGCACTCGTCAGTGTATGAAGAGGGAGGTGCTGTAGCCCTTTTCCAAACAGAGCAAGACAACAAGCTACCATCATGCATATTTTACATCTTTTAAAATGTATGAGTCCAGGGTTACACTAGTTCATAAAGTGTGATTCCTTGAGTTTCTTAAACTGTTCCACAGTCCTCTAAAAAAATGTTAGTATGCTTGAAATTAAAAAAAAATACTTCAAAAACATTCATAAGCATATAACATTGATAGGAAGGTTTTGTTCTCTCTCTCATACAAACACACACACAAAACAAACATACACACACACACACACTCAGAACACTAAAGCTGTGTTGAGTTAAGTCTCAAAAACCATGGACCTACCTTTAACATTTTACATGTGTCTCTCTGTCAACTCTGCAAACATTGCTGGAAACCTGGCACTTAATAGACACTGGCAAGCTGAATGAATAAATGAATGAATACTATCCAACAAAGTAAAGGTGGGTTGAATGCACATAATTGGATTTAATGCCTAGAGGCACTTGGCTTGCAGATTTTGAGCCCAAACCTTATGGTAATTTCTTCCCCTGGAGCAAATACCTTGCTATTTTCAGGGCTGCTGAGTGTTCACTTTCAGCACTGTGAAGTGGAGGTGCTTCGAAACTCCTTGAAGCCAATCGCAGAAGAAAGTTTGGTTTTGCTGAATTTGGAGCTGACATTTCAATTCTAGTTGAAGCCCAAGATAAATATGTTGTCATTTTAAATTAATTAATCAATATCCTGGCCCATTGAGTATGAATCTCTATTCCTTTGTTGCTAAGAATCTATTTATATAAATGTTTTCATATTTTTTGCAAGTAAAAGTAATAGAAATTTTTATTGTCATTCCTCTTTCATGTCCTCAAGGAGGACTGACTGACTTTAAAAACTTTTGTTCTTATTCCGTATTTCCTTCCAATGTTCTCTGAATTACTTCTGCCAAGGAAACATAATTCACCTTCTCGCAAAATGTTAACATTTTCGAATTTAAGGAAAAACCACCTTGCCAACAGTGTTATTTCAGACGTTTGATTCGTCATGCTATGCTCAGTCTATTTTTAAGGTTTTTCCCGATTTGAATTTTAAGATTGGTTCTTGTTCCAAGTTGGATCAGTGTGCAATATGTTGCAGAGTGACTGAGTTTGGGAGGGAAAGAACCCAGGAACAAATGCATTCAGCGGAGGGCTCACAGAAAAAAATCTATCATTGCATTTCTTTATCAAAGATGATTAACTTGCCAACTGGCATTGTGCCCTCAAGGTCATAAAGAGTCCCACTTACCAGTAAATGATCTTATTGCTTTACATAGTATTTTAATTTATATGGTATACTAAATATGGTTGGATAAGAGAATGATCATCTATCTGCCTTGTTACTATCAACAAAAGGCAATTTAATGCTTAGTTATGCTGAAGTATCTGTATAGTTTATCACATGGTAGGTACTCAATAGAACAGTGAAGCCCAGACATTCCGCACAGTGTTCTTGTCCTAGGATGAGTTTTCTTCATAAAACACAGAAGTATATGGCTGGCACTGTACGGTTAGATACTGAAAGAGTGTAAGATAGTACTAACACAACCAGGGCGTCAACGATGTGGGGGAAGGTACAGTATAATAATCAAGGGAGGGGGTGTGCTGCACAAGAAATTGACAAAGCCTCACGAAGGAAGATCATTTTTGTAATAACAAAACCAAGTGTCTGCAAAGAGTCTGAAATAAATTCTGTCATATTGGATATTCAAGTACTTAATTGACTGTAGATTCCTTTTATCTTTTTTAGCCAATCCTTTAAAATTAGCAAATATTCCTTCCTGAATAGCAACAAATGTGTTGGTTGGTACCACTCTGTTTTTTTTTTTTTTTCCAACAGAGCTAACTTTACTAGATTAGATTCAGATTTATGATATAAATAAGTGTGGATTTTATTTTTGTTGAATCTGTTTCGATTTCTGTGTCATTACAGTTTTACATTTAAGGAAGCATGTGCAGACTTACTTTACTATTAAGTGTCTTGGTGTGTAGTTTCAAAGGAAAGTTTGTATTCTATATGGTTGGTGCTTATCAATCTAAATCGAGAACTCTCACCAAAAAGATAAAAAATAAACAAAATGATCTCTTTAGCTGAAATTATATTTCATTATATTTAGTATGCATGTATTCTGTTATATATTATATTATAGGTAGATTAGATAATTTTTCATTTAGTGGACATTAACGCTAAAATGTTATCCAGTATTTAAGTATTCTAATATAACATCACTTATTATGATTTTTATAAAGGTTTAAGATAGTTTACCTTCTAAAACATGTTTACCCTTTAAAAATTGCTCACGTAGAACTTTTTCAATTTCATTTTCCAACTATTACATTTTGATGGCACAGCAATCTAAGAGTAAAACCTTTCTTTGTTAGCAGACATTATTTTTT
>NW_026067917.1:152989-183509 GCF_014885135.2 Alexandromys fortis | reverse complement strand
TTTTTTTTTTTTTTTTTTTTTTTTTTTCTGTGTAACTTTGGAGTCTGTCCTAAAATTTTCTTTGTAGACCAGGATGGCTTTGAACACAGAGAGATCCGCCTTCCTCTGTTTCCTGAGTGCTGCACCACCACCTTTCGGCTATATTTCTTCTTTAAGATGTGCCAGAAATTGTGGAAATTTGAGGGTTATAAAGTGGCATTTCAATACAAGCATATGAAGTTTAATATTGTATAAGGGTAATTTTCTTATTGCCACACAAACATTTACTCATTATATCTGAAGTCTTTAAAATCCTATCTCGGTTAGTCTGTAAAACTCTTTTTTATTGTTCGATACATATTCCCCTACTGGATCACTTAACGTAACAGTGCCTCCTTGTACTCTCTCTGCATCTTGTCTCTGTCCCACCTTTCCTGGTACTGTTTCCAGGCTCTGGTAACCACTACTGTATCCTTTATTTTCTTGAGGTGAACTGGAAATCTCTTATTACTGGCCTGGGATGATTTTGTAAGTAATTGTATGGATGAGATTAATTGTAAGTGACATTTTTTTTAAATATGTGCTTTAAACACAAAACTCTTTTGGATCTTAAAAATATTCCCATGAGCTTTCTCTCTCGTGTCTTGTGTGGTGCTTTCTGTTTTGTCCCCATGTTAAATCAGTGTGGAGCCAAATGCGTCATTGCGGAGTAAGGCAAAACTTAGATAATTAGGTTTCTCCATGGGAAATTGGATTCTGAGGAATTGGATTTCCCCAGTAGATTGTGAGTGACAGTGATTCTAACTCTCTAAGAAGCACGCCTTTGGAATGTCCACAGGCTGATTCACAGGAACACAGATATGGTGATTTTTACTCGGTTTCAGATTTTTCTTTCCTGGGCTTTTCTCTAACTAGTACACATGTGTTTCAAATAATGGACTGAAAAGCAAACTCTGTTGAGTGTCCTGAATGAGACTGTGATGCTGTGGTAAATTGCAGGCTAGGTAAGCTTATGGGAGTGATTGAAAGAATTGAAGGCTGTCTATGAAGTGGTAGGAAAATGTTTTCTGAAAAAAATGACTAATTCAGAAATTCTGGCCTGGTGGTGGTTGTGCCTGCCTTTAATCCCAGCACTTGGGAGGAGGCAGTTGGATCTCTGTGAGTTCAAGGCCAGCCTGGTTTATAGAGTTAGTCCCAGGACACCTCCAAAGGCTACAGAGAAATCCTGTACAAAATAAAACAAAACAAACAAACAAACAAACAAAAAACAAACAGAAAATCTGAATTTTCTGGGTTTAATGTTTCTTTGTACAAAAGTTTTGAAAATTACAGTTTCCCTAATTATATTTTCTAGACAGTGTTTCATATTTTCTCTTGGTGAATTGATTGATATACTGACAATAATGTGTTAGTGTTTCAGAAAGTTACCACTTTGCTAAATGCCAAGATGCCTTTTGATCATGGCTTAGTTGAGGGTTCTGTGTTGTGTATTGCCTCCAATTCAGGCAAAAAATTCACTTCACTGTTTAAAGAGATAGCAGAGGAGGCTGTGTCACTCATTAGTTTTTGCATCCCTAAACTTAAATCATAGTTTAAATTGTGCTTTGAAATGGCAGCTTTGAAGAAAAGACACCACATAGCAGAGTTGACAGTGGGGTGCACAGAGACATTTTAAACTGTGTCAACTGAGTTGCAGAGTATCAGCTTGTTAGTTTATCACAACTTCTCAAGTTTTCAGTTTACAAAATAGTTTGGGTCACAGAATACACTGATTAGAAAGAAGAACAGCTAAAATAATCTAGATAGAAACATCTTTTAAAAGATACTTGATGTGCAATTTGTAGCCATAGCTTGCCAGATCAGCCATTGAATTTTACACTTGTTTCTCCCCACTCAGTTGTTGCATGGCTAACCTACAGGCTGAGAAATATCTGCTACGAAGTGTTCAAGGCTAACTCGTTCTGTGTAGTGGAGAAGAGTGAACCTCAGTGTGTGTTGTGAGTTCACATTCAGTAATCATTGTCAACACATTCATTTATTTTGTTACTGTTGTTTTAATTGCTTATTTTGCAAAACATTGTAGTATTTTCTGTATTGCTATGCACACATATATATCATAAAATTTTCTCTTCTTATGAAGGTATATTGTATACATTCCTCTACAAGAGCTAGTTCCAGGACAGGCTCCAGGCTCCAAAACCACAGAGAACCCCTGTCTCGAAAAACCAAAAAAAAAAAAAAAAAAAAAAAAAAAAAAAAAAAAAAAGAGAGTTCTACATTTTGTTCTGCAAGCAGCAGAAGGATTCTGCCATACTACATACTAAGCCTAGATTGACCACAGATGAGAACTCAAACCCCTCCTCCACAGTGACACACATCTTCCAACAAAGCCAAAATTACTCCAATAAGGCTACATCTCCTAATAGTGGAGCTCCCTATGTGCCAAGCATTCACGCACACGAGTCTATATGGGCCGTTCCTATTCAAACTATCACACATTGTTACCTGCAGGAGTGTTGTGCCCAGAAAAGTATATCTTACTATATTTGCATGTGTATGCATACGTATGTGTATCTAGATGGGAAAGACTGAATATATACTAAAATATAGAAGATACTAAAAATATATATTGTCTCATGAACCTGACAGACTCCATTCACAAGAAGGGGAGATCCTTTAGATTTCAAAATTATCCATTGAAAAATGTTGGGAAGGGAAGGCCTACCAGAATCTGAATCTGGCTGTGGAGAAGCCAATGATCTTCTGATGTCCCAGATATTTCAAAGTCTGTACACATTGGTATCTCTTACTGTGGAGAGATCAAACCTGAACCAATTGCCACTATGACCATTTCTAGACATAGAGTTTAAATCTCACTCCCTACTGATTCCAGTTTTCTAATCTAAAGAAGGTTTATGAGACTTCCTTGTTCTTTCTCTCTCTTCTAGTGGTCTTCACTCATTAAATTAGCAAAACCAAGTATCCTTACTAGACTCATATGTACATTACTCTCTGTCTAATTATTCCATTTCTGAATAAGCATTAATAAAAAATCCCATCTACATGGAGCTTCCACTATCATAATGTGGAGTAAATCCTACTGTGAATAAATTAAGAGATAGTAAGTGCTAAAAATAAGTAAAAAATACGATGGAATGGCACAGAGATGGGAAGAGGGTTGTAATTTTTTGTTTATATTCTAAACATTTATGGATGTTGTACCATCTAGCATGGGCTTATGTAAATAAAATGAAGACATGAACAGTAACCTTTACAGATGGTTGTAATTTCCAGTAGAAAACTCAGGGCACTGTCAATGGGAATGTGATATCTGTGTTGTCCTGAAAGAGGTTGAGGGCATTAGACTTGCAAATGTTGAAACTCTGCACTAAAAAGTTTGTTCTCATCATCCTTGAGATGTGTGTGTGTGTGTGTGTGTGTGCGTGTGTGTGTGTATGCTTGTTTATTTGCATTATGTTTGTCATTGTCTTACTCTGAATTAAAAAGTTTGTTCTCATCATCCTTGAGATGAATATGGATGTTAATATGAATGTATGCTTATGCCTGCTCATTTGCATTATGTTTGTCAAGTCATTATTGTTTTCTTTCATCTGTTGGTTAGGTTCTTCTCAGCCCTAGCTCAAAACTTCTGAATAACTTGGATATAACATAGAAACATACTACTTGACTAGCCTGAGTGAACTCGTTGGTTTAATCCCCAGCATCAAACACATGCAGACATACACACTGCTCATGTTCACCCTCTCACAGATGGATGCACATTCCCATGCTTATGCATGTACACACACAAACACACCTTACAAGCACATTTTTAACATATTTTAGATCCTTCTACAAGAAACTTTATCTGTATAGAAAAGTTGAGCGAAACAAAGATAAATTCTGCTTCTTTAAAATTATGAATCCCTACTAGAATGAGTGAATAAATTTTATAAGCAAGAGCACCGTTGGCCAGTCCTAGACTCATGCCCTGTTGTGATTCCTGAATAGTGAAACAAAGAGATGAATTTCACTTCATTCTTATTTATAAGAGTAATATTTTGCATCTCTTGCTTTCCCTGGTTTTTCCCTCCATTTTCAGAGCACATTTTGTGTTTTCCCAGTGCAATTGTGTTCATTGTTTAACTATTTTTTATATTATCTCCAATATTAATTTTAATTGAACATCACCTGTTAGGATTTTTTTTTCTGCACCTTTTCAAATTCTCTTGATTTCTGTGAATGTTCACATCTGGCTTGTATTCTCTTTATGGAACAATTTTTTTTTTGCTTCATAGAGCATAATTCTTTGTAATAGCTCTATTTTGGGTTCTATTTCAAGTATTGCATTCTTTTTACTGATATTCTTTTCCATAGGGGTTAAGATAATGACTCTGTATATCACCTAGATCATATTTCTAGTAAAATACATAAAACCATTACCTGCCATTAAGGTAGGACTCTCAAATTCTCCTGGACATCAGAGTACCAGGCTCCCCTGGCCTGTATGACCTCACCAGAAAACTGTCTGTCTGGTTCCTGGTGATTTCAAGAGGAGTCACTGGATGCTCACAATCTGCCTTAGTCAGTCTCATTAATGTAAAGATGTGAGTACAGAGGGTAAAATGCAGGGAGTTGGCCTGAGTGAAACTCCACTTCTGCTATCTTGTCAGTGCTGGGATCCAGAGGACATTGGTAATTTTAATTGTTCTGCTCTTCATTACATTGACGTATAAAGTGAAAATAAAAATGCCACTGACTTTAGAGGTTTATTGTTAGAATTAAATTCATAAATGTGTGCTTAAATTTTGTATACCTTTATTTGTTTGCTTAGGAGAAAGATAGAGGTAGAAGGAGAGATTCTGTGTGTCATAGAATGGATGTGATTATCTGAGGGGTACGTTCTCTGATTCCACCATCAGGAATCCAGAATTAAACTCAGGATCTCAACTAAGGCATCAAGCATCTTCACCTGCTTTGCCCTCTCACTGGCACCGACCAATAGTTAAAGTTTAAGGAAATGATTGCCAATTAGCAGGAATTGTGGACATGCCAGGACATTTATTCTTTATTTTGTTTACTATTATAGGCAAACTCAACAGTATTTCTTCATTGTTTTGCTTTTCTTCTTAAAGGAGAACATATATGTTGTCTGTTAACTTTAGATATCAGGTGAGATTTGTGTCAGTTTAACTTAATTTTTCAAGGACAGTCCATATTACACTGTTCATAGTTCATCTTGAAACCTAACAAATAAAATATTGAGATTTGTCTTATCGTTATGTCCTTTATATATTAATATAGATTTTATTTACTCATCTATCTATCTATCTATCTATCTATCTATCTATCTATCTATCAGTATTTTGGAGACAGGCTTTCCCTATATAACAGTTCTAGCTGTCCTGGAACTTTCTTTATATACCAGACTGACCTCAATCTCACAGAGATCTACCTGCATCACCACTGCCTGGATTTTCTAATGTAGATTTTATATACACAATTGCTGCTGTGAGATTTTTCTCCTGGTCTGATTATTTGTTCTAAGACATTTACAAGTCAGTAGTAATATAGAGATACTCCTCGGAGATAAAAAAAAAAAAAAACACCTGGTTGGCATTGTGCATCATTTACAGTCTTAATGCTAGTGTGTGTGTGTGTGTGTGTGAGAGAGAGAGAGAGAGAGAGAGATATGTATATATAAGACACAGTTTATATGGATTACTTTAATTTGATTATATGAACATATACTATATATGTTTATAAACAAAAATACACATACAAATTTTCTCGTCTTGAGAACGTTTAGTTTTCTTGCTTTCCACTTGTCTTCAGTGAACTTGTTAAGTGCTGAAGGGAACACAAAGGACTGTTTTGTGGGAAAGACACAGGTTAGCATGATCTTGACTAAGGATGATAAAAGGAATTGAGATTGCATTTCATTCTTCTCCCTGCCATGTCATGTTATCTTGCACACAGCTTTAGTCAGTATTTGCTAGTTTTTTCTTTTTCTTTTTCTCTTTTTTGTTTACATTTGTGTAGCCTCATTACATTTTAAAGTAGACAGCTTTAGAGACTAAATCTGTATTAAACAATTTTAGCCATGATTAACACAAAAAAATATCTTAATATTTTGATATTTCTGTTCCTAACATACTTTTACATTGGCATATTATGCCATTTATTCTCATGGATTTGAAATGAGAAAGAAAGTACCTAAGTAGGATATCTTATTGTCAAGATGCATATAGAGGAACGAGAAATACATATCAGCTGTTAAAACTGCTGGCTGTTCTTCAAGAGGTCCTGGGTTCAGAAAGTGGACAAGTCTAGGTGTTTTATAGCATCCTGCTGTGTAATGTAGGTCTTGTAGAAACACCCAATGATGTGAAAATTATGCAAAATGGAAGGCATTTAACAAGATAGCCAATATTCTTCCACAAAATACAAAAGTGTTAAAAATCTAATTCCGTCTTACCCAAAACCATGTTTCCAACTGAAGAATAGATTTGCTCATATCTGGCATGTTTCATAAACCTTTTAAGCATTCAACATAATAAGTGGTAGAGTTTATTTGTGATAAATTTAAATTATTAACATTTAAGTGTCAATATGATGTTCTATAATCTTTGGGGTTTCCAAGTTACAAATAGATTATTTTCTGAAAGGTCATTTAAAAATCAGATGTTATAATAAAAATAAAATTTATGTTGAGAAACAGTAAGTATTATCAGAAATGAGCAAGGACATAAAGCATTATATTTTCAATATAAAGAGGGACGGCCATTAGTGCTTTGGAAGAAAAAAAAAAAGGAATCCCAAGGAAGTGAGCACATTCCTGAATACAACCTAACATAAACTAGATATATTGTAGAACAGATGTGTGTATAAGATTTGTATTTAACAATGTGTTTGAGATTAAAACAAAAGACAAGAGTGAGGTCACTTACACATGTAGATGGACATTATGCAAACCGTGCCTGATAAATTAATACATATGATAAATTATATATGGTAAATATATATGAGATATATAAATTATATATATATATATATGAAATTGGTAGAGTTAAGGGTAGATGATGTTCCTTGGTGTTGATGAGAGACTGCCTTTAGCCTGGGTAGGCTGGAATCTAGACATGACCTAAGTGTGTGGCTTGTAGAGGAAACTTCAGTGAAGAAAGATCAACCTCAGGCTAAGATGAAGTCTTGTGAAGTTGAATTACTTTGTAGTTATAAATAGAATAGTGTTAAGTGTTCTTTCTTTCTGTTTCAGAAAATATTTCAGTAACACTGTGAAATTATATAAAATTGGCCCTTTTTTTCTTCCTGATTAATTATTGAATTGTACTGCAGGGATAATTGCAAAGTTGGCACAACATATGAATTATAATTTGAAGCTAAGGAACTGAAAGAATATATTTTTACTTTGCAAATTTTGACATGAAGATTTTTCTGCAACTTTTCAATGAAAGGATTAAGATATATCTTTACTTAAATAATTTAATATGAAATTGATATCTTTTAACTTTATTACTTAAACGATATACTACAGTGTGTAACATGGGCATGGTATAGTTAGCTTGCTTATTTTTTACATATCATTGATGTACTAAAGATTATAATGATCAATCATGTCATATTTATGCAAATTAATTATCAAGATTGAATAAAAGGCTTTGATAAATTTTCTTTAATTAAGTAATAAGCATAATTATGTGGGAATCATATGGGAAATGTAGTAAGCAAAATAAAAAGTTCCACCATTCTGAAACTGTGTCAACATATAGAGAAGTATTGACTAATGATTAAAATGTGTTCCTCATCCACAACGTTCAACTGAAATATTAGTCTCCCTTCTCTGTGATTATAATCATATCATAAGGAATCATTTACACTTTTATGCAAAGTAATGAAGAGATGCTTAAATGGAATATGGGTACATCCCATTTGAAGTACATATTGTTTCCTTCAGGAGCTTAAAAGATTCCAAGATTTTATTTTATCCTACTTTAAAACTATCAAGTTAGTCAGTTACATGGAATGCGGCAGAAACATGGGACTCCTGGATTAGGGATGGAGGGATAAATCACAGCATAATTGGCAGCAAGCATGTATGTATACTGATGTATGTCTTTCTTGCATCCGAAACACCACTTGATGGAACTTAGATAGTACAAAGCAATCCTTTACTTTTTAATAATTGTTTGATATAAAACTGATGGTCCAGCTATATACTTTCCCCCAATCATCAAGCAGTCACAATCATCAAAGAAATGAATTATTTTCCCATTGGAAACAAGTGATGAAGTTCTCATACTTCGCGAAAATTCACTTACTTCGTAGATGTGTTTGCTTCTATCACTTGTCTTGCCAGCTCGAAAATATCTGCTCTGTATTGGAGAGGAAGAGATAAGCCTTTCTGTTTGTCATACCCATAAAGAATATACAGGAGACTCAGTCCCCTGGGAAGCTGCCTATGGAAAATCACAAAGTTTTATTGGCCTTACATATTCTCAGCTGAATTCAGATTTCCTTCTGAGTCTGTTACTCCATGAGTCATAATATAAAGCTCATCAGCAAATTCTGTATATGCAAGGGTCAAGTACAAACAACATTTGCTTGAGACTATCACCATCATTCTACACAATTTAATAGAGACAATCTGAACTAGTGACCCCAGTTCTGCCTCAAAGGGTCCCAAATTCAGCCCTCTAAATAAATTCTATGGACATCAGAGTATTATTGAAAAGACATATGTCTATCTCTTTTGTTGTTTCTCTTTGACTATACTTCTTGCCCAAGATAATTAACTTAGATACAACAAGAGAAACTAGGGATGAATAGGACTCCAATAGTGTTTCTCCACAGTAGCTTTGGGAGCTTTGGGAGCTTTGGGAGCACTTATATGCAAAGAGTCACCATTGTATTTCATACCTGGATTAGGTTTATTTATAAATAGCATTATATAAATCTTACATGTTAAATTCTATATCATATAGATACATATATGTATATATATCCATGTTTGTATGTATGCTTATGAATACTTTTAGAGCTATTGGGCATACATGCAATCATACATACCCATTTTATCTTTACTTACATTTTAATTATAAGATAAAAGCAGCAATTGTGGGTGTGGGATCTTAGATGTTGCTTCAAAGGGCATTATTACTTATTTTAAGATATCAATAAAAAATTTAAAGTCAAGGATTTATTGAAAATCAAATAGTCTTTGATAGAGGATGATAATGTACTATTATTGAATTAGCTTATCAAAATTAGCTGAAGGAAGAGCATCACTAGAGGTGAGTTTTGATGTCTTTGGTGTTGCTCCCCTTCACTCAAGTTCTCTTTCTCTCTGTCTCTCTGCCTCTTTGTATTTCTTTGTCTCTCTACCTGTCTCTGTCTAATTCCTCTGTGTGGTGGCAAAACTCTCTCAGAGTTACAGAAATTACTTCAGTTGAGGACTGGAAGTTTAGATCTTTTTACCGTTCTTTTTTTCTGGTTCAGTGAATTCTGGCAGAAAATAAATTTAAATACAAATGTTAATTTCCCAGTTTGTAACAATATGGATTTTAGTCTTTAAAAAAATTGCGGAACAAAATATGAAATCAAGTTATTTGATTATGCTGGAAACTATTTTTTTGAGTTGAGTCAAATTTCAAACCTGGAATCTGAAATATGCATTGATATTAATGATTTTAAGATAGAAACTCTGTGTCTAAGGACAAAATGTTCAGAGTAAGTGAGAACTTGTGCTTCAGACCTAAGTAACGTCAACTTCCATCTTCATCATTTACAAAGAAAAGTTTATTACTCTCCTATGGAATCAGAGACAAGTACATTTTACCTATATCATGTTGCTAATGAATTTACAGAAAAGAGTTATTACTGTGGCATTTCCTAATGTGTATAGCAATTTTTTGATGTGATGTTTATACATTTCCTTCAAAATACTCCCATCGTTTAGGGGTTAGTCTCTTTTCATTTCCTCCATTCTTGTCACTATATCCTCAGAAATTTGTCAAGATTATTACTTAGCTCACTTTAAAAGATTTATTTTCTTTTAAATAAAACTAAACTTACTGAATTCTTACTTAGTTTTTTTCTTTTTTTTAATATAATTTTTTATTGAAAAAAAATTTTTCCGCCTCTTCCCCGCCTCCCATTTCCCTCCCTGTCTCCTTTTTCCCCCCTCCTCCCTCTCCTCTCCCCCTCCCCCCACTCGTCTCCCCCTCCCTCTCCAGTCTGAGGGGCAGTCAGGGTTCCCTGCCCTGTGGAAAGTCCAAAGTCCTCCCCGCTCCATCCTGGTCTAGGAAGGTGGACATCCAAACTGGCTAGGCTCCCATAAAGCCAGAGCGGAGACAGTGGGGCTGATCTATTGTGAGCTCACCAAGGCCAGCTGGACTGCGACTGAAAAAGCATGGGATAAAACCGGACTCTCTGAATATGGCGGACAATGAGGGCTGCTGAGAAGCCAAGGACAATGCCACTGGGTTTTGATCTTACTTAGTTTTATAAATTTTTAATTTGAAGCTACGAAAGGACTTTTGAGAGTTCCATGTTCAGGGGCAGCTGTTATGCTATAAAATTTAAAAATATGTCTACTTGGATATATGACAACAATAAAAAAAATTCCCAAAGAGTCGGGGAATGAGACATAAAAGTCGATTATAGAATGAACTCTCAATACAAGAACTTAGTAAAAATGTATTTTATTATTTGTTAATTTTTACTTTTATAAGACTTGAATGTTTTCAAAGACTTCCAGTTGAAAGTTTGTAGCACAAATTACTGCTAAAGATTATTCTCAGAAACACTTTTGAAATTACCAAATTCTAAGAAGAAAGTGGTATCTTTAGGTCTTTATTATAAGATAGAATATTAACCAAACAATTATTTTTAGCATGAAAGCAATTCCCAAATTGCAGCCATGAATAGGTAAGGCAATTCACCCAGGCACCATGACCTGTACAAAGGGGAGGATGTGCACCTATAAGGTGGGTCACACATGAATATCTGATATGGTCATCAGAAACCAATAGGTATGGGAATGGAATTGTCTAATTTTTCATTGTTTTCAATATAAGGTCTGTGTAAGGGCTTTGATTCAATACTTACCCCACTGTCTGCTAAACTGGATTCTGCTGCTGCTCAAAGTTGTGGAGATGTGCCTTTGTATTTATTATTTACTTTTTCCAGAAATCTTTTTCTTGAAGGAAATAATTTAATGTGTCTTTTCTCGTGTGCATGCATTTGCATGACATTCAAGAGGAGGGAGGTGGTTCTTTCTTCCAAATTATAAGTACAGGGCTATCAGCTTTGACATTAAGTGCCTTTATCCATGGAGATCCCTTGCCAATACCCAAAATTTCGTCTAACAGATATTTCAATGGTTCCTTTTTTCATGTAAAAACATTGCTAGCAGGGAAGGCTTTCTTGCAATGCAAGGTATAAATACAGATTCTCTCATACTGTGTGCAATATTTTCTTCGGGAGCAGATCATCAAGAGACCCAATTTGCTAGATTATTTCCTTGCTTGGTGTTTGTGACTTTTTATCTCTTCCTATCAGAATTCCTATTTCATGAGGCTTTATTTTGCGCAGCACAGGGTAGGTACACAAAACTTTAAATGAAATCCAGAGAAACCTTTATTTGAAATTCACAATATTTTAAATGTAAATAAATAAATTAACTAATATAATCAAACACATAATATGATCTATGTATCAATGTCATCCCAAAGGTAAAAGAAGGCATTTTGTCCCTATAATCAAAATACTGTCACAAATTCTATTTAATAAAAAAAAACTTGAACTTTTGAAAATATAAGACCTTAAAATTTGACTCTGATGTTACAGAATTCTTAATAATGTGAATAATGTAGTATGCTCCTATTCTATATGGCTTTTTGTATAAAATAATGTATATACACAAAAATGAATACATAAGTAGATGCAATTAGAAATGAAAATAAACTTTAATACTTCCATAAAATTATAGTATCTTAGGAGAAACAAATTTCTCTGGGATGAAATTACCAAGCAAGCATTAATTAGTCTGTAGAACTGTTGTGAAATTTGGATTGTAAGCAGCTCAGCATCAACATTTCTATCCTTATTGCAATTGCTTGTTGACCTTTACAAAGTCTCTAATAATAGTTCTACATTCCACAGATAAAGCCCACGAGTGATATTAAAAAGACCAAGACTTTGTTTTGTTCTTTGGCAAGAGATTCAGTCTCTGGGCATTATAGCCTAGTTGTGGCAATCCTTTGTGATAAAAATGATTTATGTGTGGAAACAGGAAAAATCCTCCAGTCAGTTAAATGAACTAATTGCATTTGAGAAACAATCCTCTCTCCCCTCCCCCGATAATAAGAATGTATGTTTGGTTTTCTTTCAGTTAATTTATATTCCATTTCCTTTCTAATAAGAACCTGCAATATGCAGCCTTAATCATGATAAGCAGTCTCAAATCACTTTATCTCATCACGGTGTTGGATAAACACTTCTGATTTAAATTTCAATAATTCAACATTAGCAGCGCTGGTGTGAGACCTGGATGTCTGATGAAGAATCTGAACAGGGATTACTTAGCAATTATTGCTTTCACTGAGGTTTATGTTGCACCGCAGTTAGACATATGCCAGAAATGCAAACCCCAGAGAGAAGGCCAGGCCAAGCTTACATGATCACTGCTGTTCACCTATTAAATATGTCATAAAAACGAAATTAAAATCTCTCTAGTGAGTGATCAAACTGTCTAAAATCTCATGGAATTTCAAAGTCAAGGAAATGTGAAGATGAGAGAACTCAGTTAGATTCCCTAATCCCTTCCCCACCCCTCTCTCTACAGGGACTGTTCTCTTAATGCCACGTTTGATTATTTTGTCTAGCTATTGAAATGACTTGGTCCAGAACACTTCTACACTTCCCTCAGGAGAACTTGCCCTGCTCCAGTAGATTTCATTGTAGGGAAGACAGTCCTAAGGGCAAAATCTTTTTCCCCCTTAATTTCACATAGTTCTCCTTTTTCAGCCTTTGTTTGGTGTTCGTTTGTTTCTATACCTTGTACACAACCCAAGTCTCAAACTAACAAATAAATAAATAAAACATAAATATTGCATTTGATTCTCTGAGATGACAATTCCAAACGTGAAAACTTCTGAAGAGTAAAAATCTGGTTTTTACTCATAATTTTTAAAAATCATGTTTATTGATCAACCATGAATATCTCTTAAGTACTGTGTCTTTCAAACTCAACATAATCATTTTTATATTATTAGTCTCTTCTCCCCTGTTGCTAAAATCATGAATCATACTTTATCATCCAAAGGAAATATTTGTATCACACTTTTCATGGGACAAAAATTATAATAAATAGTCTACTGATGAATTTTAGGAAAAACATTATGCATTAATCACTATGTCATGACTTACCTCAGACTTCGAGGTTTGTAATGGATGACATCTTTCCTGATTCTGTAGAATTCTCCTGAGGATCAGCAATTGATTAAAGTTATTTAATAATTTCTTGCATATGGATAAAGCTAGATCTTGAAAAACTATGTTGAACACAACACTCATATAACCATTATTAACATTTCCTGCTCTACGGAGACCAAAAGCTGAAGAACGCACCACTGTCTCTTAGTCCGATTCAGTAGTCCTTTTGCAATAGATATTTTCCTAAGTGTTTAAATGAACTATTCTCAATGTTTTGAATTCCAAGTATCACTGTCTTCCTTTATCCAATGTGAGTTGAATCTGAGAGAACAGCGTAGTAATTCTAGACACCTAAAAAAATGTGGTTTCTAAAACAAAAATAAGTAAAGATTTTACTTTTAATCAATAACTCTTACTGTCTGTGCTCAAATTCAGGTTTTTTTTTTGAGAAAATAATAACTGTTCTTATATGGACCATAAAATAACTTTATATTCATCTTCTAAATAAATAATGTTACCACAACGCAGAAACACTAGGCATTCTAATGCTGTAGACCTAGCTCTTTTACTTCTCACATAGTGTGACTAGGAAAGTTTCAAAGCCCCTAAAAGTCTAAATTGTGGATAAAATGCAACGGACGTGTTTGTCATTTTGTTAGCTTTATTAGAATTAAGTGACCTACTAAATATAATAGAAGTATCACTATACCCGAGACTTAGTTGTAAACAGGTATTTTTAAGCATCTCATACATTTTTCCTTTGAGTCTCAAAGTGAGCACGGAGAATATCCAAGCATTTGCAACACCAGCATCAAGAGAGGCTATGATTGGTACCAAAGAGCGTACAGCGAGGACTACTCTGAATAAAGGCGGAGTAGGACCAGCCTTTTCAACTTTGTAGATTTTTCAACCGCAGGATGTCACCAAGCAAACATTTTGAATTCTACACTTTTTAGAAACTTCTGATTACTATAGCTTGTAAACAAACACAAGTGTGGGGACTTTGCATATTCATTCTCTGATTCGGCTAATATTAATCAGCTTAATTCTTTTCTGTAGAGTTACCTTAAACCTTTGATTGCTATCATCACAGCACTGAATTCTTTCATTTTCCAAATAACACAATTTTCCTTTTCTGATCACACTACCATTTATAACCCAGGAAAATTAAAAACTCTAATGCTGAATTCGCATATTAATTTTCTAGCTTTTCTCAAAAACTTTGCCTTTAGAGATGATCACTTAAATCTGAAACAGAAGTGGTGTGGGCTGCACTTTCTTTGCCCCTTACTAGTTTTAAATGTTCAACTATAAACAATTCTAGAATTATTTAAACTTTGACCAAATAGCGATGAGTTTCAGACTATTTTTCCATCAGCAACCCCTTCTGCTAACATCTTAGGCACAGTACAATGCTTAAAATCAAGAAATTGATAACACAACCCAGACTGTTGTCTAGGCTATAGTTTTCTCTCTGAAAATTGATGGAAAGGCCCCACTGCTGAAGACAATACCTACACTCATTGAACATACAGAAGTTGAGCTGGTACCTACCTAGAGCTTTCACCACTACATGCTAGATGTTTATATATATGAAGATACTCTAAAGTCTACCAATGGAGAAATGTGACTAAACTTTTGTTCTACAGTGGTCTCCTTCCTCAAAGATTTGCTGGTGGAATGATGGTGGCACAAAGCTGTGGCAGTAACCAAACAATATCTGACTTGGCTTAAAGTACACCCCATGAGTTGAAACCTGTACTTAAGATAGCTTGTTTGACCAACAACCAGAAACTAGATATCCCAAGGACCTAGGTAAACAAAATACTACTGTTCTAGTAAAAGAAAATAGCAATACGGTAACTTCTGATAGCATTCTGCTATACTCATAGATCAGTGCCTTTCTCAGTCCTCATAAGAGAAGCTTCCTTCTCCAGCAGATGTAAACAACTACAGATACTCACAGCCACAAAGGATGGAGAGAGAGAGAGAGAGAGAGAGAACGAGAACTTGGAATACTCAGCCCTAAATGGGATACCTCCATAAAGTCCCTCTGCTCAGACTCAGGAGTTGTTGGGGAAGAGGAGATGGGAAAAGTATAAATTCAGAGAAGATGGAAGACGTCATGGAAACAAGACCAACCTACTTAAACAACAGGATCAATGCGCACACAAATTCACAGATTCGATTCTGTGGCAGCATGTACATAGCCTACCTATATAGATAAGCACCAGGTGTGGTCCTAGATCATAGGAATATGATCCCCCAGTATGCTAGATTAGTGTATCAGTTGCTTCAAGTCAAAATCATCTGAGGAATTGTTAACTGTAAAAAGGGCTGTTTGGCCTGTCATTTCCTATATACGACCCATGAAGACTGGATTTGACACTCTCTCTGGCTTCTGAGCTCAGTATGTTTCCCCCAGATCTTCCTAGATTTGCCCAAATCTGGTCATACAGTCACTTCCTTTTTTTTTATTTTTATTGAGCTCTACATTTTTCTCTGTGCCCCTCCCTGCCTCTCCCTCCCCCCTTCAACCTTCAGCCCTCCCCAAGGGTACCCATGCTCCCAATTTACTCAGGAGATCTTGTCTTTTTCTACTTACCAAGAAGATTAGATCCACGTATGTCTCTCTTAGAGTCCTCATTGTTGTCTAAGTTCTCTGGGATTGTGGTTTATAGGCTATGTGTCAATCACCCCATGCTTTGCTCCTAGTGTTTGTTCAGTGTGCCACTGATGCAGTTGACTCTATCATTCCAAAAATGGAGCAGGCAGACAGCTAAAGCACGGCTGAGGGGGACCTCTATTTGCAATGTAGTATTAACAACTTAAACAGGGAAAACTTGAATAGGAACCCAAACAGGAAACTGGAAGGTCCAAACTTCTCAGTAGTGGGGTACCACCTCACAAGCTGCTGGCAAATCACAGCTGTGGGCTCTCAGCTGGCCTGTGGGAGCCACCTGAGAGTAGTCCTCTGAAGAAATGTGTGGATAACAGGCTGCCAAAGTGGCAGGTCTCAGGAGAGTCTGTCCCTGGAGGTTCTCCAAGGCAGGAGCAGTCCTCCTTCTCCAACAGTGAGACTGACTTTGACATCTTCTGTCTTTCCCTGAAATGTGCGGCTGACCTCCCTTTCTCCTAAAAGTAGGCTGGTAAAGCTCCTCCATGTTAGGGGCTCAGCCTGCCTTGATTGGCTTTGTGTGCATATGTGATAATGGATAGTAGGTGGTTCTTTTTCTCTGTCCGTTAAAGATTAAATGCAGTGCAAAAAAAAAAAAAAAAAAAAAAAGATGTGGAAAGGAGAAGGAGAAGTAGATATATGGTCTCATTCCTGATCTAGAAATTATCACAACTGATAACCACTTGAAAATGAAAATTTAGTTTTCTCCAAGGAAGTATAACTGGGGAAGCAAACTACTGTTAGTTTTTGACTGCATGCCCAGCAGTAGATGGCCAAGCGAAAATGAACAGATACACAACTTTGTGGTTCCTTGTCTTACAATGTCACATCAGGTTTCTTTTTAATTTTTATATTGCTCTCAATTGTAATTTTACTTTGTTTTACTCATTCACATATACATACACACAGACCCACAGATATACAGACACAGACACACAGACATACAGATAGACACACACAAACACACACACACACAACTTCCAGTTTGTGCTTTTATGGAATGCCTGAATGTATGAATAAGTGAATCCCTGCTTCTATATCTGCTTCTTGTGATTTTTTGGACTCTTTTCCTTGTTTGTTTTGTTCCATTCTGATGCTAATTTTTATTTGATAATATTACATAATGTTATATTGTATTATGTTCCTTAGAAACTTGTTTGTTTGTTTTCTAATGAGAAATAGAAGTGGGTGGATCTAGACGGGAGGAGAGGTAAAGATTAACTGAGAGGAGGAGATGGAGGGGAAAATGTAACCAGGATATTTCATATGAGTAAAATATCTATTTTCAATAATAAGGGGGAAAGATATTGAATAATGACTGAAATTTTCATTAAGAGAGAACATCTCTTACATCGGGGACAGAAAGGTCACTAGAAAACATTAAATAAAGATTGATGAAGAGACAACGTAAAGAGAAGCAGAGGGCGGGACAGAAGCAGAGAGAGGTGCCCGTGAGATGTAAGTCATTGGATTTCTATTTGAGATTTATTCTCTTATCAACTCATTCTGAAAAAAATTATAAAGTACTTTTTATGGGTTAGATACTGAATTCAATATTTAAATACATTTTTATGAACAAGACTGACATAATCTTTTCCTTATAGATCTAAATTTTAGGGAGAATAATATCATCAAAAATAAATGATTTTTATTCTAACAAAAGGATTTAACATCAGTCTAAGTACTAATAACTGACCAGTAATTCATTGATGCTACCATGGTTTTTCCTTTTTCTTTTTCTTTTGAAACTGAGGTTTGTTTCTCCCTTCAAGGAACCAATCCAAAATTTCTTGTTAATATACCCAGTAAACTCTTCCCCGTGTGGTCAGTGTAAAGATATTCGTCAGTCTGAACATACTTACCTTTTCCTACTGATTACTTCTAACATGCAGATGAGCTCTATTAATTACAAGAGAGGCCAGGCGGGTTTACTGAGCTTAGTTCCTCATAGTCATAAAAAGTTCAAATATCATTTTTAAGATTATGCTGTGTACATAATGTATCACATCAGAAAAAAATGTATTTGTTTGTTTCATTTCAGTGGTAGGTAAAGGTTGGACGACATGAGTTCTGAATTTCCATATATACTTTCCTCTTTAGTATACATAGCTAATCATTGCCTGATTCACTAGCTCACACCTGAGAAAAATATAACTTATTTTCAAATTTTAGGAGAGCAGAAATGGGTATATGGGAAGTTTTGGAAAGAAGAAAATGGGGAGAGAAGTGATGTAATTATATTATAATCTCAAAAATAATTTAATGTATAAAAAATTACCCTTTAAGGGAAACACTGCTTCAATAACCCGACATAGCTGTTATGAATTTAACTTTCTTTTTAAATCACCAACTTCTATGGTAAAACATTGGCATATTATATATTCCCCCATTACAAACAAGATACATGACTCTCTCCACACATGCCCTCTTGCTGTTCACTGGGGAGCTCATTTCTTCTTCGATACATATTTGCTAAAGCATCTTTATCACTTTCTGTGTTTGGTGCAGTCAAGGTATCTGGTATCATACTCATTATTCATTCTCGCCCCCACATTTCTCATCAGAACTAAATAAACCTAGATGACACCGTTGCCCTTTGAATATTATCCTGTTAGGTTTCTGACGGCTGCCCTGATTTCCATGGTAAACTACTAGCCTCATCTTGTGTGTTTCCTTTTGAAGATTTTTAATGAGATGACTTTCTGAAAAGTTCAACTTTCTGTTTCCTTTATTTCCTTTATTTGTAAAAATGACATTGAAAGATTATAGCTTAGACTCAAAGAGCGATACATATAGACACCATGTCTTTGAAATGCATTATTTTCCTGAACATATTATTGATCACTAACTCTTAAAAATAATTTACTATGTTTGTTTTGAAGTTGGGAAGTTTTGTTAAAAATATTTTTCCTGTATCCTAACAAGAAATAAATCTGTCTACACACTCCTTTTTTGCATAGAAATGTGAGAGACGTTATATAATAATTCTAAAAGCTGCAACCTCCACTTTCTTTGGGATGGCTTTGCATTTTGTAAAAAGGCACTCTCTAATCCCAAAGAGTATAGTTATCTAATGAAAAGACTACCATTAGAGAATATTCAAGCTATTAAAGCATAAGTGTACATCGACCTAGAGTTGTGTACCAGTCCCCCACCTCTAGACTCATACCACTTCAGTATAAAAGCCATCCAGTGGTGGTTTCCACAAAGATAGAAAAACAAGGGAATAATGGAATAGTTCTCTGGACTTATAATTGCTTTTAGAGTGTCCCTTTAGATGTTTGCCAGTGAACCTGAGCAGATATTCAAAAGTCATTTTGTAACAAACCATATGCACACGCTCACTGAATATTTTTAAAGATGTGAAATTAAAACTAAAATCTTAAAGGATGTATTTGTGACACTTTCATTTCCAAACTCTGTGCTTCATTTTTATTCTGGACCCCTGAGACCTTTACACATCTGTATGTGACCTTTAGTAACATTTGTATTTATTTGATTCATTTTCTGACATTGGAAATAAAATATCAGAGTGTCATTTGCTAGAAAAATTAGATCAAGTATATTTACTGATTCATTAAGACAAAGAGTACAATTTGCTTCTGCTTCACAATAAATTGAAAGGATGCTAGTATAGCCAACACAGTTGCCACATCATGCAGAAGATTCTGAATCTTATATTCCAGTGATAAAACAACAGATTTGAAATAGAACTGAATTAACTTAAAAGGATACAGTCAAAACTGAACTATGTAGATGAGTAGTTATTTTAATGAAGTGCCAATGACAGTTGTTTTAAAATTTGTTAAATTAATAAAAATATATTTTCCTAAAATATCAGCAATTGAGAACACAATATACCAAAAACATTGGAGAAAATAATATATTGTACAAAGTAAACTTTACGATTCTACAATTACAAATTATTTTAGCTTGAGTAACTAGAACTGAAATATTTTAATTTTTAGAAGAAACTTGTCATTGGGTGTTTTATTAAATGATATAAGTTTACAATTACTATATCTGAATCATTTCTAATATATCAGATTTGTAATATATAAAAAATATATAGAGAGAAATAAGATTCTACATATTAGAATCTTAGTAACTATATAAGATATTTTGATATTAAGGTATCATTTTTATGAAGTTTATAGCATGATATTTAATTTTACTTACAGAGAACCATTACTGATATTTCTAACAATTTACATTACTAAATAATTTTACTATCTTACAGACACAAAAGGGATAAAAGATTACACACATGAAGTATTGAATTGAGTTTTAGCCTCTTATTGCTAATAATAAATAGTCATTTCTGAATAAGCATTTAAGTAAAACGACAATGAAAAACCAAGCAACAGTAATATTGATAAAGAATTAGATCATTGAAGAGTATAAAAAAATAGATGCAGGAAAAAGGTAAAGATGACTCATATACCAAAGTAATTTGCCACCTCCTCTTTAACATTCAGCCAATGACCAAAGTCCAGCAATAACCTATGGCTTTATTTATTCAATCATTTATCTCACTAGCCACCTCATATTTTCCAAGCACCCACCATCTGTCAGACACATGGATTCTAATGTGTACATATCTCATGTGTAATTTCCTGCCTGTGATTTCACCACCTTTTCTGATCCTTAAACATATTGCTTCTACTTTATCTTCTAGTACTGTTTCAATTTTATAATTTATTTCTATATTACAATCCAAGTTCATATATTGCTTCCTTATTTACTAGGATTTCAGATTTTATACAAGCTACCTAACAGTAAGGAGCTAACTTTTCTATCATTTCAATCTTACAAATATATTACTCACATGATTGATACCATTTTTTGGTGAGATTCCTGTCCATATATTGTCTTGTATCTATGTCAGTTAATTCTGTGAGATAAGATGTTTTTAAGCCTTATTCATTTAAGTCACTTCCATAAGTGAAGTTTTTTGTATATATAGAGGGAAGTTCTCATAAAAACGCTGTGGGTAAGTTAAAGAAGACTTGGTGCCTTCTTGGAGTAAAATATACAGAGATATTTTATTTAGCCATAAGAGGTATGGAATTAAGAAAATAATTTATTTGTCATTGTATGTTCCTGTGCTTGAGGGCATATCATTATAAGAATATACTGATGGTTCCTTTGATAAATTCATATCAGCACCCTAAAACATTAAATATCTGATTTTCATTTTATAATGATTTGAATTTAAATTATATCACACATAAAAGTCACAATTTTGAAAACTTGATTTTGATAACAATATTAAAAGTGTATGTACCTTGAAGATGCATTTTTGAACTAAAATTCATGAGAGAAGAATCCCCAAGTGTGCCTCTTGTTTGTGATAGCATTTTCTGTATTGAGCACAGTACAAGTGCATTCACAAACCATGAGAGGGAAATTTCTCTTTAAAATCCATGAGATAAAACCATAATCACACATATTTTTACATATAAAGAGCAGAAGGAGAGTCCATCTATAATAAAGTATGCTGTAGAAACCAGATGAACAGTTGCATAGCAAAATATAGCTTCTAGTGAGCTTTTCTTAGGAATGACTATTAGAATAGAGAATCTTGTAGGTTGAAGCAACCACTGTGACCTCTAGTCTGCATGATAGACACAGAAAGAGGCTGTGCAGGCCCTGGCAGAAAAATACTGAAAAGTGTCTGTGAGGGGTCTTTACCAGGGAAATCATTATGAAAGTAATGTAGTCATTTTGGGTGGAGAGGTTGTTGAAATCCTCCCTTACACACTTTTTATTTGAAGCCCATTGACTGATCTTGTCTCTAAGATTCTCCATGACTTGGACACTACCAAGTTATTTTATTTGGTTACTATTGGTTTCCCCATCTTTTAATACTCTATGCCTTCTCTGTTACTTTTCGTCAGTTTTTTCCTGTGATTGTTATGGCTTCTATTTGTTAAGCAGAACTCATAGCTTGGAACAACTCCACCCCTGTAAGACACTATACTCTATTCTTTTTCTGGTTTATTTTTTTATCAATACTAGGGATTAAATCTATGGATATATACGTGTCACACAAGTACAGCACTATTGAGCTATACTACAAGACTTTTTAAGTTACCTAGACTGGTCATGATGTATTCTGTAATCCTTGAATATTTGATTTCAAGCCTGGGTTATTAGGCACCATCAGAATCATTATTTGTCATCCTCTGTTCACATTTCTTGATATTTAATGAGCAGAGCAATTTCCTGTGTCTTATATTACAAAAATTCATGGAATGTGGTTAATTCAATACCATTGCTGAAATATTGTTATTTAAATAGCTTTAAATTTATTGTATATGGGTGTTGTGCTTGCGTGTATACCTCTGCATCACTTTTGCTTCCTGGAGCCTTAGAGGTCAGAAAAAGTATCTGATATTCTGGAACTGGACTTACAGATGATTATGAGCCGCCATGTTGGCTCTGTGAGTTGTGCCTGGGTCATCTGGAAAAACAAAGAGTGCTCGGAACACTGTGACATCTCTCTTGCTCTTGCATTTAAAAAATCTATTGCAACACTCAGGTGTGTAAAAGTGAGGACCAAGTGTATTTGGCTTATTCATTCCTGTTTATGACCTCGACAGTGACTAAAATGTGGATGAATGCAGTAGTGACCTCACTAAAAATACCCGGAGAAATGATAATTAGCATGAAAATGTTTGTAAGAGCTAGCCACAAGAATGAGACTCAGAGACCTTAAGCTTCATGCCATTAGCGATTGCCGATTATAAATAAACTCAATTATGAATGCACACATAATCAAGAACACTGAGTGTAAAAATATTAATAGTCAAAAGGTCAGGGATGGAACATAATTTTAAAAAAATAAATTCTCAGTATTAACACTTATTTCAAGATTAATGACCTTATAGAAAAGCCATATCATACCCTGCTTTAACTTATAAGATTGAATAAAGAAGGAAGAACAGAGAACTCTTTCTCCTCTCATCCTTAGTCACTTGTCTCCTAATCAATAATCATGAGTTATTTATTAAAAGCAAGATATGACTACAATCAACTAATCACTAGGAAAGGCACATGTGTGCAAATTTTTCCAAGAGAATATGTAAAATAGTCACAAAAAAACAGAAGGACTATATGGGTAAACAATAGTTACACTTCTAAATTGTAAGCCTAGGAATCTGAAAATTTGCAGATGTCTGTGAAATATTTGATGAATTAAAATCTTTATTATATTTTCTTAAGTGTAAGAAATGATATCTGAGGAAGATAATAATTTAAATTTCAATGCATGGGACACTTATCTTATTTAAAGTGGAAAAAGCTTTATTAACTCACCATGGTTAATTTATTAAGATGTGTTAAAATTTACTTGCAGGAGCAACACGAGATTCAATTTTATATTTAACTAAAATAAGTGAATATAAATAATCTTGATTTAACATTTTTTTTACAATAAGAACTTACTAAAACCAGGATTCTAAGAATCCATATTGCAAGTTTGGACTATAATTCTCACACAAATCCTACTATGATTACTGTAAGGCCAATTGCATTATGAATAGTAAGACAATATAGTCCATGTATTAAATGATTTATATGAGTGTATATGTGCAGGATAATTTCTGAAAATGTATTTTAAATCAGGTATATGTCATTTAAACTTTTAAATTTAATAACATTCAATTATTTATATTTATTGGTCAAATCAACATACAAATAATGCAGTGCTCCAGGCACCTCGACAGTTTCCTACTCTTTAAAAGTCATATCTATGTCCCTATATATAATTATGTAATTACTTATAAGTGATTATAACTATATTTTTCCTTCCCTTTCTTTGGGGATGATTTTTTCTCACACTCAGCATTCGTTAGTTGCCTAGAGTTCTTTGTGCAGAGTTAGGGTCACGTGAGCTTTCCCCTGTCCATGTTAGCATCTCTATTGTGTCGTCCTTGTTACTGACTGTTTGCATAGCCATGTTAGTAAGACTTGCAGGATGTAGCTTCTGACCTTTTTAAGGGACACTATCTCACAGCAAGCTCTATGTTCTATGCATTCTTAAAATATTCCTGCTCCCTCCCCCAAAATGATCCCTCAGCCTAAAGTGCTGAAATTGTATTGTAAATGGGTCAAAGTGCTCAGGGGCTCCAGATCTCAGCTGTGGTTTTCTATAATAGTCCCGGTGTGTTGCCAGGAGAACTTTCCAGAGATCCTCTCCATTTCCTTTATGTGCTGTTTCAGCTGATCAGTCTAAGCTCCCTTCTTTCTCATCTTATTAGTACATTCTATTCTTCAAAATGAGCTTTCTTGACATTCAGGATCTTTACCTCTAGGTTAAACACATATCTTACCATTTTTGCCAATTATTTTTTCATTTTGCATACTAATATCTTTAAACTAATTCATATTTCCTTTTACGGGCTGAGGAAATTATTGGAATCCAGATGCTTTTTCATAATTGCAAAAATTGGACTTTGCAATAGTTTTGTTTATTGATTTGCTTTTTATTTGCAGCTTCAGTATTGAAGGGGCTCCTTATTCTTTTGAGTGTTGATGTTAAAAACTGTCATGCTTCTTTGCTAAGTACTCAACTCAGAAACTTCCCCCCAGACCTCTGCAGAGTGCTGTTTTCCTGAAAAAGTTTCCAAGATGTTCTACTAAGTTGGCTGTCTCATATTTAAGAGACTATTTCCACTTGGCATGTGTGAAGAAGCCAGTTGCCCTTTGCAGAAAAGACTTTTGCTTCAGTCACAATTCACAGAATCCTCAAAACATCTAGGCTTTGTCAGCTAATAGACTACCTTGTTCTCAAGGAACACATGTGGGATAGAATAATTTTGGTTCTATAGGACATATAGGCTTATTTAAGAATGTTCAGAAATCTATCCATATTGTTCAAACCTATGTACTGAAATTTTTCATTTTTAGGAAGACATTGACTAACTTATCTTAATCTCTTGGTCTCAGTAGGCAGTCCTTAACAGCAATCAATTTTGCTCTCCATTGTCTTTCAGTGAGTCTAGTACTCAAACGTGGGAATAGTAATATATTTTCTGTAGCTACTTCAGGTTTTATGAAACATAACTAGAGTGTGTCAGATGTATTTTGTTTTATACTCAAGAAAATACATTTTTCTATGCTCTGTATTAATTAATATTATATACCTTCATTTTAAAAGGGTGATACATTTAACATTTATATTATAATTATGCCAAAGTCAGAAGTCAGTAAGCAACCTGATGACAACGGCTTAACTCAAAAAGAAAATGACTGAAACTCTCTTGTTTATACTTAATAATTTTGAGACAAGATTTCAACACAGTCACTACTGAGGCAGTTTTCACAGATACAAGTCTTCATGTGAAAACCCCCTTCATTTGTACCTTTGTTTTCTGTAGCAACTTGCAGTGACCTGAGTCCTGTCTGCCTCCCACATACAGGAGAAGCTAGAGCAGGGCAGGGTTTGAAGGCTTTAAGTAACAAAGCAATCCCACACCAGTTTGGAATTATGATTAATAAAGAGGTTATTTATTTAAAGGGAAAAAACTTACTGATCACTGTCCTAAACAATAGCCCTCTGCATGAACAGGAAAGGAGTCTAGTAGTCAGAAGCAGAGCCGGAAGCAAGAGGGCAAGTGCCTGGAAGCAGAACAGGAAGCAAGAGAACTAGCTCATAGCTGCCTCTGCTTTTTAAAGCAAAACAGACCACGCCCAAAAGGGCTTGGTATCTTAAAGGCTATTGGCTGAAGGAGCAGAAGCAGCTCCCACAGCAAGGCTGGGTTTTTTTAGTTGTAGAAATGGAAGGTTGAACTAGAAATTTGTAACATGTTAGGATTATCAGTTTGCTTGCTGTGGGTAAGTAACGGCATCTTTGCTAATAACTTTTTAAGAGTGATCAGAGTAATTGATGTTATCACTGGACTCTGCACAAACAAGGGTGAGAGCTGTAGTGTATGCGTGGCAATGAGAACAGCACTAAACTCTTCGCTCAGGCCAAGCTGGCCATTCTAGTTTAATATAAGGCACCAGTTTAGGAATTTATTGCCTCCCGTTCAAGTACTGCCCTTGAATTGTGCTCACATCAGCAATCTTGTGCCACTTATTTTCCCTTGCATCATGCCTATTACCAAATAATCACTCAAAATCAATAAGTTTTATCTCCATTGGCAAACACATTGAGTGAAAAATTTAGGTTGAATTTTTCAAACAAATAGAAGACACCTACGTTACTATATCATTTAATGCATATGCTATGTATTAAAATTTATACATTGTTTATGTAATGTTAAGTTTTTGAAGTCAAAACAAAATCTTTAAATCCATAGTGATTATTGTAATTTATATATTGTACTATGTCTATTTTGTCTATAGTAAAAGGTGATGGGACCTTAAAAGAGGTATGATAAGGTCCCAATAAAACACAAATATTCTTTTTAAATGACAGCAGAGAATGAGGCAGATGGCTGTTTCCTTTTAATATTCTAATAGCAATCAGGCTGTTAATTAAAATAAGAGGTAACTCAGAATGTTCTCAACCTGTTCAGAGAATTAAATTAATCTAGATAATTTTTTGACATACAGTTTTTCTCATTCTAAAACAAAGATCAGACAATGTTCCTTTACTCTCATCCTGGAGCCCATCTTCCCACTTCACCTCATTATGTTGATATCACCTATTACCAAATGGTGTCAAAAAGGGGGGGCATAAATGTGGCTGGCATCTGTAGGTGGTGGTCATTTCTTTAACTGGTTTTCCTTTTCTATAACAAGTTAAATTTTTTTCAGGTATTCCTTGAGACTCCTTCAACTGAATTCTCTCTAAATTGTGTAATTCCCATACTCAGGGAGTAAAGTTTATTCTTTATCAAAGAACATACCTTTTCTTTCATCTATACTCTTATAAAAGTGTTTTTTTTTTCAGTTTTATGCTCAGAATCATAGAAAAGCAGCAGTGGAGACAGCTACATCTCAACAGTCCCTATTAATTATAGAAAAGTTATTACGGCTTTCATTAACACTGTACTTTTACATCACCAAACCATCCTAAGATTGTTGGTACTCCGAAGAGAGCCGTGGGAAACAGTGGCATTAAGATGCACATCATGTATTTCAAACTTAATGTATCTGAGCTGATTAGCTGCCTGAGACTCATTCAGTGTCTGTCAGCAGATCCAGAGTAAAACAAGGAGGCTATAATTAATAAAATTGATTCCAGATATAGAAACTGGAGGCATGAGGTGACACTTTGATCATAACATTTCCTCTGATCTAGGCAGAATACACAGACAGTAATTGTTCTTAGTTTCACAGCATGGATTTAGATCAGGGATGATTATTTTCTTCATGCTATGGATGACTATGGTTGTTGTCAAGCTTGTTACAAAGTGGTCAATGAGCTTTTGAGAATAAAGTTTAGGAAATATATAGGCATGACCTCAGCTATTATTTTTTTCTTTGTGCTCTTAGGAATGTCTCCAGTGACATGTGATATCTGTCTTCATCATTTTAACAGCATACTTTGAAAGCAAGCCTTTTTCACCAAATCCAAACATCTCTCAGTTACTATGAAGTTGGTCCCCTCAATACCATTTTCCTCTCTTCTGACAGCCATGTGTTTGGCCATTGTCTTTTAGTCCACGTTTCCACCTGTTTTTATCATTTTTTTTTTGCACAGCAGTCTAAGTGATTTCCTTAAGACACTTTCATACTGTGTTGAGACCTTTGACAAAACAACTCATTATTCCTACTGTGTGAAGTAAGACATATTCCCAGGCGAGAAGTGCACTTTCTCTTCTATATGCAACAGCAAATATTTCCCTGATGGAAGTTTTGTGGTATTCAAAGGAAATAGAAAAGTCAAAACTTTTATAACAGATATATCTTTGTGTAAGTCAACTTTAGTTCCTGAATATAGATATTAGCATTTTGTTAATTTCAATAATAGCCAGTATTCATTGCCTATATCTTGAAAGAGAAGACTGAAAATCTTGACAACTTTTTAGGACAAAATAAATTATTGCCTCTTACTGTACAAAGTTATTCTGATGGCTTGATTGGGATAGAAGACCTTGAGACCAGGTAAAGAGCAGTGTGCAGTGGAACATTAATGCGTATGAGCAGTACAAATGGGTGACATAAGAAAGGCCCATGATGGCATCCATAATACTTTAAAATACCACAACCAGAAATTATTACACAATGCCACAATATTGGCAAGGAATTCATACCTGGTCTGCCTCAAGGACACTTTGATTCAGGAAAAAAAAAAGGTGAGAATGGAAACACCATGAACTGTTGGGTCTCCTTATGCAAAGGAGAATTAAAATTTATGAAATAGAAATATGAAATGAAGAGTACCCATGCTAGGTAGAGCACAAAGTTGAACTTGATACAGTTCAAGTAAATGCCCCTTTTCACTTTTGGTAAATGCCTGTTTCTAAAGAATAGTTCTTGTACATTATCTTTACTTGATTGCCATGAAATATTTCTCCATTAAGATCTCACATAGGCTGATACAGCGGCTCACATATTTGATCAGGCACTACACAGGCAGAGTCGGGGAGACATCTCCAAGGCCTAAGACAATTTGATCTACAGTAAGTTCCAGTCAAGCTAAGGCTGCTTCATGAAACACTGTGTTTCAGGAGTGGGAGCAGAAGGGAGAAAAACAAAAATTGACAGAGTCTTGCTTAGTATTATGAGTACCAGACTCGAATCTCCTTAAATCTCACATAATAATATTTTATAGTACACAACAAAGTATCTACTAAACAATGTCAAAGTAAGGTTAATTGAAAGTGAAGTTATGACTATATACGAGTAACTGGTGATTCTTAGAAGATCCATGAAGGGGATTCACTTATGTAACTAGATAGGCTGCTATGTAGTAAGCATGGTGATTGGAACAGCAAATTGTCAGAAAGTAACATCGGGCTTTACTGTGGGAGTTCTTTAACTTGTGAGATGATCCTAAAACTTTTATAAACTAAGTACAGTCATGTGGTGCTATGATACGCCTGATAATGTACACATAAGTGAGTCGATCTTATTCTTTCTTCAGATATTTATTATTTCCTCAGGTAAAACCACTCAAAGTATTTTCTTCTAATTTTGTTAAAATTTACATAACCTTTCAGTTATTTATAGTCACACTGGAAACCATAATACTTCATACCAATTGGTAAATCCATTCCCTATCACACTCACCCTTACGTTCCTAACACTCTGCTAACAGTCTCTATTCTCATCTGCTGAGAGTATTTAATTACAGGTGGAATGTGAACATATTTTACAACTTATTTTGTTCCCTAAGTATTATATTTAGTGAAAGAATCTCCGTGTCATCCACGTTGTCACAAATGGCAGTATTTTTACCATTTTAATGATTGAATAGCACTTTATTGAATATACAAACTACATACTCATTACATTTTAGCACTTTTGAAAATATAGGTTATTCCCACATCTTTGGTACTCTATAATATCAGTAAAATCTCTTGAGTTATAGTTTCATTCATTAAAAGTGGTCAAAGGAACCCATTAATGAATTAAAATGTTATAAAATTAAATTGCTAGGAGGCACATTTGTTGGTTAATAGTTCTTTCACTGTGGCTTTACTCCTTGAATCATCATGCCTTGATCACATTTACAGGTAATGAGATGACTGAAATGTGGTGTGTAACTTGGATCACAGATTTGCACGCTATTTAAACAGTGGCGGTATCATGCCTTATTTTTGAAACTCTGAGGTCTAGTGAAAGTCATATAATTTTTCTTAGCTATTGGGTTTGTGACCTGCCTTTTTATGTTTTAAAGTTCTGGACCTGCAGAGTTCTCATCTACCGCCCTATAGCTAGATTGGCCTTCTTTTCCATCAAAACTTAACCCCATAATAGTTCCTCTATCACAGTCCTGGCGCCAACTAACATGGTTTGTAATCAGAGTTCACATTTTGCATTTACTATTCTGAATTTTGACAAGTGCATAATATGATGTGTGTACCGTTCTAATACCATCCAGACATGTTTCACCATGCTGAAATAAGTCACAGTCCACCTATCCTTCTCTTCCTCACCTTAACCCCTGTAAATAATTTAGCTTCTTATTGTCTCCAAAATTGATTATGAAAAATTTAGTTTACTTGCAATAATGCAGCAAATATCACCCTCAGACTTCTTTCTCTCAATTGATAATATGTAATTCAGACTCTGTCCTGTCTTTTGTGCCTAAACAGTTCTTTTAAAGAACACTGAGCAGTATTCCACAGCATAGATATAATAAAGTTTACTTATTCATTCTATTCCATGGACTCCCCAGCCAACAACTTGGAAGGGGATTTCTCATCCCTGGTGCTGGGGTTTGGTTAGGTAATCTATGGCTCTCTAGGGAGGGAAGCATTGTCAGACCAAGTGTCATAACTTCAT
>NW_026067917.1:147654-151727 GCF_014885135.2 Alexandromys fortis | reverse complement strand
TGCTCTTTGGGCTGACGAGGGAGGGGGACTTGATTGGGGGAGGGGGAGGGAAAGGGGAGGCGGCGGTGGGGAAGAGACAGAAATCTTTAATTAATTAATAAATTAAAAAATATAGTGTAAGGTGGTATGGAATGTTTTTATTTGTATAATTAGCCTTCATATAAGTGATATTTTTGCATTGAGCTATTCTCGTTGTTAGATTTTCTTCACGTTTAGCATGCTGCCTTTATTGGGACTTTGTTTTTCCAAATAACTTCTACTAAGAAATAAATCTGAGCTTTCATTACTGGGATTATCAGTTCTAATGCACACCAGCCTCTAATGTGCATATATTTTACTGGAATTTGAAAGCTTCTTTTAGTTTCATGTATTATTTTGATTCACAGAATACAATGCTGCTCTTATTTGTATGTTATCACATTTTTCTCTGAAAATATAGGATTAATAGATAATAGAATTTAGTGTGTTCATATATTTTATTATTACCTGGTTTTATTTATTTAATATACTATTAAAATATTATTGTCAATTATGAAAATAGAAGTTGTGAAATACATGAACATTTCATTAGAGGCTAAAATAAACCAATTAGTCATATCCTTCCTATTTTTTTGTTGTATTGTTGTTAGAAAATTATACAAAACATCATTTCAACACTCTATGCAAAATAATGATGTTTAAATGAAGTTTTGGATGTTTGATTTAATTTTTCCACTCTTTTAAGGAACTCAGGAAATTCAGAAGGTAACAATAATATCAATGTACGCCAAATTAAACAATAATTAAAAAACTAAATTAAGAAAAAAAGATCTTCTATATACAGACTTTATGAAAATGTAGTTTCCAAGTCTGAATAACAAAAAAAAAAAAAATAGAAAAAAACACTGTGTTCATAAGTGCGACAAAGGCTTTCCTTTCTTAGAAATTATTGTTTCTATTTAATGAGTCCTAAAAGCTGGTATCAGGTCAAAGCACTTGATGTGAAACACTCTGGATTGATCAACTCATCAACCATCCAGATCTCTAACAGTAATATAATTATTATTTGTTTTGAAATATTAACTAGACATGACTATTAAGGATTTTAATATATTAAATATCTTAATCTTATTTTGTGAGGTAAATGATACTGACAAAGCCTTACTCTAAGATGCATATGCTAAAGTTTCTCCAAATGTTAGGAGGCCATTGGAATATTTTTGCTTCTAGAGAGACTCTTTATGTGACTGGAAAGCTTACGACAGACCATTTTTCACTTGAGCTCTTGGGAGAAAAATCTAAGTTACTTTTGGAGTTTGCTACATTTTAGTACAAACTTATAGAGTTTTGTTATCATTTTCTTTCTGATAATGTCAACTTTAATTGCTGTGTCTCAATTTTCATATACTATTTTTCTTAGCATTCCTGTATTTTTGCTTTATAAAAATAATCTTTAGTTTCTAAACTCTGTATTTCCAAATATTAAGTTCATTTATAAGACTTGTACATACATACTACAATTTGTCATTCACTTTACCTTAAAATACATGTTATAAGAATTTGTATTTGTGATTGTTACTGTGATGCATCGTTTTCACACTTAGAGAAAAAACAATCCCCCAGAAACTGCTCTCTTAAAATTATAGAGAATTTATTTTTCACTTGGCCTCTATAAATAGTATAACAGCAAAATTAGAATAAAAATCCCCTGACCTTTTCCTGCAAAGCGTAGAACCAGAACAACTGCTGAACTGCAAATGTTTATTCAGCTCTGTTCTGAGCCTTCAAGCAAACAAAGTGTAGTTGAATTTCTGCCAAAGGAGATGTTAAAAAGTAACTACAGTCGCTGACTGTAAAAGATGTGGCAGTCTCTATAAAAAGAAGTGTCACGAGCTAGGAGAAAACAAGTTTTAAGTTGTCAGGTGGAAATAGTTGTGCGGTACTGTATGAGGTGACCAATTTAGTGATATGAGGGAAAGGAATTCTACCAAACAAATAGATTCTGTATATAACAAATGTTGAAGAGTATACAAAATGGCATATTGGTTTAATTATAATATGACTTACTAGCTAATTCCATGAAAATTTACTCCATCTAATAACCATCTTTTTATCTACTTGCATATGATTTCATATTTATATAAGGAATATATGTTGTCATCTAATGTGGCATATTAATTATCAAGATTATTATTATTATTATTATTATTGCTTTTTTGAAATGGAGCTTCTCTGTGTAATAGTCCTACAGTACTAGCTGTCCTGGAACTAGCTCTTGTAGACCAGGATGTCCTTGAAGTCAAAGAGATCTACCTGCCTCTGCCTCCTGAGTGCTGGGATTAAAAGGTGAGTGCCACCACCACCCCCAACACTTATCATGTTTATAATGATAACACACACGTATTTTTATATTTTGTTTGATTGTTTCACTAACCAATATATAAAGTTTTTAACGTAGATGATTGTGGGTCAAGTTTTGAGTTCACATGAACAACAAACTATTTTATTTTCAATGTGTAGAAATTAATATAGATTAAAATATCACAATGGTTGATCCATCAATAATTGTCCCCTGCAGTTTTGTTAGTGACTTTTAGTAGTATTAAAATAGACTGTTGATAAGTAGATAGAAAATACTGAAAGAGTTAACCTCACCATAACACTTTTACTTTCATCTCTTCCTCCTTCTTGTACTTTCCCTTTTCCTTTCCTCCCTTCCTTCTTAGGAATGAGGATCTGAATCCCTGTACAACCCTGAAAACTATAACATAGCTGAGGTCACCTTTAGGAAGGCTTCTTTCTTGCTTGCTTACTTGCTTGCTTTCTTCTTTCCTTACAATTTGATTGTATGTGTGTGTGTGTGTGTGTGTGTGTGAGAGAGAGAGAGAGAGAGAGAGAGAGAGAGAGAGAGAGAGAGAGAGAGAGAGAGAGAGAGCATATGAGTATACACATGACATAGCATAGCCATGGAAGTCAGAGGAAGCCTGCAGGAGTCAGTTCTTTCCTTCCACTATGTGTGTCTCAGTGCTGGGACTCAGGTGGTCAGGCTTGGGTGCAGGTTCCTTTGTTGAGTCAAGAAAGTAGTCCTAGGAATCCTTGTGACATCTGAAATGTGTCTGTTGCTACAGGACGTTACCAAATTCAAGCTGTCCCTTACATTTAAATGCAACTAGTGTGCTTTTACATACGTTATTTCTCCACACTGGTATATACCACTTGTTCACATTGTCAATAAGTACTATTTCTAACACTGCTATTTATTAGTAAGTGTAAAGTGGACAAATGAACGTGGACAGAGTTGAGTTTATATCACACTTTGGTAGCACAAGTAAACGAGTACCAGAAGAATGCTTAGCAAATAGTAGATGCTCAATAAATGGAGGAAGGTTATTATTTATGCTTTCAAGCCGTTTTTGACTCCCTATGAGGTATGCTGGTACATACGCAAGTATGTGCAAGAGACGCAATTTAAGATCTATAAAGGCTACAAAGCTAGAATATCAAAACTAGCAATGATGTGGTAGTGTTAAATGCATTTGATTGATGTTTTGGATATGAGGAAATGTTGACAAAGGGATTTTGTCAAGCCTTTTGAAGTAGCATGTATGAATAGAAAACAATAGTCTCTTTCCAGTTAGAATTGGTTACTCAGTGTATGCGTTCTATTGTCATAATTCATATGAGGAAATAAATAAGTTTTATAAGCACTGAGGAATTGCATAATCCTATACATTTAACTGCTTCTGATATACCTCCCATAGTTTTTTACTAAGTGAAAATTTTTGTTAATGTCTTTATCTTATAACAGTATTTCAGAGAATCTGAAAGATATGCTAGAAACATTTTGTTTCTTAGTCTGTCTGATATTGTTAGGCATGATACCGCTTTGGGGATAGGCTTGGTGACAAAGGTTAATTCAACATTTAATTGTATTAATTTATATGAAATATTTAGGAAAATGTGATCTGTATTTTTGCTTCAGGAGATATTTTAAAAGTTCTTCAGCTAATTTTTGACTAGAAACATATTTTACCAAATAATTTTTTTGTTAATATCAACTAAAAAACAACCATTCTTTGTTTTTAGCTATATAT
>NW_026067917.1:134678-146051 GCF_014885135.2 Alexandromys fortis | reverse complement strand
AGGAGGCGGAAATTTTTTTTCTCAACAACTAAAAAAAATAAACAAAAAGTAAAGAAAAAAATAAAAAAAAAGAACAAAAATCGCTGACCTCACTTGTGCACGACTAGCAAACTGATATCGGAAAATGCATTAGGAAACCATTTACTTATACATAATAGAGAACAGTATAGATTTGAATGCATACCGTGATCCCTCTCTAACAGTTGGCAAACTATGTTGGGCTTTAACGGAATTCCATCTATTTGAACACCGAGCTTTCTGGAAACAATTTACGTATGCTTGATGACTTGGCAGTATGTATCCCAGTGGAGCCTGATGCCAATTACCTTGGTATTATTGAGCACTGAAGAACACAGTGTCTTTTTGTTTTATATAAGAGTTAAAGTATTATGACCGTTTTTGGAAAGTTTAGAGCTTAAATTTGGGTTCAGCTCAGAGCAGTGGGATAGAGAACATGAAAAGAGTGCTGAGTGATCCCAACAGTTATTGTCTAGTGGGGATGGAGAAATTCTTTTTGGAAGAACCAGCAATAGATTTTATTTAATCACTGATGTTGGATTCCCCTTTGTGTGCTGTGAATATGCTTTATTTTCATTGATTAATAAAGAAGCTGCTTTGGTCTTCAACAGGGCAGAATAGAGCTAGGTGAGGAAAAACTAAACTGAATGCTGGGAGAAAATAGGCAGAGTCAGAGATGTCATGTAGCTACCACTGGAGGAGACAGATGTTGGAACTTTGCCAGGAGGCTGTGACCTCGTGGTGATGCACAGATGAAAGGATATGGGTTGATTCAAGATGTAAGATCTAGCTAAAGATACCCTAGAGCTATTGGTGAAACAGTACTGCAATTAATAGAGATTTCTGTGTAATTATTTCACAAGTCTGGGCAGTCAGGAAATGAACGAGCAGCCTCTGCCAACAAATAACCTTAAAAGAAATATGCAGGGTAGCCAGGGAAGTTATTTGAGATGTAAAAAACGTGCTGTATCAGCTTCTAACTTACACAGTTATAAAAATAATACAATTTAAAGAAAAAATAAACAAGAACTTGAGAAAGAAAAATAATGCTTTTGGTTAAAATTTCAAGCTTTGTATATCTTTATGATTGTGAAAATGAACTTGCATTTATATAGCCTTCATTTGAAGACACTTCTTGAATAAAATGATCACTGGATATTAATCTAAGCACTTTACATATATTTCTAAATTTGCTTAATCTATCACAGCAACCTTTTGAGGAAAGCTTCAATTTAACAAATAATAAAAATGAAGATTCCAAAGGCTTATTAACTTTATCTTTGCCCAAATTATACATTAATTAATGATTCAACTAAGTTACACTGTTTGATTTTACATGGGTCTGGCCTGAAAATCCATTATTCATCCATTGGCCTCTAGGGCTGCTATGACCTGCTTCTTGGATACTGGAGTGTCAGCTGCATTTATCCTACAAAATCTATGTGTATAGCATTGTGGCTGTAGCTAAGAGTGTTTATTTGCTTGTTTGTTTTTGTATTTTGACACAGAAGGATGAACAGTGAAATGACATCATTAAACTCCTATCTGCTCTCCACCATTCACACATACACATTTGCAGCTGTATGATAGAGTTAACTATGATCCGATTTCAGCTCTTTGACTAAAGAGTACATGAGACAATTAGTCATTGATATGCGGTTTGAGACCAAGTTTGGCCTCTAGACTTAGTTCTGCAGTGATTTTTTTGTTTCTTGTATGTGCTAACATCCAGTACTTTTCCTGAAATATGGACTTAGTAAAATTCACTTCAGAGTGCCACTGTGATGGAGTAGACAAATGTTATGCTACATAGCACAATGCTAACTATGCACTGTGTGATTAATATTATCAGTCTTATTTTACCAAAAATAATGATCACTTTAAACACCCAGAGGAAAATGAACTAAGAACTTCTACTGTGGCTAAATGATGATTCTGTATGTTTTAATTGTTAATGATGTACTGTTATTTCTGGTTTACCATATATTTTCCATATGTCATAAAACTAATGGCTTTAGTAAACAAATATCTAATATTTATGTAAATATTTTAAAATTACAAGCAATATTTCATGAAATCTTCTTGATAACTCCAAGGTATAAGAACCATTAATACTTTAGTTTTTAAAGATTAGAGAAAATGAGAGTCAACAAAACAATGTTAGGTACCTTCCAAAATTTATACATTCTAGGTACTAGTACTGGGAATTGACCATGGGGTTGGGGTGAGAGTTGTTACTTCCTAAATCTGTTTAAGGGTCCTTTGGTGTTCACCTCCATAGAAATGTTGTCCTTGTTTCATACCAAACTGGATATCCCTGATCACTAACTTACAGAATTAATACTCCATCCACAGTAATTAGCATTAAAATTAGAATTATCATTGCCTACATTTCTGATGCTCTAATTCTCCCTTTTATTCCTTCTTTTGATAACAGCCAGTATAATAACATAGACATTAAAAACATTGCTTCCTAGGCAGGCCCAGCTCCATTATGGTTATGTGATTTTACTATAACTTAGTTTTACTTAAGGAATTCAGGAAAGAAGCAACAGCATCTCAAGCATCTCAAGGTGTCTGGAGGATTGGTGCCATAGTAAAAAAGAAACAGGTTTAAGAAGCTAAAGAGGAGAGGTTGCCATTTGTACAGCTAACTGACTATCAAACTTTCCTAAAGCCCTGTATGCTGCTCCAAACTTTATGAACTACAAACCACAACTCCTCTCATGACTTGACATAGAGGCTGAAATGTTCAGTGACTGAGCGGTTGCTTCTCCTCCTCCATCACGATAATTTTTATCTGTGCATCTGAAAATTTGTGATACTGTCAGAATGGAAGTGAAAAGTTTGATAGATTGGAAATACAGAAAAAATAATATTCAAAGATGTTGGGTATTAGCAATCACTTTTTGTCTACTTAAAAAGAATTAAAATATTTTAAAAATATTTTTAAACATTTACTCATCCAGTAAATATTGCATTTCCCCCCTCTTCAAACTCCTTCCAGATCCCCACACATTCCTACCCACTAAACTCCGGTTCTTACATTCTGCCCCTCATCCCCAGCCATTCCCTTCTCTCTCTTTATCTCTCAGAAGTTCAGCAAACAAACAAACATCAAACATTGACACCATGGGGTCATACTACACAAGAAACTATTTGAAAATGCTACCTGTGGCAAAGGGGAAATCAGTTTTCTCCAAGGGGGTGTCACTATGTATGGCAACCACACTCTAAGGTACGTCCCATATCCAGGAGTACTTAACCCATAAAATTAATTCCATATTTTTAGTTAGTTAGTTAGTTTGTTTTTATTCATTTGTGACTCTTTAATTTATTTTGTTTTGTCATTTTTGTCTTAAACACTATTATTAAGTTAAATTACTCATATTCCCACTGTTTAGATTTTCTCAACATTTTGTTTCTACACGTGTCTCATGAACTGAGAGACTCAGTGTGAACACTAGATTTTCATTAAAAAGGCTTTCAGTAAGTGAATAAATAAATCTATCATAACTTCATATTAATGACACAAAGAAAATCAAGATTAGTTTTTCTTTTTCTGTTTTTCCATTCTTTCATTCGCTATAAGAACACATATAGAACACCCAAATCCACACACATCACAGTTTTAAAATGTAGTCTCACCTTAGAATCTTACTAATTTGAAATTGAAATATGCACAATGATGAAGAAGTTTTATATATTGGGTAACAGAAAAATAGCTATGACTCCTATTTCTTGCATTAGACAATGAGCCAGGATCTAATTAAGAAACTACTGCTTTTCATTGGCCCCTCAGTCTGCCCCAATTGTCAACCACATTCAGAGGGTCCAGTTTGATCCCATACTCGTTCATTCCCAGTCCAGCTGGAGTTGGTGAGCTCCCATTAGCTCAGGCATATTGTCTCAGTGGGTGAACTAACCCCTCATGGTTCTAACTTCCTTAGTCATATTCTCCCTCCCTCTGCTCTTCAACTGGACCTTGGGAGCTCAGTCCAGTGCTCCGATATGGGTCTCCATCTGTCACCAGAAGAAGGTTCTATGAGGATATTCAAGAAATTCATCAGTGTGACTATGGGACAAGGTCAGTTCAGGCACTCTCCCTTCCACTAAGATTGGGACTTCCCACAGGACAAGGTACCTTGCATTCTCTTAAACTGGAGGGGGTGGGGGGAAGATGTTGGGGGGAGGGAGGAAGTGGGAGTAGGGGAGGAAGTGGAAATTTAGATTAGTATTATTTATAAAGTGTATTTAAAAAAACAAATTACGGCTTTTAAAAATCTATCCTAAACTGATGTCCTTAAAAATGCAAACTCTAATTGAGAAGCTTTAAATTTGATATAATTATGTTTTCTAAGAATATGTATGCATGATAGCATCCTTTCTTCTAAATTGCTCAATCTTTTCACTACTTTTTTTCAGTTAAAACTATTTAAAAATAAACCACACTTACATTCACGAACGAAGATATCAGCTGAATTAAAAGTGTTTTCAGGTGAACACCATTATTCAAAGGGCACTATTTGATTGCACCTCTCAGCTGGCGAGATGACTGTTTGCATGTTTTAACCATATTCCAGACTGGAACAAATGTGGTGAAAATCAACACTCACTCATCCCTGTGGAAACTGGCGAAGCAGCAGATGCTGCTGCTGGAAATAGCTGGGACTTCTGCATCTTTGGCTGAAAAACGTTTTGTGAAAAAAAAAAAAAGATTTATTTCATGCATTGGCTCACAGATTAAAAAAAGGGTATATGTTATTGTTGCATGTGTTTTATTCTTGCAGCATTATAAATTTAGAATGGTAAAATACAGATGACCTCGTTGATGTTTCCTATAGACAATCCTTTATGTACCCTAGACTAAGGTCATGTATTCAACCTAATTCAGGTTAATCAGTATAATAACAGGTCTGGGGGCTTTTGAGGTGAAAATAGCAAGGCTTTGATATTTCAAGTCCTCATTTAAACTGTCAGTCTATCACTAATTTAGTAGTTGTCTACTGTTTGTACTGGTAGAGAGAAGGCCTGCATAGTCACAAGCAGTGAGCAGGATATGTTCAAAAATGACATAAGCACATGACCTAGCATAAGAGTTGCTTGAGAGGTGGAGTAGGGAGTAAGAGTAAGGGGTTAGCAAGAGTATCCATCACAGTGGTGACTATTTTATCAGCACGCCCTCAACAAAGACAAATAAGCAACCAAACAAAAAAGATATTCTTCAGTAAGGGTGGTCATCAGATGTTGTTTCAGTATTTACTCTCACTGTTGGAAATCGTTGCATAAAGCTCGTGACTGTAATTTGAGACTTTTAATGGACAATGGTGTTTACAAACCGACAAAGATGTCACAGATTCAGAACACTGGCAAGCTGAGAATGTGCCTTGACACACAGTTGTACTAAACCCTGAATGTGGCAAAAATGGAGTGAGAAAGCTCCATTGAAACCATAAAGAGAGATTTTGTAACTTCATATAAAGTGGTTTCCTTTCAGAAGAGAATTAAAGGGCAAGCTAATATCATTAGCTGTATCATTAGTAATTAGAATATTTTTCTGGGTAGTTTATCTTCAAATTTCTCAAATAAATCAGGAGAGTCCTTTTTATCTTTTATGATGAAAGATCAATCCAGCATTTTCATAAAAAGTATTGAGTAGTGGATCATAAATATGTTTAGATTACAAAATGATGTGCTAGTGTGTGTCAAATCCAGAAGTAACTTTTTGAACTGATTGGATTGCTTTCTTATATGAATATATAAGGGGCTGTTTTGTCACTATAGGCATGCATGTGTCATTTCAGTGTTAGTGTGATGGCTGGGTATAGACACTTAATTTAATCATTAAAAGTAGAGAAGAAGAAGAAGAAGAGAGAGAGGAGAGAGAGAGACAGAGAGAGAGAGAGACAGACAGAGAGAGAGAGAGAGAGAGAGAGGAGAGAGAGGATGAATGGATGAGAGGATTAACGGATGAGGAGAGAGAGTAAAACTATGCTGACATTTTTTTTCTCTGCAGCTTATTAAATCAGGTTCCCTGTAGCTCAAAATGCCTCTGAGCCCAGGGTTAGTTATCTTTCTATTTGACATAGCACATCTGCTTAACAGGACTGTACAGAGGATAAGGAAGCAGAACCAGGGCACCTAGCACAGTGCCTATCATGACATGGACATTCATTTTCTGCATTAGAAGGTTTCAATCCCTTCTGAAAGATGGCTTATGATGATGTAATGATGACTACGAAGCACCTTGTGATATATGACTGATAATGTTCATTTGGCAAGAGTACGGAGGGATTCAGTGAAGGGTTTAACTTTTCTTCAGTGTGATATTTGAAATGACAGACTTTAATCCTAATTCTCTGTAAGTACTGTGCGTGATTGCTTTTCAGGCAGCAGAAGGGCACAGAATTCCTTTATTCATTCTCCGCTGTTTTAAAACAACAGAAATCACCTGCGTGATGTGAATAATTGAAAGAAGGAAGATGGGCATCGTTCTTTTGATTCCACTTAATCCCGAAGAGAGAATTAGTTCTATCCTTTTATATTGTAATAGCCATTTGGAGAAGTTTGATAATGAAAGTGCAGGGAAGCAATCATTTTACTTTTCACAGAAAATCATACTGTGATTTGCACAAAGCTGAGATCTGATGTGTGATTTTAACTTTTGACTTCATTTTTCCAAAGGCAAATAAATATTCAGAGGTTGATTGATTAGATAATAACTTAATGTAAATAAATTATATTGAAGAAAACAAAATTGGTTATGTCAAAGTACCTTGCGATACATTATATTCAAGCAACACAATATATGTGGCATGATTTTAAATCTTATATCCAGAATGACTTCCAGAATTTTTTAGAATAGAAATGGAAGGAGATATACTATGAGGTCCAAAGAAGTTATTTTACCATCAATATTTCTACAATATTAACCAAATTTATCCAGAATTTGTAGATCAAAAGAGGTAGAACTACCACAATGACTTGCCATTAACCAGTATAGAAATTTCTGGATTTGTTAATTTAATCAGTATTTTTGGGCAGATATTTTTGGTGTTCCTACCTCCTCTTGCTTGTTGTCACTAACTGATGAGGAATATAAAACTCTTATTTATAAGAGTCAACTACACATATTAACTGTATGATTTGTTGTTTTTATGTGACTTTTATTTCTTGCTATCAGCATGAAATTCTCGGTGTGTTCAACTTTACACTACAGGAAATGATTTAGAGTTTCTAACTTCTTTCTTTTTAACATTCTGGTACAGTTTGCATTCAAAGCAAGATATGTTTGACATATCACATTGCTTATTAAATGATGGATCTGGTTATAGCATTTCCCCTTCAGTTTTGTCCTATACATAAGCATTCTAACATTATTCGATGGTTTTAAACTTGGTTTGAGGATAATGAACCATGAATCATGCAATCTGAGCATTTCCAGCACCTTTTGTATTCCTGTGGGAGTCTATGCAGTACAGCTTTAACATAGAGTAAAATTTCTAAAGTTTTATACCGTGGGGTCTACTCATATGAATCTCTGAACAGACTGATTCTTGCTTTTTCTTCTGCCTCTAATTCATTCTAATTCTAATTTTTTCATAATTCATTAAAAGATTTCTTTCTGCTTGCAGGGATGACTTGTCAAGCTCGGACATCATACACTGAGGATGAAGTTCTTTGGGGTCATCGTTTTTTTCCCGTAATTTCTTTAGAAGAAGGGTTCTTTAAAGTTGATTACTCCCAGTTTCATGCAACATTTGAAGTCCCCACCCCTCCATACAGTGTGAAAGAGCAGGAGGAAATGCTTCTCATGTCCTCCCCTTTAATAGCACCAGCCATAACCAATAGCAAAGAGAGACACAATTCCGTGGAGTGCTTAGACGGACTAGATGACATTAGCACAAAACTACCAACAAAGCTGCAGAAAATTACGGGGAGAGAAGACTTTCCCAAAAAACTCCTGAGGATGAGTTCTACAACTTCAGAAAAAGCCTATAGTTTGGGTGATTTGCCCATGAAACTCCAACGAATAAGTTCCGTTCCTGGCAACTCTGAAGAAAAACTGGTATCTAAAACCACCAAGATGTTATCTGATCCCATGAGTCAGTCCGTGGCAGATTTGCCACCAAAGCTTCAAAAGATGGCTGGAGGACCTGCCAGAATGGAAGGGAATCTTCCAGCCAAGCTAAGAAAAATGAACTCTGACCGTTTCACATAGCTAACACCTCTTTAGGAATTATTTAAAGTTTTGATTTAGTATTAGTCCAATATTTGGCTTACAAAATAATCCTCCCTTGGAAATCTGAGAGGTCTATCCCAGTCTAGCAAGGATATTTGAGAACTCTTCTTTCCAGTGTTGTTACTTTGCAGAACTTGAATTACGAAGGGAGGTCATCATAAGGAAGTTATTAGTGGGCATGTATTATCACATCAAGCATGCAATAATGTGCAAATTTTGCATTTAGTTTTATGGCATGATTTATATATGGCATATTTATATTGAATATTCTGAAAATATATATAAATATATATTTGAAGTGGAGATATTCTCCCCATAATTTCTAATATATGTATTAAGCCAAACATGAGTGGTTAGCTTTCAGGGCACTAAAATTATATACATGTATACATACACACATATGAACACACACACACAAACAGATAACATACCCATACAAACATATATACCTAATAAAAATTGTGATGTTTTGTTCAAATTTGTATTTCTTGTGCATGTTTACTTTATTAGAATAGGAAGGCTGCTGGCATTGATTATGAATACCAAATATTTTAGCCTTAAATTATTTGTTCTTTAAAATCTGATTTAATGTTTTCTGCTGTTAAGGTCATGGAATCTTTCAATTGTACTTTATCATGAAAGATTTTCAGAAGCTTGTGGTGTTCATGGCACCGCTGACAGGGACATCATGATTATGTATTTCATTTGTAAATTTTAGAGTGTGCCGGTACCTGGTACATACCATTGAACTTTTCTTATGATTTTTAGAAGTCACTAGAACGGGGTCAGGTGAATAAGTTTATCAATTCATCAATTAGTCTTTTTCCTAGACTAGCTAATATCTCTAAGTCGGATGTGTACGCAATCTAATAAAACTATGAGCTCTGAACAAATGCTGAATCATTGAAATAATCGTTAGGCAGGTTATATTTGAATGTGTTAGAATTTGTGTGTTATTTACAGGGTAATGATTCCTCTTTCAAAATGAGCTGATTGCAATTGTTTTCTTCTTTTTCTGGAACTTTTGTCATCTGTAAAAAAAAAAAAAAGGCTTGATCTTTCAGTAGATATGACAGTACAAGGGAGCAGACGAAGCACTCATGCTAAAAGGTCTTTGTCTAATAGAGACTTGTATGCTCTTCTCCTTTTTATCCCAGTTGTCATGAAAGGATGGGTTTGTTCCTTATCTGGGGGAAAACATCCCAGATCTGTCGGTCATAATTTAGCACAGACCTGAGAGAGATTAAAATCACAAGAATTAAAAATGTTAGTATACTCAGGATTTTCTGGTCATGTTTTGGTGTTGAACAATTTTTCTTTTTTGATGCCTTGGCTCCCTGGCCTCCAAAATAAGTTTAGTAGTACTCTATTTCAACCCCCAACATCTGGCTGGAATCAAACTTGATCAGTAGTACATTTTCAACACAGGTTTTAGGGTGAGGAGTTTTTAAAAAAAAAAAATGCTGAATGACTTCTTGGTATATTCGCACAGGTTTTCCTATATAATTTCTTTGGAGTTTGCAAGTGAAATTGGCTCAGAATTAGCTAACTTCTCATTAATATGTAAATCGCAGATGGATGGTTTGAGCACACAGTATTTATGGTTTAGTGATCTTGCGATCATTTTATTAGAGGCAAATTATTACATCAACAGTATATCATCCACGATATCTTCTGGCTACCTCTGTATCAACCAAATTCTGTAGGTGCAAACACATACCAGGGAATGATTACTGGAAAAATGATCAACTATAGCATCCATCCACTGTGAATAGGCAGTTGCCCTACCCCTTGATCACTAAATGTTCTTATTTGCCAGATGAAGATGATAAAATGTTAGCAGGAACAAAAGGGGGACCAGTGGGTATGGAATATTTAGCAGTGGAGGAAGCTGCATAGATCATTTAGTCCAACACCTTAAAACTATACAGAGCCATAATATTCTTTGGAGAGTCATTTTAATTTGTTTTTGGTATTGTAAAGAAGAACCAAAAACAAACTCTCTGGATTTATTCATTTAACAAAAATTGTTGCATGCCTTCTTTGTCCTAGGCATTGTTTTTTTTCTTTTTTATAGTTTAGTTCCTGGGGATTTAGATATGTACACTGTATTAGGAAGAAAGCGTGGAGGAGAAAGAGAGAGACAGTATCCAGTAGTCAACATTTCAATTATGAAGATGAAAATAGGGCAGAAACAGAAACAGCTGTGGGTTGATGAGAGCTCAGAAGGTGACACAGAGGGAGGTAACATTAGCATTGGGACTTAATGACAAGAAAGAGCCAGTGTGGCCATAATAAACCAATTCAAGAGAATAGTACACTTTTACCTTTTCCGCATACGTGTGGGAACAGTATGATTTCTGCATGTACTTGCAGTTTAATCCCAATTTCTAGGTTGATTACAGGATCCAGTCTGCCCAGGAAAAATTGCAGTTTATACTTGTTGTACTTGTGTAATTATTAGTATCCCTCTTTTTGATTCCGATTATGTCCTGATTTGGATGATATATGGTAAAGTTTTGTTGATGCTAACAAAATTATCGAGTCTAATATATTTGGAAAAAAAAATAAAGAATTGCTTTACTTCTCCTTTTCTTGATTTTCCTTTCTTTCACAGACTATTTGAAAATGCATTTCCAGTATCACCTCTTTTAGCCTCAAGGAATTCTTAGAAAAGAAGTCAGGTCTGCACATGACTTGTCTCTTAGGCTCAAAACTTAAGCATTTTATTCAGAGCATAACATACAAAGTAAACCTAACTATTTCCATTTAAAGAAGTTCTAAGAGCTAAAGTCGAAGGAACTAGAAGTTAACTTATGTCACCAACTTACTGGTTACTGGGAAAGACACATCTTATCACACAATTGGACACCAATAAGTTCCTAGTATTTTACAGCATAGCACCGGTGGTAGTAAAAGATATCATTTTATTTATCAAAATGTTAACAAAGCAAGTATTTTGAAAATGTTTATCTTCAGTTTCAGTATTTATTCATTGCAGCAATATATAAATATACTTTGTAATATATGTAAAATGAGTTGGAGGACATTTCATCATCAATTATGTTTAAATATTATGGTATTGATATATATATATATATACTTGTTGAAAT
>NW_026067917.1:121263-132227 GCF_014885135.2 Alexandromys fortis | reverse complement strand
TTTCGCAGCTGAAGCTGAGTCAGGAAGCCTCTCTTAGATGAGAGCGCTCGCTTGCCTCTAGCAAGCAGAGTAGACCCGAAAAATTTCTGCTAACAAGAAAACATGCTTCACTCCATTCTTTCCCAAGCTTTCTCAGGCTTTTTGTGGATTCAGTTGTCCACACGTCTGGGCGCCATCTGTTGAAATATGGAGCAGCAGGGCTGCGTCCCCAACATCCTGGCCGCCTGGCTAGCTCAGTTGGTAGAGCTTGAGACTCTTAATCTCAGGGTCGTGGGTTCGAGCCCCACGTTGGGCGCCATCTGTTGAAATATGAGCAGCGGGGCTGCGTCCCCAACATATACTAACCATACATATATGATTTTATATTTTATCCAGAAGAGTTCTCTTACCCCAGTACGGAAAACCTCTTTTGTCTGAAAGGGATGGATTTATCTAATGCATAATTTTTTATTGAGGTTTAATTATGGGTCAGATGTCTTATGTTATTTGTATCAGGAATATTATTGATATTTTTTATTATGAAGAAAGTTCAGTTAGACTGAACATTACATCTGTGCTTTCTATTTTACAATTTATGCATGAATAACATTTTTATATTTAATTAGTAAGCAGTTTATTATATTTTCTAACATCCAATTCATAAATATTTCAGTGTACAGGACTATCTGTGTTACAAACATATAAACTCATGTATTCAGTTCAGAGAGACTAATTAAAAATACATTAAACAAAAACATAAAAAAAAACAAAAAAATTGGAGGACCATTGAGCATCATTTTCCAAGGTTCAGCATCATTTCTTCACTTTCCTAGAGTCTCTGAGCCACACCCATTCACATAGCTTATGCCTCTTATTTCCTAAAGGCAGTGAGTGATTTGATCCACTACATGAACTTGTTTAAAACTGACTTTTATTGGCCTCTTTATGATGAGCTGTTTCAGCAACATGAAGCCTCTACTTCAGAATGCTGATTTCTTAAGACCTGATGCCTTGGAGAACACTTTGTCCCATACTAAGTGTTTTGAAACTGGTGGTAAGTAAAGCAGAAAATTACACTTTTGTTCAAATAAAAAATATTTTAAAACAGTTTCACTTGGTTCATAAAATGTTTCATAGTATAAATATGTCACCAGGCTATGGCCATATGTGGCTTTTGCTGTGTACTATTCCCAGCTCCTAGGATCATTACAGAATTGATTTTATTAAAACATTAAAAATTAGAAAGCTAAGTTACAGGGCAAGAGAGATTTATCAGTAGTTAGGAGAGTCTAATGGCCATGCAGAAGACCTACTATTGGTTTTCAAGACCTCTATCTGGGTCTTATGACTTCCTATAACACAAATACCAGATCTTTATGAATATTTTTTCTGATGTTGTTATATGACACCAAGACCTTGGAAACTAAACTATAAAATGAAGTATTTGATTTAGGCTTATGACAGTTCCACCATCTGGAGATCAAATATTCAAACAAATTTTTTATGGGGCTAATTCTCATTCAAAGCACCACTTTCCACTCCCTGGTTCCTACAAGTTTGTGGGAATATCATAATTCAAAATATGTTTTATCCAACTTCAAAGATCACCATAGTTCTTAATAACCTCAACAAGATTTAAAAGTCTAAACTTTAAAATATAAGCTCTCTTCTGAGCCTCAAGACAATCTCTCATTTTAACCCCTTGTAAAAACCAAACAACAACAACAACAACAAAAAATTGCTAGATCTCAATATAAAATGACACAGAACACAGCATTCCAAAATGGGACATAATAAGAAAATACTTGATCTAAGCAAGCAACAGAGCAAACTCCAAATCCTCTAGTTCCATGTCTGATATGAAAGGGCTTTGATGGTCTGCCTTTCTTAGTTTTATTACCTGCAACATACTTCTTTCTCCAAAGATGGTTCTATTTCTTGTACACAGCTATGTTTGGAGATGTTCATGGCTTTGGCATCTCTAGTACCTCTCATAGCTTTATGTAAAGGCTTCTCAGGGTCTCTTTTCAGGGACTTGCCTGATACCCATGTGGGAGATTTCAGAAGTCCTTTATTCATGTACCATTTATGACTCTAAAGCCATAACAACCTTGGTGACTGCCAACTTCAGGTGAACCTTGGCAACCTTGAAGCATGTTCATATCCATTTTGATTTGTTGCTACTTTTCAGGAGGAGTTAATTCCTCAGGCCTTTCCTTTTTACGGGTTAGAAGTCTAGCTTGGTGGGTGTTTCCCTGAGAGCAGTCCTCCCTTTCTTCCATTGAAGACCAGGATTTACTTTGATCCATCTTATCACAGCCTTGGCTCTAACATTACATTTTCTGGTACCAATTTTCTCCTCAAAATGTACATTTTGTGTAATTTTTTGTCCCACAAGTTACTTTTTTATTGTAGACATGTCAAAAATAATTACTAATGTCCATATTGAAGAATCAATATTAGATTGCATTTTAATCTCCTTCATCATATTAATGAGTTCCACACTTTTCAATTTAGCTTCAGGAAGATTCTTAGGACACTAGCAAAAATAGGTATATTCAGTTGCCAGAGCTTTATAAGGAAGTTTCTATTCTATTTGCTAATATTGCTTCCTTCTGAAACTCTTTGAGTGGGGCCTCCACAGTCCATTCTGCTCTCAGCCTTATTATCTTCCAAACTACTACAAGGATGATCCATTAAACCCTGTTTACAGTGCTCAATTGCTTTCCCACTACAACATTCTAAAATCCTCCATACTCTTCCATCAGAATGTATGGTCAGAGTCAGACCCATCACAGCAATACAGAGCTTGCCAGTACCAACTTCTGTCTTAGTTGCTTTTCCATTGTTGTTATAAGAAACTGTGATCAAGACAATTCATAAATGGACTTTTTTTTTGTTTGAGCTGGGTTTATGGTTTCAAAGGGGTAGCATTCATGAATATTGACTGTAGGCATTTTGGCTCAAACAGTTTCATTTTCTTTTTTTATTTACTTATTCTGTAGTTTATTTTTTTGTTTTCATATCCCAACCAACATTTTTCCTCTCCCCACTTGATAAATCATAACCCCCACCACCTTTCTAACCCTCCCCCATCAATTCCTCCTCTACTGCTTCTTTTTAGAAACAAGTAGGTCTCCTATGAATATCAGTCAGGCAAGATATGTCAATTAGCAATGAGACTAGGTTCCTCTTCTATTAAGGTTGGATGAGGCAATCCAGTAGGAGGAATGGGCCCCAAACACAGGCATAAATGTCAGAGATATGCCCTGTTCTCACTGTTAGGATTCTCACAAAATACCACATTACATAACTGTACCATATATGCCGAGGACCTAGGTCAGTGCCATGCAGGCTACCTGGCTTTTGATTCAGTCTCTGTGAGCCCCTATGAGCACAGGTTAGTTAGTTCTGTGGGTTTTCTAGTGGTGTCCTTGACCTTTCTAGCTCATAAAATCATTCCTCCCTTTTCAACTGGATTCCCTGAGCTACACCTAATATTTGGCTAGGGGTCTCTATATCTGTTTCCATCAGTTGCTGGGTGAAGCCTTTCTGTTGACAGCTGGCCTAGACACCAATCTGTACTCTATGAGAATAGCAGAATATCATTAGGAATCATTCTATTGACTTTTTAAAATGTTACGTTTTAATTTCATTTTACATCCTAATCACAGTTCTTCCTCCCCCTCTCGCCTCCCTCTCAGCCCATCTTCCATCCACTCCTTCCAATGGTCAGAGTTCCCATGGGGAGTCAACAAAGTCTGGCTCTTTAAGATGGGGCAGGGCCAAGCCCCTCCACCCTGCTTAAGGCTGAGCATGGCATCTCATCATAAGAAATGGGCTTCAACAAGCTACCACAGGAACCAGGGATAAATCCTGGTCCTACTGGAGGGGCCCCTTCACCGCTGTCTCCCACGGAGTTCATGGCTTTTTGCCATTTGTGTTTGGTTCTATACTAAGTTTCTGGGGTATCATGTTGCAAGGAGAGCCAGGCAGCTTGTTCATCCCAGCTGCCTGGCTAGTTTAGCCCCGAACCAACCACACAGAAATTGTATTAATTAAATCACTACTTGGCCCATTAGCTCTAGTTTCTTATTTGCTAATTCTTACATCTTAATTTAACCCATTTCTATTAATCTGTATATTGCCATGTGGCAGTGGCTTACCAGGTAAAATTCCCAGCATCAGTCTCTGGAGGATCTATAGTGTATCTTTGACTCAGCTTTCTTCCTCCCAGAATTCAGTTCTTTCTTCTCCACCTACCTAAGTTCTGCCCATTCCCGCCAAGGCAGTTTATTTATTTATTACCCAATACATGCAACACACAGAGGGGACTCCCACATCAGTATCCCATTTCCAACTGGAATCGCTGGGGGCATCTCTTGGATGAGCTAGAAAACTAGAGCAATGAAAACTCCCAGGAATCTCTAAGGGCAACCCTGGTCAAGGCTCCAAGCAATGGGGGATATAGAGTCTCAACCAGCCAACCCCTGTAACAAGATACCTATAGTCTTCTCAGCTTGCAAATTTTTCATGAATGAATTCATAACAAGGAATCTTAGTTATAAGCAGGGATAAGGATGGGGAAAGAAATCTGGGAAGTCAAAATCTCTTTGCTGCACAGTATGGAGTAAGGAAGCTATTCTTGAAGGTAGTTCAATCACAGCAATTTTTACTGTTCAATTCCTGGCTGAAGATATCATTTGATATCATAGTTAAACTGAACCTTAACTGGGTTATATAGCCCCATAGATGTGCAACAGACTGTTCGTCCAAAAGAAAGTCACTGCTACAACAGCAAAACAGTATTTTAAACAATTAAAATATGCCATCAATCAATAGCATTTTAAAAAGACTCCTTAATTGTACAATTAAGTTTTGGAGAAAACGAGAAGGGAAAAGGTAAGATATAGAGGCAGTTTCAGTAAATACGTGAGAAATTAAATCATCGTACAGGTTGACTTAGAGCGCTCTATACAACCCAAATTTGCCTGTATGACAAGAACTTTAAATCTTTAAAGAAAGAAATCAAAAAAAAATATATCAGGAAATGGAAAGGTCTCTCATGCTCTTGAATAGATAAGGTCAACCTAGTAAAAAGGTAAAAAAGGCAGTTCTACCAAAAGAAATCTACAGATTCAATGCAATACCAATCAAAATCCCAGCATATTTCTTTACAGGTCTTGAAAGAACAATACTCAACTTCATATGAAAATACAAAAAGCCCAGAATAGCCAAAACAATCCATTACAATAAAGTCGACTCCTGGAGGCATCACCATCTCTGACATCAAGCTCTATTATAGAGCTACAGCAATGAAAACAGTATGGTATTGCATAAAAATAGACATTGGACCATTGGAATTGAATTGAAGACACTGATATTAATCCACACACATATGAACACTTAGTTTTTGACAAAGAAAAAAAGAAAGCATATTTGACAAATACTACTGTCATACCTGGATGTCAACATGTAGAAGATTGCAAATAGATGCATATCTATCCCCATGCACAAAATTTATGTCCAAATGGATCAAAAACCTCAACCTAAATTCAGATACACTGGACCTCATTGAAGAGAAAGTGGAAAGTAGCCTTGAATGCATGGCACAGGAGACCACTTCCCAAATATAAGACCAGTATCACAGAAATTCCACTATTAACAGTGGGATCCAGTGTGTTTCTGACTCTTTTGCCTACTTTTGGGACTCTTTTCCTCCTATGGTATTGCATTGTCCAGCTTCGATATGAGGGCTTTTGCCTCGTCTTGTCCTATCTTCTTTTGTCCGGTTTTGCTGTTGTCTCTTTGAGGGGAGACTTTACTCTTTTTTAAAGAAGAAACAGAACAGGGGTGGAGCTAGGGAAGAGATGTGGGGGATCCTGGGAGGAATAGAGGTAGAGGAAACTGTGGTTGAAAAGTCTTGTATGAGAGAATAATTTGTTTTCAATTAAAGAAGAGGAATCAATAAACTGTGATTCTTCATTCCATTGCAATTATTTTTCACTAAACTTTGTTTATAGATCACATCTTTCGGAGGAAAAAAAAATAAAACTAAGTGCAAAGTTTAATGTTGGTGGTGTTAGTGGCCACTGAAACTAATATTTTCTCAATTATCAAGTAAAACCAAAAAGGGAATATTTTTATGTGGGTACACTTATTTGAAAAAGAGAAAGGCATTAATTCCCTGAGGATTCAACAACAATTTTAGTTCCTTTTATATCACGTACGGCTTTCAAATAAGGGTCTTCTTCTCATTCTATGTAATCAAGTTATCTGCTGGAACTTTTCCCTAAGGAAAATGTAACTTGAAAGCTGCCTTTTCCAGTTACTACATTAATCAAATGAAGAGTTTTAAAGAAAGACAGTAAAAGGTGGACTTTACAAAAGCAAAGATTAAAAATAGAATTTACGATACTGGAATTTTGTGAACCAAGAGAAGATTCTGTCTTGGATGTGTGTTTCAGATCAATAAATTCTGCTCATCTTTGCTCCAAAATGAAATTTTAGAAATGAAAATTGACACATAAGCTATACATGATACAATATTTACATATTTCTTTATTTGAAATGTGATAAATACAGCTTGACTAGTAGAATCACTATAATTTGTGTGTTTTGTTTTTTTCTTTAATGTATATATGTATGTGGATTCATGTCAGTGCACATTTGCATGCAGGTGACTGTGAACATGAGAGTGTAGGCCAGGGGTGGTAATGAAACTCTTGCTTAATCACATTACACATTATTATTCATTTAAAAGGTGTATTTACTTTTATTTTTCCTGCATGTATATCTGTGTACCATGTGTTGGGAGACTGTCAACAGTTATAAAAAAATTCATGGGATCTGAAGGAGCCATCTCTGTTTCTCCAGCAAAGGAATTTTACATGAGCAATGGGATACCTAATCTTCATACTTCCATGATAAGTACTTGCTAACTGAACTATGTCCTTAAAAATATTTTGATTGACTGATTGGTTGATATGCTTACTTACTTTTTGGTTGTGAGCCTAGCCTTTAATGGCTGAGCCATCTCTTCCGCCCAGCATAATAAATTTTTTATTTATATTGGAAAGGCACAGCACACTTATATACACATACATATATCAAGGCATATATGTGGATGTCTGAAGTTACGTTGCCTGAATTAGTTCTCTACTTCCATGTAGGAAGCTGGGTTTAACTTTGTTTTTCAGAGTCGATGGTGTGTGCCTTTTACATAATATGCCATCTCCTGACTTTGTGCTTTTAGAATTAACTTTTAATTTGTATCTGTGTGTGCATGCACATGTGTGTGTGTGTGTGTGTGTGTGTGTCTGTGTGTCTGTGTGTGTGCTGTTAGACATCAAAAACAAACTTTTGGCATGCTGGGCAAGGCTCTAATGAATGAAAATACCAGTCAAGTCATTAGGTCTAAAATACGAACCAAAGTCTTTTGTCACAATTATTTGAATATAAATAAGTGACTGATTGATAAAAGATACCAAGATACCACTGTTGCACATAAGTGTTCATATAGTAAACAGCTTCAGCACTAAATTCTGAATAGTGATCGATCACATAAGTCTCACCTTCTGGTAAGTAAATTGACTGAAGGCTTCCCATTCAGTCACCTGAAACATGTCCAGTTTAATTTATACCCAATAAAGTATTGTATAAGTATGTGTGTCATTGGTGTTAATTGTCAATTTTAGAAAATCTAGAACCACTTAAGAGACTGGCTTCAGGGTATGACTATGAGGAATTATCTTGACTATATTAATTGGTTTGGGAAGGCTCATCTTACCTGTGGACAAGACCTGAGGTATGAATATGGAATTGAGTACTAACTAGCATGAATTCATAAGATGCTCTTTGCTTCTTTTCTATGGATACAGAGTGCCACTTCTTCATATCCTGCCCCTGTGACTTCCTTGATATGATGGACTAGAACCCAGGAGGGTGAGCTAAATGAAGGCTTCGATAGTTGAACAAATTTTGTCAAGTTATTTTATCATAATAACCAGAAAATATATTTAGAAAATATTTGTAGATCCTGCGTGCTTAATATCATAGGCTTATTAAGTAATTTCTTAGAACTCCTCAAAGATTCTGCCTTCAAAGAAATGTCTTTCTGGACACACCTAAGTCTACAGAATGATCAATTTTAGCTGAACTGGCAACACTCAAAAGCAACGCAACACTGTGATTTACAGAAAAATAATCTGAAATTTTTTTTGAAAAAATATTGTCAGTTTAACAAGAACTTACTTTATATGCTGATATAATTCATGAATACTCAACACAAAGTAACTAGATAATTGTTTTATAATAATGCTGTATTTTGGTATAGACATAATTTTTAAGTATTCTCAGGAACTTTAAAAGAGTAACCTAGTATTACATTTGTTAGGAAAGAAACATCATTTGTTATTTTAGATACCTATAATGATGTGTATAGTTTCTTGAAAATAAATAAGTAGTATGAGAAACTAGAACATAGCTGAAGTATACATTCAAATGAATAGTTTTGTATGTTGGTGAAATTAATTGCTTGGACCATAAAAGTTTAGCATGAACCAGATGCTGTGCTTCTAGGTAGGACTGGGCTGCAACTCAAGGAATTTTATGGCTCAAAAGTTGCTTCATGTTGGTATCAACCATTTTGATTAAGATATGACAACTTAGTCCTTTTGGTTTTTCACAATCATCGTCAAATTAGACGTTCCTGTACTTTGCACTAAACTGTATCAAATTTTCTTCTGTGAAGATCAAATGAGATCATGAATGATCTGTATTACTGATCCAAGCACAGCTATGTCAAAGACTTCAGTGCCAAAAACTCATAGCCTTGGTAAATCCTTCTTTTGATCAGGCTTAAGGAATTGGCAAAACCTTCCTTTATTTTAAAAGGGAATTCTTATGAATGATCAAGAAGTGTGCACACACACTAGAAATCACATCTTTCCCATCCTGGATGAAGGTTACCTAGGTTATTCCCCTATAGAGTGCTCCCATCAAGCCTGGGTATCTAGCTACCTAAGCTACATATACAAATTGCAGTCTGTCTTTAGGCTGAATGGTAGTCGTCATTCCATTAGAGTGAACACAGCCCACATGATCACAGTTTTTCTGTATGCATGTCTGTCAGTTCTTCATTGCCTCATCAACACAGATTTCTAGATCAAGTTATGCAGGACATGACAGTATTCCATAACCATTATATTAGGAAACATTGTCCTCACCCATTTCATGTAAAATTACCATACAGCCATCATCTAGTAAGTTTGTGTTGAACACTTACATAATCTTCATTTATTTAATACACGATGCAAAGATAGCTTAAGCATAAATTACATACAATATTCTTTCTAAGTATCATTGTCCAGATAAAGTCTTATTTAAAGGATTTGAGGTTTTCCAAATTAGGTTATAGCCAATTACCTTTTAGTGTTATTAATTGATGTCCCTTAATATTCCTACCATTCAGAAGTCAATATAATCACAATAAGTAAGAAAAATGCCTCTTCATATGGTCAAAACATATAAAACATCAATGCCAACAAGAAGAAAACATAGAATTATTGGTGTTACACTTTTATGTTAAATGTAGATACACTCATCTGAAGCACACTGCTGTTGAAAATGTCAGATCAATTTTTTAAACAAGATTGTTTACCCACAGTCTCAGTGGGATGAGAATCTGGAGGATATTAAGTCATTAACCCAAAACGAAAGGGTGAGGGTATTTATTTTAAATCTTCGTTAGACGCTGTGATAATTTTGATAGTAAATATAGAAAAGAAGATAGTGATGAATGAAACATTCCCATAAAGAAAAAACAAAACAGTAAAATTGCCAGTCTCTTCCCAGGTGAGCTGAGATGCCCTGAAATGCTTATAACACACAAAGAGCACAAATCTCTTGCCATAATGTTTTGCTTTCCAACCTCATTAGGGAGTCAACAGCAGGGTTTTTGTTTCTTTCCCTATTTGGTTTATTTCTTTTCCCCCTATATTCTATATTATTATGAAATCAAATACTATCATATTTTTCTTGAAAATGTAACAGGTTGCTATTATTTATCATTGTCAAATTAACTTTATATTGTTCCCACAGGCACAGTACAATGAATACTTTCTCTTCTTTTTTTGTATTGAAGGACATACAGTTGAATAAACATAATTATGACTCACGTGACAAAAGTAAGTGGCACACAGTCCTGTCGGCAGTCAAGTCATTCAGGGAAGCTCATAATCAAAATAATAACAAATACATACTGTAAAAGAAGAAAAATAACAAAAGAAAACACATATTTTCTCTTGAAAATTACAATGTAAATTTGCAGGTATTAACAACAAAGTATATGTATACAATATATAATATATGAACAGTAACAAATGCATAGAAAATGAAGAAAAAGAGACAAAATGTTTTGAGTATGGGCAGGAAAACTTTGCTGAGATAGTGAGGTTGAAATAATTATGTGAAACAAGCACAGAAGTTCTCTGGGCAAAGAAAATTCCAACCAGCTGTGATAGTATCAAATTACATATATACTTAAATTTTTGATGTCAATAAATAAAGGGGTAAGAGTTAGTTTAGTGGGAAAAAAACAAATGTTGCTATTGTAGAGGGCAAGAGTTCTATTCCTAGCACCCACAGGAACAATTAAGAATGACATAATTCACATCAGCTGTCTCCGTGGATTTCCTAGTCATGATCTTGACAGCCGCTTGCTCATATAATCCTTTCTCCCTCTCTTCTTGGCCTGGCGCTTGGCTTTGGATCTCTAGATACTTCCATCAGTTACTGGATGAAGATTCTATGATGCCAGGGTATTCACCAATCTGATTACAGTGGAAGGTCTGTTCAGGAACCCTCTCTACTATTGCTAGGAATCTTAGCTGGAGTCATCCATGTGAATTCCTGGGAATTTCCCCAACATCAGGTTTCTTTCTAACCTTATAATGAGTTCTTTTTATTTTATTTTATTTTAATTT
>NW_026067917.1:24107-120872 GCF_014885135.2 Alexandromys fortis | reverse complement strand
CACTGTCTTTCCCCCAACTTGACCATCCCATTCTCTCAAGTTCTTATCTCCCATTCCCTCCCTTCTACCAACCCTTTCATTCCCTCAGTTTACTCAGGAGATCTCATTCATTCCCCTTCCCAGGGCGATCTATGTGTTCCTCTTAGGTTACTTCTTGTTACCTAGCTTCTCTGGAGCTGTGGATTGTACTCTGGTTATCGTTTTCTTTACAACTAGTATCTACTTATGATAGAATACATGCTGAATTTGTCTCTTTGGGTTTAGGTTACTTGGAATTCACAGACTGACAGCTGAGGAGCCTGCGTGGTACCGAACTAGTCCCTCTGCATGAGCGACAGTTGTGTAGCATAGTCGGTTTGAAGTGCCCATGGCAATGGTGGCCGAATCTATCCCTGGTGCATGATTTGACTTTTTAGAGCCCATTCTCTATGGCGGGATGCCTTGTTCAGCCTTGATATTGAAGTTAGGAGATTGGTCCTGCCTCAACTTAATGTGCCAGACTCTGTTGACTTCCCATGGGAGAACTTACCTTTTCAGAAGGAGTGGATGAGGTTGGGAAGAAATGGGGAATGGGAGGGAGGGAAGGAGGGGGAACTGTGGTTAGTATGTAAAATAAATAAAAAATTTTAAAAAGAATGAAAAAATAAACATGAAAAGAATTATATAATTACTGTTTCATGATTCACAACTATTTATAAATAATATTTCAAATTATCCAATATTTTTTCTGACCTTTGTGAGCTATAGACATGTACATGATACATAGACATGCATGTGTTTGTGTACAGACAAAGAATTCATACACATAATAGCATAAACCTAAAAAATTAAAAAAAAAACCAAAAATATAAAGAACATACGTGTATGGAATGCTTCTATTTGGTCAACAAGATACAGGAATTTTGTGAATAAAAATATGCAAAGGGAGTCAGTGAGAAAGTTTATGAAAAACACAAAAAAGATGTCAGAACATCAGGGAGTTACTTGTGGTCTTAACAAGTAGTAGCTGGATTTTGGAGATTTGAGTGTACCTGGTTGACAGATACTTCTGCCCAAATAAAATACAATTGCTGTTAAAAATTTTACAATATGATTACCAAGAAAAATAATTCATACATTGTTTCACTCCCAGTGTTCTTTAGCTCCAGTCCTAGGGTGTTTTATGTTCTTTTCTGCCCTTTACAGACTACAGACATACACATAATGCTCACATATATTTGCAGGTTAACATATGAAAAACACACAAAACATCATTAAAATAAATATAAAAAGTAAAATAAAAGAAAATATTTGGGTAGGTATGATGGACTGGAACGGTCTAAAAATAGGCCAGTGAAAATTCAGACTTTCCATACATCTCCTTGAAAAAAGCTAAGTGGTATCTGCCACATAACAAGTCCATAAAAACCATTAGAAAAGGTAGAAAAAGTTTTAAGGATGTTTATCAAGAGAAATAAGTTATATTAACTCATCAAATAAAAATAACTCAAATAAGAAAACATCTGTAAGAATAATCTGAGTCTTGTTTGATTAGAATTACCCCAAGATATCTTCTATTTGTGACTGTTGTAAATTAGGTTAACTAGACCACAGCCCACAGCTCCAGAGAGCTGGGAAACAAGGAAAACCCCGAGAGTGGCACAGGGATTTCCAATTGAGGGGAATTAGATAAGATCTCCTGGGTAAACTGGAGCAAAGGGGAATGTAAAGGGAAGGGAGTGGAAGATGATAACATGGAATGATATGGTCAAGAGGGTGCTAAGGAAATTCCCAAGAATTCTTAAGGATGACCCTAGCTAAGGCTCCTAGCTAGGAGGAGCCCGAACTGACCTTTCCCTGTAATCAGATTGGCAAATGGGTATTCACCACTATCATCAAAGAGCCTTCATCCAGCAACTGGTGGAACCAAATACAGGATTCACAACCAAGCACCAGGCAGAGATTGGGAATTCAATTGAAAGGAGAGAGAAGAATATTTATGAGTAAGGGTGATAAAGATCATGATTGAGAAGTCTGCAAAGACAGTTGAACCAAGCTCCTGGAAACACCTGAACTCTGGACCAACAGCTATAGAGCCTCCCTGAGCCCAAACTGGGCCCTCCATGTGTGGGGGACAGCGGTATAGCTTGGACTTTCTGTGAGGCACCTGGACCTATTTTTGGTGCATGAGTTAGCTTATTGGAGGCCACTCCTAATGGTGGCATACCGTGTTCAGTCTTAATGCAGGGGTAATGGGATTGGCCCTGCCCCAACTTAAAATGACAGACTTTGTTCACTTCCCTTGGAAACCTTAGCCCTTTGGGAAGAGTGAATTGTGTTTGGCCTGGGGGCGGGGAGATGGTAGTGAGTGGGAGAGAACTATGGATCAAATGCAAAATGAAATTAAACATTAAAATGAAATTAAGAAAAAAAAAGAATAGTCTGAGTCTCAATGGACTCAATTGTTGGTTTTCTAGAGGAAGTGGAAGAAGTCCTGAGAGACTATGCAATTTTGACATAGGTGTAGCCTTTTGTAGATTCTGTGACAATTGACCACAATACATTGGACAAGCCATCATCAATATGGGACAGGTTCAAGAGGGTTGGCAAACTTTCCTAATGAGTGAGACTCAATATAAGTGTTTACAGGTAATTTATGATCTGCACAAGACTAGCAACTACGACTGCTTCCTCCTGATGTTTAGAGTTTGAGACTGTTCATCTTTTGAGACCCCTTACAAAGACAAGCCAGGATCCCATGACCCCAGCCACAATTCAGACAATTTTCATGTTTTTCACATTGCTCATAGATATTCAGAAATTATACTATCAAATAGATATTCTTTTTATCCTTCAGAAGAATTAAAAAAGGCTGAAAGTCTCATTTATTTACATGGATAGGAGTTAGATGAAGATGGTGTGACTCATAGAGAAATCCATTTCAATTTGTTTTATTTTATCTATATGCTCTCTGAAAAGGAATTTTAATTAATCACATTTAATTAAATAAATCACATTTAATTATTGGACTACAATAATATATCATTGCAATTGTTAGAAGAAAGAAGTTGGAAAACAAAGACAAATGTGCTCTTCTAAGATAGATACAAAATGCAATTATTCATCAAAATAACTTTTATTTTGATTTGTGAATTGGTGAGAGTATGGTGATCTATCAGAAGATAATGAATTTATTAATATGTTAGCAGAGACCATAATTTTTGTTATACTTATTTTTATAATCTTAGCAAATTGATGAGGAAAATCTGAGTAGAGTGAAAACTCATATTGGAATTTAAAATACACCATTTGTTTAGCCTCACAGTATAACAAATATAACATTGGAAATGATCTTAATATATTTAGCTGTTAATGGCATTTTTCATGTGTATAAATACTTTATATATATAAAACAAATATATATATAAACTTTTAATAATATTAAACTCAGATTATACATATTTATACAGTGTATAGTGTGTACAATTTTATTCTTTTCTCTTAAGCCACTGTTTTTCTCTTTCATGGAGGCAAATGCCTGTAATTTGGTAGTCACTGATGTCTTCAGTTTAGCTCAGCCTTTGTCAATATTCAATTACCATCCACTCTTGCAAACACTAAACAATGCTCCTCAAATATACACCAAGCTTCAAAGACTCCTAGACTTCAGCAACTCTAAAGGTAACTAGTACAAAAGGAAACATTTAATCCTTCTGTAATGTACTTCCATAGTTCCTTATAGTCTACAAACTTCTGAAACCCACCTACTTTCCTTTATGTTTTAGTTAGAGTAGTTCAAATAACATCTAGGGTATATAAGTTTTTCATGGTGATGTGACATTCAGGGAGAGAATCAATAATCCCAGGCTATGTCCTTTATAGGCGCAAACAAACACTTTCTTTTAGATTCTTAAAACAATATTGCTATTTCATAATGACAATTTCTTGGTTTGGCTCCATTTTTTCATTTCCATATCCTTATGTCTTTGTTCTAGAATAATGATAGTATGTATATTGTACTTCCATTAGCTGGAAACATGAAATGTCCTTTTCAATTTTAAATGGTTCACAGCTAGGAGTTGTTGAATCTCAAAATAATTTGAACTTTGAGGTTCTAGCTATGATGCAATCACTCAGATATCAAGAACTAATGGGGAAAAGCTGAAAGCAATTTTTTAGTGAGAACTGAGTATGTGTTTTTGGGTTTCATAGGTAGGATTCATTGGCTTTAATATTAAATATCACCAAAAGGTCAGTGTACCGAAAGTTCAGTCCTTAAAATACTGAACTTCTGAGAGGTCCTATGAATACTTAGGCGCTGAGATACATTCTATACAATTGGTAGGATGTGGCCCTATGAAAGGTATCTTGTACTGGGCTCACAGCTACTGGCAGGTACATCAAGAGCCCAGAGCAATCCTAGGAACCCCAGGTAAGACACAGTCTACCACCTACTAAAGCCCTTTAAGCCTGTCCAACAACCCCAGACTACACCCTCACCCATGGGCCCCATATCCTGGCCTACTATTTTGGAAGAAGTCTTTGGCTTTAGCAGAGCCTAGGCAGGATCAAGGAACCCTAGTTAAGACACTGTTTACTGGCAGATAACACTCCTTAAAATCTGTCCAATAACCCAGATCAGACCCCTTCCATGGGCTCCATTCTAGGGCCCACAACCCTGACAATCTTATAGGAGGTTAAGCTGGTCCTAAGAACCCTAGTTAAGACTTCCCACCGACCATAACACCCCATCAAAGTTAGACCGACAACGCCAGAATGTTTATTTCTGAATAATGTCAAGAGAATATGAAAGTGAAATCAAATTTTCCCCAAATTGATTTTCATTAAACAATCAAGTTTGGATTTGATTAAACATTAATTATTTCAAAGCTTTAATTACTATAATTATATTTAGTCTCATAAATAGATCTGTTAATTATATGAGTAATTAGAAATACATAGGCAAAATACATGCTCACTAATGATAAATGACCATAGCTAACAGAATCAAAATGAGCGACATGAATATGCACACATACTTACATCATTTATGAGTCAGGCAATTTTGAATACATTTTCTGAACAAAGCAGGTGAAAAGTATCTTATATCATGATGTGCCATAAACAGAAGTTTTCCAAACTTGACAACTACGGTAATATTAAAAAAATAAATAAATGTGGGTACAACAATTGGAAATCGTAAATCTTTAAACTCTCCTTAACAGCACCTTATTCAAAGCTAAATCATGGGATTAATCCTTTTGAATAGTAGTGAAAACACCATTCCCATAAGCTTCATTGAATCTTGATGAGATCAGTAATACCACAAAACCAACTTTTTCAACTAAGTAATTCAGTGTTGGAACAGGAATGATCAATCAATGTAATTAGTAAGCCTTTCACTTTGGTATAGGGAGATAAAATTTCTCTTTATTTCATTAATTATATATATATATATGTGTGTGTGTGATAGTAAATGACAATACTTGCAAGAATGAATTAGAAAAATATTGAACATAATTAAGATATCAAATATGTAATGTACTGATTCACTGAATAGAAGAGAATTATAATAACAAACAGTAATAGTGTCATAAATTTTAGATGATATGACAAAGGAATACCAATTAAAAAAGCAAATAGAATGAATTCTTAGTTGTCATGTGTAGATATAATTATAATTGTTCAAACACTGGAAAGAATAGGAACAGACAGAATAAAGCAATGGTGTTTTAAAATAAACTAGATATATTTTAATTTATTTGAACTTTTCTTTCAGTGGTTTCTTCATCCAATAATGAAGTTAGTAGAGAAATATCAAACATTAATAAATAACAACATGTATTTCAGAAATACATCACATGTTTCGAAGCAATTCAAAGTTAAAACAATATTAGAAACAAGGACTTTAAGTTTTTATAATATTCTAAATTTATCTGCTTGTAGTATATATTTCCATTATATTACCAAGATAGCAACAGCATTTTCCAACTTTGTAAAAGAAATTGTCCAGATTTTTCTCAGAAGTTGATGATGAAAATTGGGGCAAAGTCCAGCAAAATTTTTGTTTAGTTTTCAGTGGTTCTCTACATTGTTCACAAGCTACAAATGTCATCTATCAGAACCTTTAGCACAAGTTAGATAAAAATTATATTTCAAAGTCCATTTCAATGGAAGTAGGATAAAAGAAGGTGAGGACCAGGCAGATCTCTGGTCACTTTGAGGTCTTGCTGCTCTGTTAGTTCTTGTTTCTGTATAACTTGATGACCTTTGTTAAATGGACATGCTGTCTGGTGAAGAGGGAGAGAGACTACTTGTCAAAGACCAAATGCTTCCCTGCCCACTAGACTTTGGACAAGATCCTGACATAATGAATTAATAGTAAAGAAAATAGAGGTATTTATTGTTTCTTTAAAGAACAAGTATGGGTGTGTGTGTGTGTGTGTGTGTGTGTGTGTGTGTGTGTGTGTACGTGCATGCTCGGGCATTTATGTGCGAATATTCAAATGGTGCAATGTTCCCATGGCTGAATGAATTGTGGAGCATGTTCAAAACTGACCTATTTATTCATGGTTGAAACTTCCCTTGTGAGAACTAACTCCAACAGCACTCAGAAGCTTGAAGACTCTGATATTTACAAATGAATGAAACATGTTTTCTATCTCAAAATAGGCTTATAGATAACTATTTTTTATGTTTTAATACACAGAGTAAGGAAACAAAGCCTTGCTCATAAATGTATTCCATGTCTAGAAATAAATATTTTTTTAAAAAAATAGATGGCTAGAGCTGATATTTATCTTAATGCAAATTGTCAACATATTTTATCTTGCTTAGTATATCATCTAATTTTCCTAATATCATTCATCAGAACATTGTCTGGTGCTCCTACATCAACATATATATTATCAAGTATTCGGGAATTAATCAACTAAAAAGAAACATTTCTTTATGTACTTTGATAAGAATGATCAAATGTTTTACAGTAATATAAATATTTTCAGTGTGCTATTTCCCAGCTATGTAAGCGGATTTTTTTTACAGCCTCCAGGAAGTATGATTTACATTTAAGTAACCTTCTAAATTACTTTTCTGATACTGATCAATGATACATATATCTAATAATGTCCAGTTGAAGTATAATGCTGGGCATTCAATTTTTCTTTGCCTTCATTCTGTGGTGCATAGATCACTATCAAGGACTAATTTTCAAACTTAAGTTTCTTCTACAGACATGTTTTTTCTTCAAACCACAAAAATTAATCTAATTGGAAAACTCAAGCAAAATATAAGGAGAAACTATCTTTTTGAGTATCAATTTGTGAAGAACAGTTTTTTCAGGTTTGTATCCCAAAAGAACTGTATTAACCACTATTCTCATTCCTATGATACAATATCAGATAAAAGTGTAGAGGAGGAACTGATTTTTCTGATTCCTTATAAGATGTTACTCCTTCACAAAAGAAGGGAAAAGAGAAGACACATCATGTCATTGAGGAAGCAGAAAAACAAATTCTTAATTTGGGTCTTTTCTTTAATCATTCTCTTCTATTGGCTTCTGACCATGGGATGGCATCAAAACATTCAGAGGAAACCATCAGCTTACTTGTTCTCTTTGGAAGTTCTCTCAGAGGTAACCAAGAAGTGTGATTTACAAGTCTTCTAGGTGTGCCTCAGTCCAGTCTCCATGACAATCAACACTAATCATGACATGTACATGGACATGTCTGCTTCATTTGAAACACATACAGCCATGATTTATGATCAGAAAATCATTTCCAAGTCATTTTATCACAGATCGCTGTTCCTACACTTTAGTGGAAGATCATCTCCACCTGAACCCATCTGCAGTCAATCACTAATCTACTTTTTGCTGCTGTCTTTCTTTTTTGTGATCTTTTCATATTGATGTAATCTGACAAGGCTACTTTAGCAATCAATTATACTTTTCTGATGAATTATTAATATTTAACCATCTCCCTATTGTTTTTCTTAGGCTAAGTTACTTTGCGTAATTTTAATACATTTTTGTATCTGAGTTACAAATATTTTCTCTCATTCTGACTAAGATTTTCCCCAATGCTTATTTTAGAGAGAGAAGTTTTAATTTCTATGAAATCAAAACTTTCAGTTAATTTTTTTCAGATTGTCATGACTGTGATGGCTCTTCTTGGTTACCATGTGATTATACCTGGAATGAAGTATAATCCAGAAATGGAGGGCACACTTGTGATCCATTTCTTTAGTCAGGAAGGCAAGATGCCTTTGATTCAGATCTTGAGCTGAATGATACACGCCTTTAATCCAGGCATTAAAACTGAAAAGCACACCTTTAATCTCGACCACACTTTCTGTTGGAAGCCTATATAAAGACAATGAAGAAGGAAGGGGTGTTCTTCACCTGTTTGCCCTCACCTCTTTCAGTACATTCATTTCTTTCTTAGAGACTCCAGCACACCAGCGGAGACACCCAGGCTTGTGTAACTGAGCAGCTACTAGATTCTTGAACTTTCCATTCATAACTAGCCATTGTTGAAGTGAAGCTTATATATAGACATGTGCATATGTATGTATTATATACATGTGTATATATACATATTTATGTATATACATATACAAAAAGAGTGCAAAAGACAGATTCGTTTAGTAAGTTCTGTGACTCTAGAGAACCCTATTATAGTAATATTAGCAATATATCTTAGGAATTTTAAATTCAAAGCCATAACTATTTCTATTTTCTTAGAAAACATTCATTGTTTGCTTTTACATTGAGGTTTATTATACACTGATGTTAGCCTTGGGGTTTGTTTAAAATAACAGGGAATATCTCTGTTTTGTTCTTTAATGGATTCAATGTAACTTATTGAAAACAGTAACACGGAATTGTCTTAGCTGCTCTGTGAAAAATTAAAGTATCAAAACCACCAGAATTTACTTTTAGGTTTCCAAGTCTGTTTTACTAACTTATATATCTAGGCCATGACACGATTGCTCAGATCACTGTAGCTTTTAATTTAGCAAGTGACCAAAGTGAGCAAATAATTTCGCACAAAGCATAGAGACAGTTCCGTAACATGGACTTACAAAACATAACATGGACATACAAAAGCGTACTGGCAGTGGAGGGAGCAGTGCTGATATTTAAATGCATTGCTCTTAAATTACAACATTAAGAGAAACTAGAAATATAAATATAAATTCACCACTTTATTTTGATCCCTGAAGATAAGATGAAAATCCTTTAGAAGGAAGTACAGTTTGGTATAGTGCATGGCATTGAAAATGGCCCTCTTCTGAGCATATAACCAAAAGAAGAAACAGGACATAATATCAATAAAACGGCAGGAGTCCATTCTCTGTCAGAAGGGGAATGCAGATTTAGTTTGTTCAGTCATATAAATAAAATTGAAAACCTAGTCACTGGTACATTTTACTTATTTCTTGTGAATCAATGATAAGGGTTTAATGTAGATGTAGCATGTTAAAATAGCTAAATTACACTTGTGTTTGCCTTTGAAAATTTGTCTAGCTTTATTTCTTTGAAATTGGCTAAGTTACTTGTAGGTTTAGATTCTTCAGGAAGATCCACCTCATATACATATTTTGTTTTCCCTTTCATGGGCTATGATCACTCCTTCCTGATTCATCATGGTTTGACTCATCTGTTTGGATGTCAATTCTGATGAAGTTTTGTTGTAGTTTGGTTGCTGTGGGCTTTGTTTTGTTTTATTTTGTTTTGTTCAGATACAGACTAATGTATATTCACTTCAGGTTGAAACAATTCAAACTAGAATTGTCTGGAAAAGCAATGAGTTTTGAGGATATATAATCATATTAGTGAGTTTTAATTGAGGACAGTTGAGTCACCAAAATACCCACTCCTGCTTGGACAAGTCACAGGAGATGAATCATTGAAATGTTTTTATAACATACATGTAGCGCCACTAAATAGTTATATAAATTGCATGTAACTCTGTAAGATTCTCGTATCTCCCAGCAACACTTTATTGCTTATGCTTACGCTGCTGTGATGATGGTCTCATGGGGCTCACAAGTTCTGGAAGCTTTCTGAGTCTTCGCAAAATAAATTTTGTGAAGTTCCTTACTCTTATGAGTCTCCCTACTCTCTCCCAGAGGAATCGTTTCAAACCATTGGGAAGTATCTCCACACTATCCACCATACAGAGTAACAAACCTCGACATTAGGAAAAAAAGAATCAAGTGTCAGCAGTATTGACTACACACAAGAACTCAGGGGTTCATGGGGACTGATACAGTAATCTGAGACTGCATGGGGCTGTGCTAGGCATTCTGAATACTTGCTGTGGTTGTTTAGCTTGGGGTTTCTGTGGGACTCCTAATGGTGGGAGTGGAGTGTGGCAGACTCTTCTGCCTGCTTTTGGGGCGCTTTTCCTTATACTTAATTACTTTGTCCAGCCTTCATATGAGGGTTTATGCTTAGCTTTATTACGTGTTGCTATGCCGCTGTATAGGACTGACTTCCTTTTAGTCTGGTCTGAAACATTCAGTGTGAAAGAGTATCTTTTCATTACAAAGTCACTTCCAAGATGCACACGAAAAGGTCACTATAGGGAGAATTTCTATTAACATTTCTGTTAGAACCCGTTAAGACCATTTATCACATTAATTATCACACAAGATAGTTCTGTAGCAATATGTTAATTGTCTGAACTTTCTGAGCATGTCTGTATCAGTAAGATCAAAGTAAGAGCCAAAGGGTCAGGAAGTTTGCTGCAAGATTGTGTTGCCTAGTAATTTCAGAAAGAACATCCATGAAGTCTCTGAAAAATATAATTGCCCAAATGGGAGTTGAACAATAATGACACCAGTGTTACTTTGGACATGCCAAAGTGGATGGAAAAGAAAAGCCCATGATGCCTCAACCTTACATAGGGAACTACAGGCAACACAACTGATGAATATTAGGATCAGGAGAAAGCTTTTCCCAGGGAAGAGCACAATGATTGGCAATCCAAAACCAAATGATCAGTCCTGAAAACAAAACAAAACAACAACAACAAAAAATAAGTAAAACTATACAGACTGAGAGGGCTATATTTAGTCACACACACACCACGTGCATACTCATATATGTTTGGAATAACAATTATTGAAAGAAAAGAGGACATGAATTTGACAGAAAGAAGCAAGAGGAGATAAATAGGAGGGCTCGGGAAGAGTAAAGGGAGGGAAGAAATGTTTTAATCTTAAAATCTCAAAAAAGTAAAATGAAATAATGCCTTGCTAAAGAACATAAAATATAGATATAAATGAAAAATTGTGAAGAAACTTAAAGCAGTTGGCTGTAGATGAGAGCGGAGGGAGGAAGGGAATGAAGAGAAAGGGGGGATAGATACGTACCACGTGTTGGTAGGAAGATGATGAGAGCAGAATGAAGGGTAAATTGAAACTGTTAAGAAGGCAAATGTGGATTTAAAAGGTCTCACAGTTTTTGTATTTTCAATATATAGTGATAATAACTATGAAGGAAAACAAATAGTAGACAATAAAATTTTAGTAAATGACATACTGAAAATATTTTATACTATATACAATTTATTATTGAGCAGATACATTAAGTCACTACATACGGCATTGTTGATATAACAAAAGACGGGTTTACTTTTGCCTATTCTAGATAAGGGAGAATGATTACTAAGGGAGCAATTTATAAAGATGTTCATTTGAGAAAGGGTGGTGACTTCAGGACAACATTCTTGGGTAAGATAACATAAATTACAAATATTTGTGACTTGTAGGTTACAACCTATAACATTAAACAACATTTTTTGAATCATAATGAATAAAGGTGACTATTATACTTAAATTTATTTACAAATATAATACAAAATAAAAATACATAAATACTATATTATATTCAAATAAATCCTATCACACTTTGATTAAAACCTTTTAATCAAAAGTACGTATTTTGAAAGGAGAACTCCCTTTTAGCTTCTTTAAGCCTTCACTGGGATTTGATAAACTACATTAATCTTGTGCTTTGACTCCAAGTTTCTTCTGTTGACTTCATGGCTTTTGGTAAATATCACTTTGAAAACACGCACCAAAATAAAACATACACACTAGAGCTACTTGTGGACATCCATAAGAGAAGAGGGCCAGAGCAAACAAAGAGTTTGAAGCAATAGTCACTGTGGCTGAATTGATAAAAATTCACCACAAATACATCCTTAAAATAAGTGTTAAGTTTCTACTCAGATTGTTATTATTAGTGATTGCATGTAGAATTTGTCATAGTTATTTATATGAACTTAGGAATTTTTCTTTTTCATTTTTGCATACCAATCCCAGTTTTCCCTCTGTCTTCTCCGCCCTCTCTTTCCACTGCTAAATGAACTTCAATCATTTTACCCCACACATTTTCATTTTTTTTCAGATATTTATCTGACAATCTTCTTACTTAAGGAATGTTATAATTTTCCATTCCACAAACAGATATAATTTGTAATATTCAAGCAGAAAGAAAAAATGAGTTGTTCTATTTGTGTTTGTATTCTTTAGCTCATTCACTGTGCCCCTAAATATTTCAATATCCTCTTTCCTATTATTTTCTTTCAATATAGAGAATTTCCCATAGCCATTATTCTTCGGGCAACAACTCATGATGAAGTCCTAGTTACCAATTGTCTGAGAACATCTTGATTTATTTTTAATTATGCTTCATTAATTAGAATATTCTTTGAACTTATCTCATATATAATCATCCCATACACATTTTTCTTCTGTGTTTCCTATTCCTTCATCATATCTTACTCCCAGATTCATGTCATACTTTTTTAAATTTATTTATGTATTTATGTATTTATTTATTTATTTATTTATTAAAGATTTCTGCCTCCTCCCCGCCACCGCCTCCCATTTCCCTCCCCCTCCCTTTTATTTTTAATGTATTTTTTTTATTTTTTGGAAATTTTACATCACGTACCCCAATTCCATTCATTTCCCAGTCCTTCCCTATCCACGCTTTCCCATTGCAGTGTGCCCCCCCAAGAGAAAACTTTTAAAGAAATAATAAAAGTAAAATAAAAATAATAATTTAAAAGCAAGCAAACAAAAAACTAACAGAAAAAAAACACAAAGTAAGCAAAAAAAAAACCCTCCTTCACTCCTCCATCTTTCTCACCTCTCCAATGCCTCTTCATCTTCTTAGGCACATTGGGAACTGCTGTATAACCTTTTGTTTAAATAGCTTTGTTTGCAAAAGCTCATTGTGTAATGTGATATCAGTCAGGTTCAAGGCTTTTGGCTTCTAGTATATCATCAATACTGCTGGATTCTCACCGAAGTTCCCCTTGTATAGCCTACTGTTGTTCTGAGTCGTGGAGATCCTGCACCTATAGTTCCCTAGAATCAGTCCCTTCACTGACTCCAGCAGGTCATATATGGGGTAGTCATTGAGTCATACCCAATTCCCTGACTAACATTACTCTTAAACAATGGTCTTAAAATTTATCAGTTTCTTAATAGGATGGTCAGATTCCTGTTGTTTGTTGCTTTTTGGACCTGACTGGGTTACTTCTGCAGTCCTCCATATGTCTTTCAGACAGCTGGATTTGTTTCAGAGGAATCCTGCTATACTATTTATTCACAGGATTTCTGATACTTCTATTCTTTGATGGATGTCAATACTCACAAATTTTGTATTTTTCTCATTCAGAGTGGTATTTTTTATCCTTTATCATGATATTTAATACCTTAGGAATACATTTATTAGGACATCAGACAACATTTACATTCATAGACACAGCCATTCTGCAGCGAACTTCAATGTTTATAACAGAATTTTTAATTGTGTCATCTTAGAGATTGTCCCTGATGTATGAAACTGTATCATTTTTGAATATATATTTTCAAGTTATGGCTGACAATGTTACTGAAACTTTCCATGAGTTTTCATGATTTTCTTGTTGAGCCTTTCAGGATTTTTTTTTTTTTGCTTATAAAATATGCCATCTATAAATAATCATAATTTTGTTTTCTCTTCTCAATACTTAAATATCTTTTAAACTAGTGAATCATATTGACAAAAAATATCTCCCTTACTCAGTTTTGAAAACATGTTTCTAGGAAGCAATGTTTTTGAGTAATGTCAGAAGCTATATCCATGAATTATCAACAACTTAGCTACATAAACATGAGGCAAACAAGAACAACAACGATATGCATACCAATGTCAACAAAGGAAAGCCCATGAGGCCTCAACCCTACACAAAAATCTAATGATCTTCCTGCAACCTTGGTGGAACTCTGAAGCACAGCATCCTCTAGTACTGAGAGGGCTTAAGAGTTGAGTGAACAGCCATACAGTGAGATAGATGCCCCACTCTCTAGTGATGTGGGAGTGTCATATATCAATCTGTTGATTTCATTGGCTGAGTAATAAAGAAACTGCTGGCCCTGATAGGTTATAAGATAGGTGGGCGGAATAAACAGGATAGGATGCTGGGCGGAAGAGGAAGTGAGGTCAGACTTTGCTCTGCTCCCAGAGAGACGCCATGCTCAGCTCTCCTGGGTAGACGCAACGATGGATGGAGGCTAGAATCTTCCTGGTAAGCACACCTTGGGGTGCTTACACACATCATTAGAAATGGGCTAGTCCAGGTGCGAGAATTAGCCTGTAAGGGTTAGAGTTCATGGGCCAAGCAGTTCTTTAAATGAATACAGTTTGTGTGTTGTTATTTCGGGCGTGAGCTAGCCAAGCGGCTGGGGTGTTGGGGACGCAGCCCCGCCGCCGCTCTTATTTCAACACTCTAGGAACTTTCCAGTGGGACAAAACCTTTGGCTACACCCTCAACTCCCTAGGCTTTTCTAGTCAGGTCAATCTGACAAAAAATTAACAGAGAAGTAAGATAACTAACAGATGTAATGAATCGAATGTACTTAACAGACATCAATAGAACATTCCACCCAAACACAAGAGTATACCTTCTTCTCAGCACCTCATGGAACCTTCTCTAAAATTGATCACATACTCAAATATAAAGCAAACCTCCACAGATACAAAAAAAATGGAGTAGCCCCCTGTGTCTTATCAGATCACCAGAGATTAAAGTTAGAATTGAACAATAATACTACTCTCAGAAAGCCTACAAAGTCATGGATATTGAATAGTCAACTACTGAACCACCTGGGTCAAGGAAAAAAATAAAGAAAGAAATTAAGGTCTTCCTTAAATTCAATGAAAATGAAGGCAAAACATATACAAACCTATGGGACACTATGAAGGCAGTGCTAAGAGGAAAGTTTATAGTCATAAGTGCTCACATAAAAAAAGCAGAGAAAACGCACATTAGTGACTTAACAGCACACCTGAAAGCTCTAAAACAAAAAGAAGCAGACTCACCCAGGAGGAGTAGAAGACAAGAAATAATCAAATTGAGGGCTAAAATCAACAAAATAGAAACAAAGAAAACAATACAAAGAATCAATGCAACAAAGAGCTTATTCTTTGAGAAAATCAACAAGATTGGCAAACCTTATCCAAATTAATCAAAAGGCAAAGAGAGAACATCCAAATTAACAAAATCAGAAATGAAAAGGAGGACAAACAACAGACACTGAGAATCATTAGGTCATACTACAAAAACCTGTACTCCACAAAATTGGAAAATGTAAAAGAAATGGACAATTTTTTAGATAGATATCATATACCAAAGTTAAATCAAGACCAGGTGAGCAATTTAAACAGACCGATAAGCTGTGAGGAAATAGAAACTGTTATCAAAAACTTCCCAACCAAAAAAGCCCAGGGCCAGATGGTTTTATTGCAGAAATCTACCAGAACTTCCAAGAAGAGCTAATTCCTATACTCCTCAAAGTGTTGCACATAATAGAAACAGAGGGGACATTGTCAAACTCTTGTTATGAAGCTATAGTTACCATGATATCAAAACCACTCAAAGATGCAACCATGAAAGAGAATTACAGACCAATCTCACTCATGAACATGGATGTAAAAATACTCAGGTATTTGATGGAATGGATGATAGTAGCATAATATACTCAAATGTTACTTTGTCAGTTTCACATGTGTAACCACACATTTCTGAAAATCCACTCTTTCCTCTTCAAAATATCTTTAACTTACTCTAAAATTTCCCACTCTTGCTGGGCGGTGGTGACACATGCCCTTAATTCCAGCAGTCGGGAGGCAGAGAGAGGGAGATCTCTGTACTTTTGAGGCTAGTCTTGTCTACAAGAGCTAGTTCCATGGCATCCAGGGCTGTCACACATAGAAAACCTGTCTCAAAAGGACAAAAAAAATACCACTCTCTAATTTAGAATTAAGACGTCTTAGGAATTTGTTTTAAGATATACTATATTTATATAGTATTCAAAAACATTCACACAGCCATTTTCTACTTAAAAATAAAAACTTAAGGTACTAACAAAAAATGTCAGGCAAGAACTTGGTAATGTACACACCAAAAGCAGAATTGTAGCCTCAGCCTTTGACCCGTTCATAATTGGTGTATTTATACAAGCATAATATTTCAGTGTCTCTTAAATTATGTCTTTTAGTATAAGCATAAGTCAGTTTTAGGGTTCATCTTTGATCTTTTTGATGTAATAGAATTTTAAATAAGATTATTTAAAATATTGACTGTCCAAGAGGTACATGGAAAAGTGCTAAACATCCTTCGTCATCATGTAAATACAAATCCAAGCTACGATGAGGTAGCTCACCTTACATACTGAGAAGACTCAGGGAACATTGTCAAAGATGAAATAGAAAGCCTACAAGAATCAGAAGACCACAAAACTCTTCTGTGAGATCACATCTCAGAGAAATAACACGGAAGCTTCACTTATGATATTACAACAAATATGACTGCCAAAAAAAAAAAGATTCGAACAAGGAAAATGCCAATAGATATACATGCTGCTGTGGACGAAGGAATTCTCACAAGGTTCCAGTCGTAGACGAAGAACTACAGGCAGCTAAGCCATACTGGGAACCAGAGAGGCAGTCTTCCCTATGAGGAGCCCTCTAATTGGTTACTTAACACCAAGTAATCAACCTTGATATCATCATGTATATGCACACATCGTTGAAGGGACTCAGCAGGATGTATTTGTATTTACATGTAATGATTATAGTTAAGGAAGAGGAGCTCAGGAATTTAAAAGGGATTTGAGTGCACAAAAAAGGAGTTGTAGGAGAGAATTATGTAATTATATTTGAATAAAATAAAACAAAACCAGCAACAGATGCTGACAAGAATATGGAATAAAGAGAGTTTTACACACTATTGGTGGGAATGTAAATTAGTATAGCCACTATAGAAAATAGCGGAGGTTGCTTAAGTATTAAAAATAAACAATTCTTCATTATGATTTTATTTCAGAACAATTAAGTCAGTATGCTGCAGAAACACCTGAAGTACCCAATTTTGTCACAATAACTCAGGAATGGAAACAATCTGAAAAGCTCACATATGAACAGCTGAATACAACTGAAATGTGGCCGTGTGTCACTGCACGCACAGAATGGAGATCATTCAGATAAGGAAAAGCAATGAGACACCGAACGACAACACATGATCTGTGGAATCTAACAGTTGTTTTCTTATGAGGTCGGACTGGAATGGTGGTCCCCAGTGTCTGTAAAGAAGGAACAAGCGACAGGGAGAGGCTGAACTATGGGCACTAAGCTGTGTTTGACAAGAGCAGAAAGTGACGGCACTCTATTTTATAGTAACAGGCCAACAAACAGTGATGAGCCATTGTATACTTTTAGAAGCTACATGAAGGTATGCTGAATGTTTTCATCATGGAAATGATTAATGTTTGGAAAGAATAACGTGTTTAATCTAGCCCAAATCATCACGATACCCTGATAATGTCTGTAAATGTAATGTTTTATGTATCAGCTAATATACCGTAGTTTTAACTGTCTTAGTAAAATGAAATAGCGCATGAAAACCTACAAGTGTCTATTGAATAGCACTCTCTTCCTCCTCCGTGTTTTTCTCCTGGTTGGTGATTCAGCTTATCTCATTTCCATCCATCTGTTGAATTCATTTTGCTTATAATTGATGTCATCTCCAATGAAAACCGCCTACAGTTCAGCAGAATAACATAAAATCACAAATTCTTTTTTTTAATAAATGGAAAATATTTCAAATTATAATATGAGGGAATGTTAGAACACCATTTCCTTTTCATGGGTTGTATGAAAATGTTCTGAAATGACTGAGAATGACTTGAGTCTTCACAGGCCAAGCAGGTTGGGTACTAATTGAGGTGTTGTAACACCACAATCACTGTGTCAGAACTAACTTCCTGCTCACATCTGTGCTGAAGCAAAGCAAGGCTTTACCATGATGTAAAAGTAAGGATAAAATAACTACACACTCTACATATATACCACATATACAAACATACAAAGCACACTACATGTACCACACATACACAACACTCCACACATACACCATACACAAACCCACAATATACCACACATATCACATAAACACATAGTCACACACCACAGACCACACATACACGCACACACTTATCACATACATACCACACCCCATACCCCACACACATACCAGAGACACGCACATCACATACACACACCTATCCCACACATACACCAGACACACACAAACACATAAACACACTCTTACACACATCATACACACACATACTCCCATACATATGCCAGACCTGCATGCACACTCACCCTTCCACATCCACCCACATATATACAAAAGACACTCATGCACTACACTCATCACCCACCACACAAACATACCACATACACATACCACACAAACACTTTACATACACACACGCATTACACACACACAAGGCAGCTTAGAATCACTCTTCTAAATTTCATGTAAAAATGGGAATGTGGTCTTATTTCTTGGCTTCTCATTTCTAGAATTTACTTTTTAGTAATGAAAACTGGCTATTGTTCTATAAAATATGGACATAGAAAACATGGTTCGTTAATGAATGTGTTTTTTTAATCAAATGATCAATTGTATAAGAGAATGAAAATCTTGTTGAAACAATAGTATCAATGGCACATCTTTCTCTGAGCCCTCACAAAATGCAGCTTGGATCTTTGTAAGTAAAGAAAACTTTGCTTTAAAAATAAAAATGCTATAATCACAACCTGCCGATATCAAAATATCTGGCTTTTATAACTTGTTATAAAAAACGAAAACCAATGAAATATTATTAAAATCTTGCACTCTGATTTCTATAATATTCTCTGGATTTTATAGTGGGTAATACAGTCCCATTGTGGGACTGAAAAGTCAGCATTTATGTTCTCCACACTTTAATCAGTTTTGAATTTCTACCTTGATCCCCATCCAGTGCCAAAGGACACTCTTTGACTATGACCAGCCTCAGTCTATGGGTATAAAAAAACTTAAGAAGTATTTTAACCACAGACACATTTAGCAAAGCATCAAGATAGAACCCCCCCCCCCACCCAAACACACACCATAGCATAAGAACTCTAGCTACAGTGTTTTGACCAGATTTACTACACCAGGAATGCATTCTCTCACACGGGGTGGGCCTCCGATCCAGTCAGGAAAGAGTTGGCTGTTCCCAGATATGTGTGCATATCTTGGTTGGCCCTCATTATTGTATCTCACAGCATTTATAGCTAGGCATGACCTTTGGTGACTTTCTTTTAACCCCAAAACTTGGCAAGTGTCTTCTAGCATTATGGATGCTCATCAGCATGAAGGAAACCTTCAGCTTAGTTCCATTTTGATCTCTGTGTGTCCTGTATCCAAAGTGTATTTTGTTTTTCACATTAGGGTACATCAACTTTGTAATTCATCCTCTCTACCAAGTTCAACCCTGGAAGGCCTTCCGTTCTCGTCCTCTCATCTTCTCAATACATGATAGCTATATTCTTATTTTATTTCTTTTTTTAAATGCTCTGGAAAATGCTGGGAATCATCTAGAAATCTGAGCGGAAATTTATGTGCCACAACACAGAGACTCTTTTGAGCTGCAGATGACTACATAAGACAGCAGACTGTTTCTGAATCCGAATTGCACGTGGCGAGTTTTTCAAATGCCATGTAGAGCCATTTTCTTTATGTTCATTAAATAATGTGAGAGATGTAGGTGGGATAGCTGCCTAGATGTTATTGCAAAGTTTAAAAGTTACTGAAACATGACAGTTAAATACTTTGAACATTGTTTATTTGTGTTGGGTTATGATTGTATTTCAATTTTCCTTTTAATATTTTATTATAAACTCAAAGACTAATCGATAATCATTCAGGAGTGAGAAGACAAAATTAGAAGCCTCCTCCCATTTTGCACCTTGGATGCTATATAAAGGAAAACAACAAGGCCTATTGACAAAAATAATTCCTTTTCTGCCATCATTATCTTTTATCTTGAGTCATTCCCTGCTTACCGAGTTAAACAAGAGCAAGAAGTATCATTCCAAAAATTATGGACATGTTTGCTTGTTTCACTTGAAAAAGCCAACAAAATCTGCAAGGTAAAGCCAGACAGCTATGATTGCTTCAGTTTGGGAACACACCAAACTCACGATGTGGCCCCCAGAAGTCAGAAGGCTACCCAGGTTTAACTGAGAGTCAACACAGCACACATCAAGACTTTACTCTAGATTTTGGAGGCTCAATCGTTCAATTCTTATAGCAGCTATTAAGAAAAGAATCATAACAAGGCTGGGTTATTAAATGTGTCAGTAATGTAAAATTGAAATTTATTGTGAAGAAAGCAAGCTGCAGGACAAAACACTTGTGTAATAATTGATTTTTAAAGCGCATAAGTTGATTATTTCCCTTTAATGGAGTGACATGCTCTTATTGGAAAAAAATGGAAGGAGTATCGGTGTGCTTAAAACCAGTAAGATTTCTTCAAAACTAATTGACAACCCCTGGGAAGAACTTCCATGGTGCAATTTTGCAAAGAATTCCAGTTCTGGAAGGTAACCTGCATTAGGACTGCTGTTTAAGAACAGCTTGAATTTTATGGGCAAGGGGTGGCAGAGTTCCTTTAATAAGGCTCATCTTGCTGTTCCCACTGATGGGGCCTCCTGTGATGCTTTACAACGTCTCTGCACCACACGGCTGTGCTTTTAATCCAGCCATTATAGCTCTGAGCTTTTAAAGTACAGGAAACATAGAGCTTCTTACTGGAAAATAGAACAGAAGTAAATATTAGTGTTTTAAGTTGAATTCTGTTATGTCTATGTTCTCTGGGTAATTATGTCTAATTGGTCAGTATGTGTACAAAACCATTGCTTCTATCAAAGTGTCTTTTTAAAGCCTATATTTCTAGATTGCATTTTATGTTTTGCTTTACCAATACCAAGAGTGTGTGTTTACAAAAGCATGGACGTCTCTGATGTGGCCTGTTAGAAAACTGTAAGGAATTTTGAATCAAACAAATAGAAACTAAAGTTTTTCATCAGGAAGGAAAATTGAAGGAAGGAGATGATGTAGTTCACCAAGAAAGAGAGCAATTGATTGGGCCTTGGTATTTTAAGCCAATTAATCTTGCAACATTTCTATTTATATCTCAACTATTTATATTATATCTACACTAGTATGTTCTTGTATTTCATTATAGATGACATAGCTCCTATTTGTACAATCTAACTAGGACTAACTAATTTGTGAAGTTTCAACATATGCCATATACTTTTATGTTCTGGCTTAGAATTGTACTCTCCATTTTAATATAAGAAAACTAATTTTTATGACACTTCAAACATTTTAAGAATGAATAAGAAAGTGTGCACTCTTTAATATCTCCAAATACACAATGTTAATTCAGTAGTTTCAGTATTTATGCAGTTGTAAGAAATAAAAAATAAAATGTACTTGCTTGATCCATATTGTAACAATGATAGGTTCACAGTTTTTCGTTCATTCAAACGTGAAAAAAATAATGACCAATTTCTCTAAGCAGTCAGAGAAATACAAATTGAACCTGAATTAAGCTGTGCATTCCAGGTGGTTTATGACTATACTTGAAGCACTTTTCAAGAGGAAGTGGGAGGATGAGGAATTTGAGCCCAGGTTCAGCTGCTTAGTGAGTTCAAGGTTGCTTGGGTTACCTACATAGCACATCTCAAAAACAGCAGCTCCTGAGACAATGAGATATCATCTTGCAAATCAAAAGTCATTATTTATTTTTTAAAAGCAAATGCGGGCAAAATGTAAAGAAAAACAAACTCTCCCATACAGTTCGAAAGAATGTAAAGTTTTACAACTACAAATAAATAACAGCACGGAAGCTCCTCCCCGAATTAAGTGTAAAGTCATTGCACTTAGTGAAATAAATCAACATTAGAAAACAAATACTGCCTGTTCCTTCTCTTCTCTGGAACCTGAAAAGGAAATAGTTGAGTCCAGTGGACAACACTGTGATCACTAGAAAATTTGATGTTTATACTGAATGAATGAATGTCCATGTCACAAAAATCCATTTATACATAATATATTATTTCTGAAAATTATCAGAGCTTGAGACATGGCTCAGTGGCTAAGAGAACATTTGCTTTTCTTGCAGAGAGCCCAAGTTTAACTCAGATGACAGCTAACAGCCACCTGTTACTCCACTTCCAGGGGATAAAACCACAACAACAAAGTCACCAAATGCCCTCTTCTGGCCTTTACAGAACTGCATGCACATAGTGCACAGAGTGACATGTAGGCAAAATCCCCATACACATAGAAAATGGGAGGAGAACTTGCGGGAATGGGATTTTTAGGATGGGGGAAGGACAGAGACGATGTGATATCTTGATTGAGGGAGCCACTGTTGGGCTAGCAAGAAACCTGGCACTAGAGAAATTCCCAGGATTCCACAGGACGACTTCAACTAAAACCCAAAGCAATAGTGTAGAGGGTGCCCTAACTGGACATGCCCTGTAGTCAGATTGATGGCTATCTTAAATGTCACTATATAGAACCTTCATCCAGAAACTGATGGAAGCAGAGGCAGAGATCTACAATGGAGCACTAGGCTGAGCACCCAAAGTTCAGCTGAAGAGTGGGAGGAGTGAGAATACAAGCAAAGAGGTCAAGACCATGATGGGGATCCGCACTGAAAGAGTTACCTAAGCTAATGAGAGTTCACCAACTCTGGCCAGACAATGAAAGAAGCAGCACAGGACAAAACTAGGACCTCTGAATGTGGGTGACATTTGTATGACTGAGGGACCACTGGCAGTGAGACCAGGATTTATGCCTACTGCTTGTACTGGCATTTTTTTATATATTTATTTATTATGTATACAATATTCTGACTGTGTGTATGCCTGCATGCCAGAAGAGGGCACCAGACCTCATTACAGATGGTTGTGAGCCACCATGTGGTTGCTGGGAATTGAACTCAGGACCTTTGGAAGAGCATGCAATGCTCTTACCCTCTGAGCCATCTCTCCAGCCCCTGTACTGGCATTTTGGAACCCATTCCCTGTGGAGGGATACCTTGCTCAGCCTAGACATATTGGGAAGAGCCTTGGTCCTGCCTCAAAGCAGTGTGCTAGACTTTGTTGACTCCTCATGGGAAGTCTTTCCTCTGAGGAGTAGATTGGGGTGGGATGCTGGGGAAGGTGGAGGAAACTGGAGGAAGGGAGAGAGTGGGAACTGTGATTTGTATGTAAAGTGAGAAAATATAGTTTTTTTTGAAAAAAATAAATTTAGAAAAAGCAACAAAAAGGATAAATAAAAAGAAATAAGTACATATTCTAAAATGAGTCAACCAATTAATTAAAGCACAGATAAAACATTAGCCACTTTGAATTGTCTTTCAGGATATATTGTATTTTGAGTAATGGAGAGCTTATAGTGGACCACATGTCACCCAAAGTATAATTTCTTTTAAAATAACCTGGTTTATTCCCTTTTCCATGCTGTAAGTTTCTCTGGTTTAAACTTGTGTAAGTCTTGTGTGGGAAGTCTTAGTCTTTGTGAATTTAGAAGGTTATAGGAAATTGACAGTGGCCAGGAGAGGAAAATTAGTTTTCTCCAACTAAATGGCACTGAGTATATAAACCATAGTGCAGGGCAGGCTCCAAGCTCAGAGGTAATTGGCCAAAATAAATTGCACTCCATATTTGTTGCTGTTTTATTTGTATTTGTGTTTATTTTGTTTTCTTTCTCTTTTAATAAGATAATGAATGTAAAGTGTAATAGGTAATATTAGGGGAATATAGGAATAGTTGGAGGAAGAGAAATGATATATAATCAAAATTCATTCTATAAAATTATCAGGAAATGAACAAAAAATAATTTCTTAAATCCTGAATTTCAAAAGCCATTGTAAAGACAGTCAGGTTTTATTTGATTCTACTACGGAATAGTCAGTCCTGAGTCCTTAATATTATTTTACGCTTTTCTACATAGTAGTGAAAGCTGAAGTCCTGAAGACATCCAAATGTATTTGACCAATTTACACAGTAGCAGGAGTATGAGAGTCTTTCAACTCATTACTGACCTCAGTTATTCAGGGAACAGTAAAAACCATGAAAATGAATGATAGAAATGGTATAAGTTCAGCTAGCATTTATATAAATATATAAATAAATATACTTTTTATATATTGCATCAGGATAAGGGCTTTATAATCATAGTATGTCATTTTAAGAATAAAAATAGGGAGGCTGATTATCTTCTATTTTTTATGAGAATTCAAATTGAGGGGGATATCCAAAAAAATGATGGTTATTTACAGAATTGTACCATAAAAAAAGAAACACAGTATAAACAATTCTTAGATTAATGAATGCTCAACAGGTAGAGCCACACCAGAGAATGTGATTTTGAATCTTGGCTTTGGGAGCTACCATTTTCTCATTAGACTATGGAAATAATGGTTATATTGGCATTACCTCCAAAGAGCACTGGGTATTTCAACTATCTGCAAAGTGCTAATATATGTTCGACTATTGGCACAGATTGATTCGTTTTTCATAAGGGACGAGTAAAACATTAAGATTTATTAAAGTAGAAACTAAATCAACATAGAGGACACAGGTCAAACATCTGTGAATCATCGTGATCAAAGTGGAGACTTAGTTTTTGTATAGTTACTATCTTTAAAAAAAAATTAGAACCACTAAGAAATTTCACATGTGGTATACAAGGATAAATCTTTTGTCAACCAACAAAAATTCTATAGTGTGTGCAAGTCAGAATTAAAGTAGATCTTTAAAAATAGTCTTTATTTTTCTTGTGTGTGTGTGTATGTGTGTGTGTGTGTGTGTGTGTGTGCAATGTGCATATGCATTGTCAGGTAAATCTTTTCAGAGTCAGTTTTCTCCCTCCATCATGTGGGTTTTAGGATTCACTGGGGTCATCATGCAGGAAGCACCTTAAGCTGGTGGGCCAACAGAAATCAAAATTTATATGTATCATGATTTCTCAGACTTTGGAAAGGTGAAGAACTGACAAATATCCCCTTCCTCTTTTACCCTTTAACCTCTCCTTATTTGATATTTATTTTAAGATTTTTTTTCAACTTTAACAGATTTACCTCCACATCTGGTACTAAAAAGGATTTCTGGTTTTGTTTTGTTTTTAAAGTCACTCCAAAGATTGTTTAGTTCCAGTTACTTGTTGGTACTAATTTAGTCTAGGTAACTGCTAGTTATGTGCTTGGTTATGTTTCTGTCATTGTTAGGTAATGTCAAAAATTAAGATGTTGTCATTCTGTAACCTGTTCAAAACCTCTCAGGTGGTGGAACTGATGGGCTGGGAATCTTTTCTTTTCTCCATTGAAGTATTATTTGCATTCATGCTCATTAGTTTCTGCACCATGTTGCAAATTCCTGAAACAATTTTTCACATATTTTTTTCCTATTTTCTTTTATGGTTTCACATATGATCTGCATCATTTAAACTGAGCATAAATAAAGCAACTGTTCTGAACAGAGCAGACAAAGGAAGCAGTTGCCTAGCAACAGAAATCACAGAACAGATCCTGAACTCCTACTCAGATAGAAGCTTCATACCCCCGCTCAGCGTTGAACGCATTTTGAGTATCCATCCTCTCTGTGCATGCCCTTCACACTGGGAGCAAACTCAGTGTTAGATCCTGATATTAAATGGAATTGGAGATTAATGGGCTGCACCAGAATTTGCATCATCTCTTTGAGACTCATGAATTCCTGTATTGACAAAAATGAGTCTGACATATTATGCTTTTGTTTTAGAGCTGAGTGACTATGTACCTGAGGCTTATTCTGAGTGCACTCAGGGTAGCCATATGGGTTGAGCTACCGATTAAAATGCATCTGAATCTGTGAACAAATCCAAAGCAAGCACTGGGACATCCTAGAGACCACGGCAGCCTGATTTTCCATACCGGGGATGCTGTTGCTATAGCGCTGGGGACTTTGTAAGGTTTGTGAACCAATGCAAATCACAACTAATTTAGATTTTTAACTCATATCATAATTCCTGTGTGAGAGCATAGGAATATTTATAAGTGATGTCAAATAGACTTTTTTTCTTGTGTCTTCTGGGTATGATCATTATTTTTTCAAAGCGTAGCATAAAGTCACCAATATATATTAAATTATTTTGAAACTTTTATGCATGGTGTGTATATATACAATCAATTCAATTATACTCTCTTATTCTCATATGATAGTTTCATCCATCTTTGCAATAGTTCCTGCATTTCAAGTTTTTACTTAGTAGTACTTTTCGGAGCTTGAGTAGCCAGTTATTTTTTATTGACAAGTTAAGTCTTACCATTGTTGCAAATCAATGGGATAGCTCATGTATATATTCAGAGAAAATAGAAGAGATCAGGTGCAACACCATTCTGAAAGAAGACATTAAATCTAACTCAAGCCAAGTACCGTCATGAGTGGAACTAAATAGAAATCTATCATCACAGAGAAGCATAAATCACTGAAAGTGGAGAGTATGAAATACCACAATGAAATACAAAAATGAGTAAAAGTGTGCCATTATGTTCTTGGAGAGAAAAAAAGGGATAGAGGTGATACATGTTGCAAACAAACACCATTGACCAATGTAGGAAGCTTCACCACAATGCCCAGTGGGTATTGTCTATACAGATCAGCAGAATAGTAAATGAATTTACCACCGAAAATATGTTCTGTGTCTTCATGCATTGTTTTCTAGGAACTGGGATCAAGTCAATTAACCAATTAACCTACGAATCTCAGTCGTTCTGTACGGCAATCATTTTAACAGAAATGAGCACATAGAGCATGGGAAAAAAAAAAAAACAGAACAAAGATGCCCACAAGCTACAATACCCAGAAAAAAGTAAATGGGAACTACTGATAATTCAGAAGTGAGACTTGCTTAGGGTACACTTGTTTATAATGTGACTTTATTTATGTTGCATGGATTTAAAAGCTGATCTCACTAAAAAGCACTCACTTCTCATTGGGATCTGCTAAGTAACCAGACCCAGAATTGAATTCTGACATCTCTGCTTCCATTTAAGATCTGTGTCCTTTTAATTCAGAGTTCTATACTGCATAGAGAGGTGTGAATTATTCAGCAGTGTCTGCCTAACTAATCTTATTTTCTATCAAGGCACCTTGACCAACACTGCATGAGATATTCTTTTTGTTTGTTTGTTTGTTTGATCGGTTGGCTTCTTTTTTACTGTATGTGTATGTCTTTTCTCAAATTTTAATGGCTTACTTATTATTCTTCTCTCATACAATACATCCCAACACCAGCCTCCCTTCTCACCATCCCTCCCTACCTCTTCTTTTCCTAAATATACTACTCCTCTGTTTCCTTCCAGAAAAGAGCAGGCCTACAGTGATGTCACCCAGATGTGACACCCTAAGATGCAATATGACAAGGCACATAACCTTATAGAAAGACTGGATGAGGCAACCCAGTAGGATAAAAATGGTCCCAAGAACAGGCAAAAGAGTGAGAGACACTCCCACTCCCTTTGTTAGGAGTCCAGCAAAATGCCAAAGCTAAAGAACCACAGCTTGTGTTCCATGTGCCTGGTACAGACTCATGCAGGCTCCATAGTGACCACTTCAGTCTCTGAAAGCCATTATGAGCCCTGCTTAGTTGATCCTGTGGGCCATGTTCTTCAGGTGTCCTCGAACCCCTTCTTCTGCAGAGTTCTGTGAGTGCTGACTAATGTTTCCCATGCTTCAGTTCTTCCTCTATTTGACCTGAAGCTCATCTTGGAACCACAACAATGAGGTAGAATGGTTGAATTTATTTTCCTAAAAGATCCATTTTAATTAAATAGTTTCCTCACTTTTTTTATTGCTCACCATATTGCTGGTTTCTTTGTGGTTATTGAATTCTTACATGGAGACTCTCCCCAGAGTTGAGTGATCCCAGTTACAGTACTCTTTAAGAATTCATCATGCAGATGGTAAACTCGCAGGCACTTCCCCATAGACTCAATATCCATTGCATAGCAACCTCTTTTCAACACTTGCTTAGCGTTCTATCAATCAGTATCAGGTCTCACCTCTCCAAATCCAAATGAGTTTAGGGCTATTGACTCTCATCCTTCCTCATATAAATGCATCTTCTCCCCAACGTTCTCATCATTTAAGCAAATGAGGTCCCTTAAAAAGCCACAGAAAAGTAACACAGTCTGCACACAGAGATACTCAATTAAGTATTCATTTAGTTCTGTGATTATTTTCACAGTTTCAAACTTGCCGTGCAGTAAAAAAACAAGCGTACATATTCCTGGAACTGGCCAGAGTGCTAATTGATTGTTTGAGTCTCACCTCTCTAATGTGTTGTGGTGAAATTCAATATGGTCGGCATAGGGATTCACAGCAGGTAGGTGGCTCTGCACACAAATTGGTGCAGACTGTGTTTGCATAAGTCAAAATCTTTACAGATTTCCTAGGCATATCCAATGGTACGTCAATCTCCCATGTTGGTTAGGAATGTACAGTTCATTTGGGTGGAACATAATGGTGTTTCTCTGTTCATAAGTCTATTCTTTTTGCGTGAAATATAAAATAAGGAGAACCTGGGCTTCCTTTGGTGAGGGTGGAGGTTAAAACTAAGATAGCTTATTTCAGCAGACTTTTCCGTTGGTAGTTAAACATATTCTTTTCTGTAGCAAAATTGATGAGAAGAAAGAACATAGAATATTGAAGTCATAGAAATGACATCTTTACTTCAACACTTGCCATAAAACTTTTTTTTTAATTATTAAGAGTTAGAAGCCTATTTTTCTCTGTTTAAGGTGATGTACTGTGTAAGTAATAAACATGAACAAATTAAACACTTGATCTCTGATAAGTTTCTGTTTCTTTCTTAGAAGTACTTTGATTATTTCTTTGAAAATTGCATACAATATATTTTGAACATACTGGTCCCCAGGCTTCCCTCTACTTTCTCCCATATCTCCCCCCCCCTATATCCTCACCCTTCACAAAGATTATGACAGTGGAATCACAGCACTTGAATCCTTAAGGTGGTGGCCAATTTTCATAGCATTCCAAGGGTAAAATAATTGAAGTATAAATAATCTTTTTATGAACAAAGGGTGCCAGATAATATACTACGATAGAGTCATTTTGTGAAAGAAATGGAAACCAGAAGTTCAGATACAGTCTTCCCAGAATGACATCTGGATTCCCAGACATGTTAAAAGTAATTTGGCTACAAGTATGGTCAACATTGTTGCCAAAGATTAAGAACTAAGTGTTTGTGTGTTAATTGTGTTAATTGCTTTTCTCCCTGGGTTTCTTGATCGGTATTTTCTGGTGCCATGGAAACTAAACATCAGAAAAGAGGCTATTATGTTACATCTAGCTCTAGTTTTGGAAGTTTTATGCCCTAAGTGTGCAGTGTTTTCAGCAATAGTGCTGTGCACCGTGGCCCCCGTCTGCGCTCTAAGCTCTAGAACCCAGTTCACTAGCTTCGGGCAAGGGGCTGGATGTTGAGGAAACACATGTAGAGACAGACAGACACACAGACCTTCTTACACTAGTACCAACCCCCCCCCTTTAATGGCACCATGGAGGCTTAAATACACTGAAGTCAATGGCCAACAGGTGAAAATCCCATCCTCTGATCCTCTGAGCTAGGCACAGCTTCTAGTAACTTCAATTAGAAGGCTCTAGACAGGGAAGAGCAGCTGACGGCCAGGATTTAATTGGTCCCAACAAACAGTGTCTTACCATTGACCTCTGAAAAGCAACCAAGAGCTACGTCAATAGTCTTCATTGTTTTGGGAGACACTTGGGATAGCCTGATTAATTGCTTGAAAGAAGGTTTTTCATTCCTGTAACTGAGGTTTTTATTAGTCTTTGATTCTTGTAGGGAGAATTGACAGCCTAAACTACTTAATTTCCTTTCAAATATACACATATACATTTTATATATACACATATACATGCATGTGTATGTGTATATGTATGTATGTATGTGTGTGTGTGTTTGTGTTGTGTATTATTTGGGTAAATAGAGAATATAGTTCCTTGAGGTTTTAGCAAACATTCTTGTGGTTATTCCCATCCAGTTGCAACACCTATGAACCACAACAAGATATCCATATAAATGTTTTAAGTGGAATTCACATATTATTAGTAATACACCCTAACTGGATTTAAGCCTCACTTATCCGGAGGTAATCCATGCCTATTATTAAAAAACTGACCAAGTCTAGTGAGATATTAGATCTTATGATAAAGTCTACTGCAAGTACTTTTAGACCAACATATATCATTACCACATTCTAAATCTTATCCTTATATTTCCAGAGAAGTGTGGGTACCACCCTTCATCAAATAAGCTTCTCTCTACAGCAGATGCACAGACTCACAGAAAAACAAATGTGGGCACAACACAAAGATTAGTGGTTTGTGTGAAGCTTAACCTCAAAGGATATATCTACACCACAGCTCCTGCATCTTTAGCTCAGGGAAAATTGCAGAAGAGGTTTTTAAAGCCAGAGAACAATGAAGTCATTGGACAAGCTATCGAAACTGTCAGAGAGTCTTTTTTTTTAAACAAAATTTCATGCAGGCACAGTAGCTGCCTACATGTGCAACCTAAAACAAATGCAGAAATAAACGGATGAACAACAACAAAAAAGAGTTAAATACCAGGAATTCTGCTGTGAAGAACTTGCTAACTGGAAAGGGGAAGACTACATGGGATTCCATCCCTAGACAAAGAATTATACACAACTTATGCTTGCTACAACATTGTATTTTTCTGAATATATGCATTCAGTATAGTATAGTGCTGTGCTGTTATATACAGATGTAAGTCATAAAAGCCACACAAAGCATTTAAATTTTTTTATCACTAACACTATAAAAATGAGAAAAGAAGTGGCTGATATAAGGATAAATAATGAATTTTAAATTTTATATCCAAGTAATTATCAATTCAGCATGCAAACAATATACTAACCATTACTACTAAAATTCATACATTTTATTTCATTTTACATTTTTAAAACCAACTACATACTTAATGATGCTAAGCCCATCTCCACTTGAAGGAGTTCCATCAAAAGATATATAATGCTGATTATCTAGTAATTATTATATTGTGCTAGGCAGGTCTAATGATTGTAAAAGAAGAGAAGCTCTGTGTTAAAAGTATGGTAATATCTAGCAACTTACATGAGAAATACATTTTAAAGAATACGCTTTTGAGGAATACATTTCTCAGTTAAAAATGTAAATCTGAAATAATGTACATTACAGACTTTAGTATGCAGTTTTTGTGTCTGTAACCTTTATAATATCAGTTATATGTTGAATGTTGAAAAGAAATTTCTATCATATTCAATTTCAATGGAAATTATATTGAAATGTTTTTTACTTCACACAGAGATAATGTTCATAAGCCTAGTGAACAGAATTACACATTTGTCTTGTAGCTTGGTGCTCCTTCCTTCTCCTGTAGCGTTGGGTATAAATACAGGGAAACAGGTTTTGCTGCCTCCCTGGTTATATCACCACCATGGCCCTTTAATTGAGAACAAAAAAAAAATAGCATTTTTAAGGACAGAATGATTTTAGAGTTGTGTATCTATGATGTTAGGGCTGTATTAGCAATCACAAGCTACACTTAGCATTAATTTGATCTAGCTGGGAACCCTACCTGGCAATATCATTACCTGAAATTTCTTCAACTTGACTGCATAAATGCTGAAGATCACCAAGTTTCTTTGAGTTCTTTAGCCATGGTGGGAAGTATTAGCATTCTGAATACATTTTGTGAGGGTTGCTCTGCTGCAGAACAAGAGTCTGCTCTGAATAAAGAGGAAGCTTTGTGTTTAAACATCTTCTGTGATTGCATCAGGAAGAATCAGGAAGAACACACTTCATTTCCCTAAATGGAATGATAAAGGGGAACTTAGCTTTTTTTGAGAGAGAGTTAATGTAAGAAAAGAATTGATTCTAATGATGTTTTCCATTTTTAATATGAGTACATGCATTGATGCAAAATGGTACAAGATAAAGTATTAATGCAAATTCAGTGACTACTTATAGACTGAATTATTGGGGAACTTTAAAGAAAAAGATATTGGAAAGATATCTGAAAGTTTGACATTTCTTATGCCCTGCCTTCTCGAATATATAGAATCTAGACATAAAAGGTCTCCCAATTGTTTCTGTATCTTGAGACTCTAGTGTCATTACAACATTTCCATCTTCCAGTTCCTCCCTCCGAACCCTCCAACAATACCCTCTTGCTGGCTTTTGGAGTTATGGCCACTTTTTCCTTTAATTGTTATTGCATACTTACCTATATGCAATCCTGAGTAAATAAATACAACCTGATCAGTCAATATATAGTGTTACTTCTATGTCTGCTTTAAAGCTGACTATTTAGCATAAATTAACCAGAGGAGACTACTTTTCCCTCTCTCAGAATTCCTCGGTTGCCTGTAGGCTTGTGCGCATGTGTGTGTGCGTATGTGTATGTGTGTGTGTGTGTGTGTGTGTGTGTGTGTGTGTGTTTGCATGTTCGCGTGTGTATATTTCCAGGAGATATAATCTCACAAGAGTCCCCATTCCTCTGGTTTTTATATTCGTTATCTCTAGTATTTTATTAGATAATTCAAGATATAATTTTATTGTATAGTAAAGTCTTCTTGGGAGTTTAATTCTTTGACTTTTCTTTCTGAGGGCTGCTAATAATTGAAATACCATATTCATTACATTCATGCATTGTTTCAGTTCTGCTTACTCAGTATATAACAAATATACAAACTAGTGAAAATGTCCTGTTTTCAGCAGAACCATTTAAAGTGTGACTGCCATTAAAGCAATGGTTTAGGTTATTGATTCCACTAATGTCATACACCATGACATTTCATGAATCACATACACTTTTCATTGTATAAAATTAGCAGCATGTACTATTCACAGTGAAAATTAAAGATACCTTGCTGAAAGTAAAACACAGGTTAAAATAACTAAGCCCACATCCTCTCCTTCTTCAGTTCATTTTTTTTCATTAGCACAGATAATTTCTAGAAATGACTCTTTACTAGATAATTCTTTATAAAACACCAGGTAAAAAGTTCATTTCCTGTGCCTCAAGAGATGTCTCAGCAGTTAAGAGCATTTGGTTCCTCCTCCATAGGATTCAGGTTTGATTCTTAGCACTCACTTGAAGGCTCACAATCATCTATAGCTCCAGTGTCAGGGAATCCAACATATTCTGGTCTCTAGGCGTGAATAATCTCTAGGCAATATCTAAAAGTGATTGAATCAACATGTGTATTCAATAGAACCTAGAGTGAAGACATACCTTAAGCTTATGTGGAGCTCAATTATTACTTTCAGCAAACAGTTCTAGAATCCTCGCTGTTCGTAGAACACTACATTAAAATGAAAGATGTCAAAAACAATAAGGCACAGTCCTTATGTTCACATAGGCTGATTCTTATGGAGAGATATTTATGTGTGGATAATTTGAATAATTTTTAAAGAACTGTGCAGCAGAATTGTGTTCATTGCACTTGGAAATAGTTGGATATCTTTTGCCTGCCTGGGAAAAGGCTAAGTGTAAATCGTTATATTTGAGATCAGTCGTGCAGAATACAACTTTGCTTGCTGAATGAACAGAATGACAGAAGATATCAAACAGAAGGGCCATCTAGAGGTAATAGCTCATTCAATGAGCTTCAGGATTTTAAGGGGTACTGGGATTATCTAAGAATAATTATATGCAATTGATAAGGGACATCGCATTAAAGAACAAGATTAGATTTAAAAATATTTGTTGCTCATATACATTTGTGGAATAATGCAATGAACGTTTGTTCTGCATTTAATAATGCATATGTCAAGTCTCATGACCCAAATCATCACCCTGGATAAGATGGTGCTGGAATCTGGGGTTCTTGAAATATTGGTTATTGGGAGCAGCCTCTTCACATACTTTTTAGTATACATAGAAACAGACTTCTAAGAGATCTCTCACCCCAATTCATTGTAGCTGTCCCAAGATAAACTGTCTTCAAGAAGCCAGTGCTTACCAGTTTCCAAATCTATAATGTAATGATCTTCAACTTTAAAGGATCCAGAACTGTTAACAAAAAACTCCTGTTCTCCAAACAAATGAATTATGACACTATGTCATGCCAAACTGAAAGACTCACAATTCCTTCCCTCTTAGAACGAACACTTTGCTAAATAGTGTGAAGGTTAGTGGCTGAGTGTGACTTTGAAGAGAATGCAATTACAATGATAGTGCTCAAGGCAAGAGATGAGATGGGAGTAAAGTGAAGAATTACACCTTAAGTAAAGGGGGATTTATTGTAGAGACCAGTGAAACGCATGACAATCATAAGGAAGAATACTGGAATAGACAGGAGAGTTTACAGATAACCAGGAATTAAGATCATTCCCTCATTTAAAGTTTGGGAACTGAATAAATGTTGGTTCTCCAAACAAACAAAAAAAAAAAAGTAGGAAGAGATGAGGAGCCATTATTAGTGTTTACAATCTACTTTGTATATAAATCCTAAGAGAGAAGGAAACTGAGTCTAATGCTCTGGAATATAAAGGGTGTTAGAAATATGATTATGCTGAAGGCTGTTGACTTAATATTATATTCCTTATTATTTTTTGCTTTTTCTCAGAATATATCTAAATCAGTTTATGCTAAGGCTTATAGATCTTTTCACCACTTACTAACATCTAACAATTTGTTTTATAAGTATTGTCTTAGTGATAACTTAAAAAAGAGTTTGCTATAGTGAGATATTTTAATGAAAACATTAGAAAATTGGAAGTGAAATGGTAGTTTTACAACACTATTGAGAGCTTAGTGGGATAATATATGAAATTTTAATCAAGTTAGTGATCAACTATGAACTGTGATAAGCCCTTACAGCATTCAGGTCAAAATGCTAACTGGGCTCTCCTAAAGAGACTAGCTTGGAATTGATCAAACCCTGAAACCAGCAGACAACCTTGTCACTGAACCTAGTAGATTTGAACAGTGTTTTGCCTGGTATTTCTTTCTTTCTGGAAAGGAATTTACCTGCTTGCTTTACCAATGAGCACTTTTTTTCCTCGGCTATTATAATGTTCTAATTGTCAAGCCTGTATCTCCTGAGCTCAGAGAATTATGTGATACACTAGTGACCCTGCAAGAGTAGCACACATTGCACCTGTGATGTTTGCTAAAAGAGTGAGACCAAATGACAATAAAGAGATAAAACATCTCTGCTTAACATGTGACTCCATTTGTATTTCAGAGATTTCTCATCTCAGGGGGATTATATACAACAAGGACATGAATCTACTATGACATTCACCTTGAACTTTCCCCACAGTTTGTCTTGAGCCCCTGCCAGACCCCTGTCCGACCTCTCCAGACAGTAAGTCTTGTCATCTTGTCTACCACAGCCTTCTCTTCAGAAGACACCGGATTATCGCCTTCACACTATGGCTTACATTTCTGTTAAGGTTTAAGGTGTTAATCCTTTTTGCTAAGCAGCTTTTTTTCTTCAAACAGAGGAACTAAATGTTCACAGGAGTGGAATTTGAAGGTGCCAGAAAACAAGGCAGAGTATGTAGAGACAGCTCTTGCCATCTTTCTTGAAACTATCATCTCCATTTTCCTATTAACCAGCAGCATTAAAAAACAATCGCTCCTTTTTTTCTGTGTTGGTATCTAAAACAAAGCAAAGCATGCCACAGTGCTTCAGATCCTCACTGGATACTTTGCTCTAGTTCCCTAGCAGATCCAGAGGAGCACAGGCAGGGTTCCTAGTAAACTCTCTCATCTGCATTCTCTTTAGTTGGTTCTAAATTCTCTCATGTAATGAAGGCAATGAAATGTTTCCCTTTATCCTTAATATTCTTTCCTATTATATTCCTTGGAATTCTTTCACTGTCCAAATCTGTTTCAATCTTTCTTCTATATATCACAGATATATTGCTTTAATAATCAAATAACACAAAACTGCAATATGCTTTAATGTTTATTTCTGCAAAGTAGCATTTAATGAATCTGAGGAATGAACAAGTATAAATTCAAGAATATCTTCTTTGAGACCCAAGAAGTACCTTCCTAAGAGACCTGTACACCTATTTATAAAATCAAAACCTGAAGCAATGAAGTGATTCACTGGTTAAAGGCGTTTGCTATCAATCCTGAAGACCCAAGTAGTCTTCTCTGGTACTCACATGGCATAAAGAGAGAACAAACTTCTAAAAATCATCCTCTGTCCTCAACTAAACATGACTACTAGGACATACATGTGTCTCTCACCTACCCCAATACACAAAATAAATAAATGTAATAATTAAAATTATTTAAAAGTAAAATTACAAATTAATTAGTTATGGACTTCAGAGAAAAGATTCCAAAGTTATATACGGTAAAAACAAAACTATGGCTATATTTTTATAACTAAGAGTTAGAAATATGAAAATATTAAAAAAGAAACATTCAATTGCAACTTTAAGAGAGGAAGTAATTAAAATACATATTAGTTTAATAATATGTATATATGTCTCTATGTAAGAAACATGTCAATCTGCTTTCACAGATTTCAATTCTTGATTGTAAACTGATATATATTTGGAAGAAAACCAACATGGATAGGAAAGTATCATTTGACAAAAATAATATAAATTGTAATAAACAGGGCAATCTTTATTCAGATTTTAGTTCTTAAAGATTTTTTCACTGCAAAATCATTTTAATTGATAGTAAGTTATCAATAGTAACTGTGGTGCAAACAAACATCCAGAATGGGTGCTTATTAAAGCATAATCACTTTAGTGGCATTTCATTTGTATCTTAGCAGTAATAATAATGATAATGATGATGATGATAATAATAATAATAATAATAATAAACTTGCCTGAAGATGAGGGAGTAAAACAGCCTCATTGGTCAGCCTTACAGACCAGGCAGTGGTAACACATACCTTTAATCCCAGCAGCTGCACCTGTTTGCCATAGAAACCGGTGGTGCATGCCTTTCTCACAGATTCAGTTTCATTCTGAATTTTCCTGGAGGCAGGATCACTATTTTTGGACTAAGGTGGAGTTAAGAGCCAGTGTCTGGTGGCTTTGCTTTTTTGGTCTTGAGGTTGAACCCCAATATCTGCCTCTGAATTTTTATTAATCATGCTTTAAGGTACAATGAAGTTTTCTTTATTAGAGCAATGGAATTCCAAATTAAAATATTTCAGGACTAGAAAAATTGGCTAAGAGTGATTGCTGAGAAAGAACCAGGGTCTGCATTCAATTTCCCTAGAGGCATAAAAAGCCGTTTATTGCTTGCTGTCTTTAAACCTGTAATCCAAGCACTAGTCGGGATGGAAGTAGGTAAGTGTTTTTGTTTGTTTGTTTGTGTTTTGTTTTGCCACCAAACTTGCTCCTGTTTCTGAGAGACATTATTTAGAGAATGAAGTGCTGCAGAATGAGAGAGAGGGACATCACGTGTTTTCCCCTCTGTTCTCCAATTGAATGGACATCCATACCTCACATTTGTGCAAACATTCAACGCACATTAATACTAACAAGAATAAAATGTTAAATTTTTTAAATATGTGCTAAAAGCAATGCACTTGATTTCTGGAAGAGGAAGAACCATGTATTGTATTATAGCTTTTTTTCTTCTTCTTAAGAACCTGTATGCCATCTACCTTGACGTGTATATTGCTGTTATCCTTGGTTGCCTCATGTTTAGCCAGTAATGGTGGTGAGACTTCATGCCTGTAGATTCTGATATTACTTGGAAACACAACCTTACAGCAAATTTCCACATCCTCTCCCTCTTACAGTCTTCTTGTCTTCTCTTCTTCAGTGTTACCTGAGACTTTAATGCAAAGGTGTTTTGTATTAAAGTCCATTGAGATTGGGCTCCACAACTTTGTGTTTTGTTTGGGTATGTTTTTTTTTTTTTTTTGTAGCATCTCTATATGTTGGGGGAAAAGAGTCTCCTTGATGATGATAAGGGAAAAATGATGTAATTATATTATAATCTCAAAAAAGCATATATAAGAAGCCTAACATATCTAAATAAAATAACTTTCAAATATTTTTTTCTCTAAGTGATATGCCCCAATATTTGTAGAATCTGATTGTTCTTTATTTTTGAAAGATTTGACTCCTAGATGTGTGACAAAGCCCACTCTTATTCAAGGACTACTAGCAGAACATTTGTAAACTTGGAGAGGCTGGCTTTCAAGGGGATCCTGGAAAAGGGTGCTGCTTTGTGTGTGAGAACTAACAGGGAATATAACAAAGCTGTTTTATTTGTTATATCCTTTAGCCTTTAGCAAATATAGTTTCCTGACCATTAATGAAGAAATTGTTGCCATGTTCAAATGACCTTGGAAAAAATTGAGTGTAAGTGTTGAAAGGTTAATACACAGCAACAAGAGAGAGAGAGACATTCAAGCAGAGAACACCTTCTCATTATAAAGGCAAGAGGCCCTTGTCAGGTAAACTCTGAAGGAATGAAAGAGTGGAAGCCTTGCAAGCACCGCTGCTGTATAGAAAGCAGTAAGCAGAGTGTCAGAGAACCAATCCAATGACAAGGCATCTTCCTTCTTATTTCTATTCTGTCTCTTTCCACATTTGTCTCTGTCTGTGTGTATTTATGCTTCTCTGGCTCTTTTCTTCTCTGTGTTTTTTCTCTCTCTTTTTCATTGATTAAATCCTACTGTAACTCTGGAAATGTAGATACATTTTACACTTTTTGGAAGATAGAGTGTCTTTCTAAAGTATATGAGACACCTTTTAAATTTCAATAGTTTTCAGTTACAGTATGTTTCATGTGGAATTTGACATAAAACTAAGTAGATTAGATAATTTCATTGCTTTAATTTTCATACTCCTCTGACTGGGCATGCAGTAACAAAGAATAAAAGAGGCCATGAATTTTAAGGAGATCAAGAATGGGAATACTGGAGAGTTTGGATGGAAAAGAAAAAGAAGTGGAAGGAAAAGAAAAGAAAGGGAAATATATTTGTTAATTGTATTATAATCAAAAGTGAATTCAAATCAAACCAAACCTATGCAATCATTTGGAACAAAATCAGCAGTCATCTATGCAGTTACAAAGGATTTTAAAACTGATAAGGTATCTTCATTATCTGGCAATATTACCTTTAAGAAAGTCAATCTAATTCCTTGAAGGAAATGTGCAAAGCAGATATATACAGACTCTCTAAGAAAATTATAGATTTTCTTCATTCTTTAAATCTAATACAGAAAAGCTTGGATAACCTTCATAAATCATAACCATGAAGTAAAATTTGATCATTGCTTCTCTCTTCTAAACCCACCATTTCTTTTTATGTCAGCAAATCTATGTGTAAGTGTAAGGACCCAACCAAAGAAGAGTATTTGGAATTCTTTAAAGTAGCTATGAAGCATTTATAAGTGTTTTCAAGGACTCAGTTCAATAGCTAGGATGTAACAATATTTCAAAGCCCACAGAAGATACAATGATCTTTATCTTACAAAAGCAAACTTCACTCTGAATCTAATACAGACAAAAGTGGTTTTCAAATCAAATCAAGTTTTAAGATGATGTGATGAATAGGTGTTCAATGTACATATTTAATTCACTTTTTATTACTTAAGCATTTTGTGTATTATACTAGACATATTCAATATGTCTTCTCACTCACTACATGTCAAGGCACATAATCAATGATATAAGTTATCTAAACAAAGGGACTGTATTTACTCAGTACAGAGCTCAAGTGACACTGTAACTTGTTAAAATGTCTCCTTGTTTTCAGTGATCTTTTATTAGATGGTACTACCCATTTTGCTCAATAACAAGTATGCCCAAATAAGGTAAGTTGACAGGACATGCTTGATATCTTTCCAGGGACATTCTGTCCTGAACAATTATTTACCATTTATTAAATAGAACTTCATATGATTATCTGGTTACCTTTGACTATATAACTTCACAGCTCTTTTAAAACTTGATTGGGGAATATAAGCATATGCAAAAATAAAAATGGGTGTTTTCAATATTCAGTATATATACTGTATAGCCCTCCTTGTTCTATCCTATGTCTCTGTATTACTTTTGTATATCTGTTCCTGCTACCTAATTTTTCTAATCTTCATGCCCCTACCCTGGAATGTCTGAACACAGTAGAGGCTTGACCCCAACAGTTCTAACCCCAAAGTGTGGCTTACAACAGATGGTGCCCAGACGCCTCTCAAAGGAGAACACAAAACAGATAATACATAAATATATCACTATCAATACAGAAGAAAAAATATAGTGGACACAACCAATAAATAAGACACGGTAGGTGTACAAGTAAAAGGTGAGCACTCAAACATATAAATAATTAATGTAAAAATGTGGTGAGAAAATATTGGGAGTAAAACTGTAAATATATGTTGATAGGAGGCAAAGAAGTATCATTAACTGTGTATGCATTTGCTTAAATGTGTTTTGATAGGCAGAGGAACTGGGATAGAGAAGAAACAAATGCAGAGATTTTTAGAGTTTGTAGACAGTGCTAATATTCTGTTCCCTTTCACATTCTAGTGTGAAACTGCTGCCATCCCTGAATGGCTCTGGGCTCAGAGAGGTCAAGGTGCATCCCTGTCTGCACTCTGATCAAGCTGACCCGTTGATGCTGTGGCCATGGAGTCAAAGCAGCTGCTGATAAGCAGGTAGAAGAGTAAAGGGAGCACAGGGCACTTGGCCTGGCAATGGATGCAGCCTGTTGCTCTCAAGACTGTGCCCCACCCCCACCCCCACTATAGCCAGATGAGTCTGACCCACTTCACATCATGAAGCCAGGAAAGGCAGGACACAGAAAAGTTGGGTGGACTTGGCCTCTCATGGCCAAGGCCTGGAGCTGGTAGGCAGAGAATGGCTAAAGGCAGCATGGCCTGCAACCACAACTCTATAGGGGTAGCCAGCCAAGTGGTGGAGAACACAGCTGTAGAGTACAGCTGCACAAATCCCTGCTGGCAGCTTCGGCTGCATGCTGAGATCCTGGGTTCCCAGACAGACAGCCAAGCTGCAGAGAATTAGCCTCAAGCAGTCAAGTGTCTGTTGAAATGTAAAAGTATCTTGAGCCAGGTATCTGTGAACATCTGTCAGCTATTGAACACATATGCTTGGATTAGAAAGATAGCTCACAAACTTTAAATCATTTCCAGAGGTTATTTGGGAGATATTGAAAGACTGTGGTCTAATTTATTGTTTGTTTGGTTTTTTGTTGTTTGGTTTTTTTTTTTTTTTTTTTTTTTTTTTTTTTTTTTTTTTTTTTTTTTTTTTTTTTTTACAGGGCACATTCAGCCCGTTAGTGAGATTATTAGAGTAATGATTCTAATTCCCACAGACAACTCACAAAAGCTGATAAACAAATTACTGACTCTAAAATTCAACTTTTAATGAAAAAATAGGGGAGGTATACCCTTAGTCTATGTTGGAAAGGACCTAATTTTGTTTTAATATGGGGTCAAAGACATGTTTGTGGGTTTTTTCCCCCACAGGAAAACAGAGGATTGCCTGCTGTGATAACTGTAGATGGAAGTTTCTCTCCCACTTGCTCCTCCAGCCATTCAGTCCCAAAGAAAATGCAGCAATTTATATTAATTGTTTCTCTCAGTGTCTGTGCTGCTGGGGTTGTATGTAGGAAGTGGCCTCCTGTGCCAATGCATTCAAGTGTACTTCTCACTTTCTCTTCTGTGAGATTCAGTGTGGCTGGCTTTATATTGACGTCTTTGATCCATTTGGACTTGAGTTTTGTGAAAGGTGATAGATATGGGACTATTTTCATTCTTCTACATGTTGATATCCAGTTATGCCAGCACCACTTGTTAAATGTGCTTTTTTTTCCATTTGATATTTTTTGTTTATTTGTCAAAGATCAGTTGTTCAAAGGTGTGTGAATTAATATCAGACCTTAGTGAGTTTTATTTACTTTGGAGGTGCCCTGACTGACTGGCTATTTGACAGTTTATCCATAATATATCTTGGGACACAGAATTTATTTTTGCCAGTATTGTGTTCAAGCTGCTGTTGAAATAAAGGATTTGAGAACTGAGACCACAGAAAACTACCTCTGTGGGGAAAAAAGACTTGTTAAGTAATGGAATACTGTTATGGAGGCAAAGACTAACTGAAGTCCCTCTTCAGAAATGAGAAGAAATATTATAAAAGTTTTTGCTGCTACTAAGAGACTGGGACAGTTTGAACCTATCTTTAAAAGTTAAGAGGAGCAATACAATTGGACTATAGAAGAGAAAAAAGACTCATAGATCATTCATCACAGAAACCTCATAACGTTTTCTGATTAGAACAGATTTAAGAGAATTGTGATTTGACAAATTGTGTGTTTATTTTTAGTTCCCATGCTATAATTATGGTATTGATCTGTTCATGTTTGCATTGGCTTTAGTTCACTGTGAAGTTGTTACTGATCAGAAAAAAGTTAGAGCTTGTCTGAGAGAAATTTGACATTTCTGATGAGTTCCTAGATTTGATATGTTGAAAGGATAAATTTGGATTTTGATTGCAAGTGAAAACTGTTAAGGACATTCTAGACAAACTTAAAAATATAATCCCACCACTGGTCTTCCTTCACCACTTTATTAGGAGATATTGTAGCCATAGGGGCTTATGTATCACAAAGCATTACTTGCTTATATATCATCTAGTTTTTGGTGAACTCCTTTGATAGAAAACTGGCTCTGAGGTACACAGAGTCTAGAGATACACCCTCCTTTAACCCTTTATTTACAGAGGCTTGTGGTTAATGATGGATAAGATTTTTTTCCCCTCTAATAGGAGCCTTAAAGTTTTAGCCTTTAAGATTTCCTTTCAGGTTTCAATTAAAGATGCCATGATACGCTTAATGAGGGGCAAAAATCTGAGGGTTAAGAAATCTACTCACAATGAGAATCGTCTGTCAGTTTTTCTTTACTCTGTTCTCTGTTCTTATTCTCTATTACCCTTTGTTTTACTTTTCTTCCTTGTTCTCTTTTGTTCTTCCTGTTTGCATCATTCCCAGCAATACTTGTAAAAACCTGCAATTCTTCAACCCTGGTAGGTTCCAGGGCCAGAATTCTTTTGTCCTATAAAAAAAATCAAATAAGTGTTTAATTTACAGAGAGAGAGAGAGAGAGAGAGAGAGAGAGAGAGAGATCCATAGCTGCAGGCTGCATGGTAGGAATGGCTAGTGCAGATTCAGTGAACTCCTTAGTTGAGAAAGTTAGTTAAGAAAGGAAATAAATCAGCAGGAAATTGTAAAGGGGGGAAGGGTACTGAGCTACACTACATTTTTAGGTGCTTAGAAAGAGCTAAAATGTTTACTTTCAGTAAAATTATGACTAGACCATGGATTATATAAATCAGCATACCAATTCTTTTCTCCCAGTATTCATAGAATCAGGTAGCCAGGCAACCTATGCAAACAATCAAGGAGAAGCCACGGCTCTTGTTCAAATATCACATACACCAGTTGTTGTTGTTTCTTTGGGCCTAGGTCTGGAGTTTGGCTCTAGGTGGTAGAAATAAAGAAGTGACGCAGGCCTCTAAATTATCAGTTCCAGAATGTTCTGTTATCAGTCATTTTGATCTTCAGGTAAAACCAGAGCAGCAGCTTAGGAAGGTAGTAGTCTATGTCCTTCGATATCTGTGAATATCTTAAACGGAATGTTCTTTACTAAACCCTAGACAATGACTAACTGCTTGTTAAAACAGATAATTGCAGGAAGGCAGAAGAACTCTGTGCTTACCTAGGGGAGATGAGTGGAAGCCTGGCAGTGAGAAATTGTTTTCACATGTGGCTGGGGGAAATAGTTCAGAACTTTGGGGATTAATTTTCAAATATGTAACTGAAAGAAAGTCAGCAAAATTGAAAAATCTACAGCAGAGGACATTGACTCATTCACAAAGCTATAATGTCAAAAAAGCATTGCCTTTTAGCTTAAAATCCTTTACCAAAGTCTTTGGCTTTGATAAGTCACTCATGAAAAGAGGGCTGAGCAATTCCTTTGTAATGTTGCAGCTTATAGCAACCCCCAGGCAACTTAGGACAAGATGCACATGACAGAATGTATGTACCAATGACGGGTAAGTCTGGAAAGTAGAAGAGGACACCCATGCCAGGCACAGTCTTCTGTCCTGTAGCAGAAGCACTGATTTTGTGAAATAAATAAAAAGGGAAGAATTGCCAGTGCCCACAGATGTAAGTCCTGTTCCATATGGACCAAAGGTCAGAGAGTTCTAGCTTATTCTTGCTCTTTCTAAGTTACTAACAACAGATCTGACTTAAGGTGTGGCTACAAACAAGACCTTGTATGTAGTTACTTGGTGTTTTGAGTATTAATATGGCCTGTAGAGGTGGGTCCGTTTTACCTTGTCCAAATGTCAGAAAATCCAAGCTGTTCCTACTCTTTCATTTAAAATCAGGAGGTTTTATCCAGGGAGTGTCTGCCTATACTACACTAGACTACAGAATACTTGGTCAGATATATTCACTGCACATCCTGCTGAAAACATTAGAAAGCTTAGTTCAAAAAATAGTGGCTTGATGTCTCAACAATTGAAGCAAGCAATTTTTCTGGTTGTCTTTTATGTCATGGTAAAGAAGTCTTTGCCTTCTCTTTCCCCTTTGCTTTGGGGTATATAAGCATAGGAAAATAAATATGGGTATATTTAGTAATTCAGTATACACTCAAAAGCCCTCCCAATCTTATCCTAGGTTTCTGTGCTTCTTTTGTTTCTCTCTTCCTCCTACCAATTTTTTTTCTAATCCACATGCCCCTAACCTGGAACATATTAAACTGTCATGGCTGGACCCCAATACTTACCAAAAGCAATCTACAAATTCAATGCAATTTCCATCAAAATTTCAACACAATTTTTCGCAGACCTTGAGATAATGGTACTCAACTTTATGAGAAAAATCAAAAACTCAGAATAGATAAAACAATCCTGTACTATAAAGAAACTTACAGAGACATCACGATCCCTGACTTCAAACTCTGCTATAGAGTTATAAAAACAGATTTGTATTGGCATTAAAATAGACATGTGGATCAATGAAACTGAATTGAAAACCCAAACATGGATCCACACACCTATGAACACCTGATTTTTTATAAAGAAGCTAAAATCATACAACAACAAAAATAAAACACCTTTAGCAAATGGTGCTGATTTAACTGAATGTCAACATGCAGAAGATTGCAAATAGATCCATATTGATTGTCATTCGGAAAAGTCAAGTCCAAGCAGATCAAGGACCTTGACATAAATCTATTTACATTGAACCAGATAGAAGAGAAAGTTGGAAGTAGCCTTAAATAAATTGACACAGGAAACCACTTCCTAAATATAACACTGGTAGCACAGACACTGAGAGCAACAATCAATATGTGGGACTTCCTGAAATTGAAAATCTTCTGTGAGGCAAAAGACATGGAAAATAAGACAGGACGGCATCCTACAGAATACGAATAGATTTTTTTTATCAAACCGACATCTGACAGAGAGCTGATCTTGAAAACATATAAAAAATTTTAAAAAAAACTAGACATCAAAATAGAAAATAATTCAGCTAATATAGGGTGCAGAGCCAAACAGAGATTTCTCAGCAGAAGAATCTCAACTGGCTGAAATATATTTAACCAAAGGTAAATGAAAATAAAAAAAAAAAACTCTGAGATACCCTCTTATACCTGTCAGAATGGCTACTATCAAAAAATACTGAGGATATATTGTAGAGGAGAGTTGGAGAGGATGTGGAGTCAGGGGAACACTCCTCTACTGCTGGTGGGAGTGCAAACTTGTATAGCCACTTTTGAAATCAGTTTGGCAGTTTTTCAGAAAATTTGGAGACAATCTATCTCAAAACCCAGTGATATCAGTCTTAGGCATACACCCAAAAGATACTCAATTAACTGCAATGACACTTGCTAAACAATGTTCATAGCAGTATTACTCTAATAGCCAGAATCTAAAAACAACCTAGATTGCCCCTCAACTAATAAAGAGATGTCGTATGTCTACACAATGGATTATTACCCAGCTGTAAAAATGCAATGACATAAAATTTGCCAGCAAATGGATAGAGCTAGAATAACCATCATGAGTGAGGCAACCCAGACTCAGAAAGACATTTTATGTATTCGCTCATAAGTGGATATTAGATGCAGAGCAAAGGATAAACAGACTGCAATCTGTAGCTTCAGAGACGCTAGAGCCTTTATCCAGTAACTGATGGAACCAGATGCAGACATCCACAGCTAAGCACCAGGCTGAGCTCAGGGAATCCAACCAAAGAGAGGGAGGAGGGAATATTTACAAGGGGGAGGTGAAGATTATGATGGAGAAATCTATAGAAACAGCTGAATTAAGCCCACTTAAACTCATGAACTCCAGACTAACAGCTTTCGAGCCTCTACAGGAGTGAAATATGCCCTTCATATGTGGAAAACTGTGGTGAAGCTTGGACTATCTGAGGGGCCCCTGGCATTATGACCAGGATCTATCCCTGGTGCATGAGCTAGCTTGTTGGAGCTCATTCCCTATGGTGTGATTCCATGCTCAGCCTTAAGGCAGGGGAGCGGTTCTTAGTCCTACCCTAGTTTAATATGCCAAATTTTGTTCACGCCCCATGAAAGCCCTTACATGTTGAGAGGAGGAGATTGGGGTAGGTTTGGGGAGGAAGGGGGAGGGGAGGAGAGGTAAGAGGAACAACTTTGGTTGAAATGTAAAATAAAGAAAAAATAGATTTAATGAAAGAGTAATATATAGGTAAAGAATTACCTTGATAATTCTGAAATAATCACAGATTAATCAATTAATACTTACAAATGTACATACATAGCTGTGATTAATTACTTGGTTATTACACTCAGGTTATTAACACTTCAGCATTTAACTTCTGCTTTGTTAACCAAAAGAGATATTGCTTATTTAAATGGAAAAATTAATTTCTAAAGTTTTAAATCAAGAAATACAGAGCCCAATAATACAATAAAAATATCATTGATCAAGATCAAGTTCAAATCATTCTATGTATACTAAGAAAGTTCACAATATGGTTACTGACAATTATGATAGAGCAGAACAACTGAATTAAGAGACATTTGAAAAAATCAGCTTCTTTTTATGATGAAGGATACCAGGAAAACACAGCCCACTGAATCTACGAAACAGGGTACACACAGGCTCAGAGACAGAAAAAGCAAGCATAGGGTGTCCAGGGGTCTGCACCGGATCCTCTACGTATATGTTACAGTTGTTAGCTTCGTGTGCTTATAAGACTCCTAAGAGTGGGAGCAGGTGTCCCTCTGACTCTTATTTCTGCTCTTTAGATTTTTTTTCCTCCTAATGGGTTGCCTTGTCCATCCTCTATATGGGGTCTTTCAAACAAGAGTACCTTGTTTTGTTCTGTCTGCCTATTAGAGACCTGTCCTTTTCTGAAGCCAAAATGAGGGGGGAATGAATAACAAGAGAGGGAGGGTGGAGTGGTGAATTAGCACAAATGGAGGGAGGGGGAAACTGTGATTGGGATTATTATATGAGAGAAGAATATATTTTCAATAAAAAAGAAAGCTAAAAAAACATAAATAACCAAACAAAGAATTCCAAAAAATTAATCAGAATTAATTAAATACAAATTAAGCCCATGAACTCTATAGTAAATCCTTCAAACCAAAAATAAGAGACTATCTTAAAAAGTATCTAAATAATTAGGTAGGATAATTACCTTATCATAATAAAGCAGTAAGTAGGATCAAACTAAAGGGGGAAGATGAAGATTTTATAAGATTTAGAATCAAAAAGGAATCCTTACATCTACAGCTTTTATTCCATGAATCACTAAAAGTCCTCTCCATGACAATAAGGAAAAAGAAACAAATAAGGGCATCAAGTTGGAAAAAAAAAATGTCACTATGTTTTACATCACATGAGCTTATGTAAATAAAGCAAAGTTCCACCAAAATGATTAATACAATAGAACTACTAAGTTCAGTAATATTGCAGAACATAAAATCAGCATATAAAATGAATCACACACACATATCAAAATTATCTGAAACAGAAACCTAAAAATAGATTTATCATGGGTACTAAAGTGAAAATAAAATACACTGAAATAATTTTTTATTTGTATAATTTATAAAACTTAACAATCTAATTCAGAATATGTGATGGGGAAGACATTGTGTTTATATATTTAAAGAATCTATATATTAAAGTCTGCAGAGTAAAAACAATATGACCAAAGACAAATGGCATTCCTGACCAAAGTTCCCAAAAAGAGCAGTCTTAAAATTCATAAGAAAACACGAAAAGGAAGAATTTAGATTACAGTCGGGGTTTGTTGTGCTTTAATATAGGGCACTAGTAAGTTCTCTAGTATCCATGGCTTCATCTGGCTTCGGCAGTTGAGTAGGTTTATAGACAAAGCATGATTCCTTCTAATTGGATAGGCTTTAACTTCGTTTATTTAATTGTTGGTTACCTCTTTGTAGTTGGAATTTTCTTTGGACCATCAACCAGCTCCAAAATAAAGACATAGAGAGTTATTATTAATTACGAATACTTGACCTTAATTTAGGCTTGTCCCATTAGTTCTTTTAACTTAATTTTACCTGTTTCTTTTTTTCTCTTTCCCCCTTCCCCTTCCCCCATCCTCCTATTTCTATTCATCTACATTTCGCTTCATGGCTTTTTACCTTCTTTCATTCTGTGTGTCTTACTGTCCTGCTTCCTCTGTGTCTTACTGCTTGGCCCCTGCTGTATCTCTCTTTTTCTTTATTCCCTGATGCTAAATTCCTCCTCCTACTGACTCTCTCTGCCACAAAGTCCCTCCTATACCTCCTCCCTTGCTATTAGCCATTCATCTTTCTATTATACCATTCACGTACTTTAGAGAGGCAAGGTAAAATAGCAACACACCTTTACATTATTAAACAAATTCAACAATCATTTCATAGTTAAACAAATATTTTGCAAAACCCCCAAGATATGTACCACTTTTGAACTCTTAACGATACCTTGCTATGCTTGCAGATGTGATTCAATTACTTTATATTTGGGTAGAACTATGGTTTACTTTTATGCTTTGGCAGCTCATAGTCCCTCCAGAAACTATGAACATATTTCTCAGAAGAGAGAATTCCAGGTTTGTTCCAGTTTTTTTTTCTTAAAGTCCTGCATTTGAAATGTGTGATGTCTTCAGCAATTAGCCAATTCTGGAAGAAACAAAAGGCAAATACCATAACATATTGTTTGGGGAGTCTCTTGTAGTCCCTAACCAGCATCTCAAAAGGAGGATTCAATGCTTGGTAGTGGAGTTTTCACTCACTAATACATGGCACATGGAAGAAGCATTATTTGTGCAAATGTCACAGCTTCATATTTATACCTATATCTATATATGTGTGTATGTATATGTATGTGTGTTTGCATTTGCACATCAACTTACACATATATGCACTTTCCCATATATATGCACTTATACATATATGTGTAAGTACATGTCTAAATGCACACATAAACACACATAAATATACATATAAGCAGCTGTGTATATATACATGTATGTGTAAGTTCATATATATTTAAGTGCATGTCTAAATGCATATATATAAATGTTTAAGAAAACATGAGAAGTTTCCCTATGTATTTTTTTAAGCATCTTTAGTGTTATCAATCCACTTCCCTTTTCCTCCCTTTCAACTGCTCTCTCTCTCCCATACTAATTAATTACCCCCTCCCATTTATCCTGTTTCCCCTTGCAGAACAAATGGGGCAAATAATTTTCCTCTTGTACATATATATAGTTCATAGTGGATTCCAATAGGAAGTTTAAACCTAGACTGCCAGTTAGGGCTAATCACTGCTATTTGTTTTTCTATTTTTGTCCCTATTTATGTAACAGCTGATTGACCTCCCACAATCTAGTTAATCTCTCTGTATGTCTCCTCATCTGTAAAAAGGAGATATTGGTAACAGCTTCCTCCCATGGATTTGCTGTGAGAATTATTGCATACAAAATATTTAGAAAAAAAATCTGGCACAGGGTACACACAGTAAAAAGCTGATTCTTTCAGTATAACTGTGAACGCCTTGTGCTTTTAACTGGCAACCTGTTCTTGGGTACATAGGAGAGCAAACTCCTAACTTTGAAAAGTTTTTTTCTTTTTCAGTTTTGCAAGATCTTATCTCTCCCAGCTTTTCCCCCGCCAACACACTTATCTCATCATGTTTTACTATTTTATTTATTTTTTTATAACCTACTAAGTGCAGTTAATGTTGCCTATATGTCATGGGTTTGGGGCACTGGAGGCCTGGGAAACCTACTGTGGTTATACTGTCAGAAAAGTATAATTCTCCTTCCTACGTCACTTATTAAACACTGAAAGCTTACTCGTGGAGATGGGGAACCTTGTGATCATCTAATACATCTGTGCCAAAATTTTCTGCCTTGATTTTTGTGTAAGTCTGGTGCAGGTAACTAATGTACCTGTGAGCTCACAACCACAATAGCCACTTCATGTTAAAATGACAGCCCTTCCCACCTTTCTTCGTCAACTGACTGTTTTGCGGTGGTTTTGACACAGAATGGCTCGCAGAGGCTCATTTCTGGCACCTTGGTCCTCATTCAGTGTAACTACTTGAGAAGGAATAGAAGGTGTTGTTTGTTGGATTGGGTGTGGACTTGTATAGGGAGGTGTGTCACTGGTGGGTGTGCATTCAGGTTTCCAAAGCCCATGTCACACCCAGGCTCACTTTGTCTCTAACTATTGTCTGGTGATCAGGATATAAGTTCTTAGCTTCTGGCTCCAGAAGTCTGCCTGTTTGCCATTATGCTTCCCATCATGATGAATATCCTGGTGATGATAGTCCTTCATAGCACTAGAACAATAACTAAGACAGGTTCTGAGATTCTTTCTGCCTCCTCTTGCACAATGTTCTCTAAGCTTTTGTGGTGGGGGCCTTAGTACAAATGTTTACTCTAGGGCTGAAAACTCAGTTTCTTATTCTCAGCGTTTTAAGCAGTTATCTATCTCTCTTGATGGATGCTCATTGCAAAAAGAAGCGTGTATGTGGCTCATTTTGCTATCACTAAATAATGGGCTATTAACTGTTTAAAACGGAATTATTGGAGGTTGGGACACTAAAATATCATCAGAATTGTAGCTGAGGCTTCAAACACTTTTCCTTTGCTACCGTGGGTGATTGCCTGAACCCTGAGGTTTGTATAATTAGGACCAACTAATACTACCTATGTGCTTCTGAGTTCTAATTGCAATGAAACTAACTGCATTACTAATTATATTCCAATTTACTCTGCTAAATGAATGCTGCTCAAACGAAGTTACAGAAATTTGCTAAATCATGCAGTCAGTGGGAACCGCTGGCAAAATAAATCAAGGTCTTAGCTGAAGAATTTTATTTGAAACCTCATGCAATTTCAAAATAATTATATTCTACCTGAGATATAAACATATCATATTGCAAAAAAACAAAGTAATGTTTATACATCTTTGGATGGAAGAATCTAGAAAATTTAAGAATATACTTTGATTCAATATGGAAATCTTTATTATATAGAAAGAGAGAAAAAGTATGGACACTGTTGGAAGGTGATATTTTAATAGATATCCTTTTGTTAAGACTGTACGTACTACAAGTCATAGTTACAATGGAGTATATTTCAACATTGTTTTGGGATTTGATATGCTAACAATTTAAGGAATAAATACCATGTTAAATTCAGAGTGATTTTTTTTCATGTTTAATTTTTACAGCTGAGAGTAGCAAAGAAAATTGTACTTCACTCTTAATTATAGAGTTGCAAGAGCAGCCCTGTAATTAGAGCTGCGAAAATTGTCTGGCAACAAATTCTCTTTGTAGTTTGAAGGAGTGAAAAGTCCTATTGATAGTATTTAATTCAAGTTAACACACAACTCCAAAGGAATACAGTAACTTCATATTTCTATCACACTTCAAATTTGACAACCGCTAATTGTCATCGTTTGAACATGTGGAAGCCATTTTAAATATCTAGGTTTTTGTGCCTACTTGATTACCTTTTATTTTCTGTGTAGAAATTTACACTCAATTTTGAGGAGATATAGTCAAGATATATTGACTAAATGAACACTAGAGTCAAAGTTCTTACCTGAAGTTTTATATCACTTGAAAAGTACCCATTTACAAATAATTAATGTTAAATAATTTTAAATTATCAATTGATCTATTTTTTCATTTCATAAGTGTTTATTCATTTTTGTGAAAACTCAGAAAAGATTTGCTATAGTAATGTTAGTTAAAAGCCCTCAGGTGCTGGGTGGTGGTAGCACACGCCTTTCATCCCAGCACTAGGGAGGCAGAGGCAGGCAGATCTCTGTGAGTTCGAGGCCAGTCCAGTCAACAGAGCAAGTTCCAGGACAGCCAAGGCTGTTACACGAGAAATCCTGTCCTGAAAAACAAAACATCCCTAAGGATGTTGAAGTCATTAAAGATTCTGTATAAGGCCACAGTGCATTTTACTAATGGGCACAACATCTATAAGATACTAAACAGATTATTAAAGCATGGCTGTATTTGGTTCCAAGCACTTTGGGAAATTGCTAAATATTAACAAGAAATTCCCTGAAAAGGTTTAGGTATTTTTAAGTTCACTAATATTATTTTTACTGTGACGATAATCATTTTCATAATCTTTTATAACACTGACACAGTAAAACCTGAGGAACAAGAACATAGACACCATTTGGACAGTAAAATTAAATTCTGTGGTTGGGTCATCCTGATTTTATTAACTTTAATTCTATTATATGAAATTATGTTTCCTGAATTTCTTATTGAAAACACAGCTAGTAGGAAGAAATCTGGAAGAGTAAAAATGAAGGAAAGAATTGCTGTATTGGTAGTGACATTTTCTCCAATTTTAGCTGTTCTCATATGCAATCAGAAATGAAGTCAGCATTTAAAAACATATTTTAAAAAATATTGAACCGTATAGACTTGAAAGACCAGTTAGACCAGATTTGATTCAATGTCTACTTTGTTCAATGCCTATCTTGAGTTCAGGTAACTCCGATGTAGTTCCTGCTATTAGCCATACAAATAATGAGCTTCTTAGTTTTTTATATTTACTTTTATGTTTTGATGGGTGATGTATGTGTGTATGTATTTTCACATTTGTTTATAACTATGGTTACAAATATGTTGCAGTGTGTTTATAGAGATCGGATGTGAAATGTGGGTGTTAGATCTTTATTTCTACCTTGTTTTGTGCTGTGTAGTCCATGGTTTCTATCTTTCAGCCATACTTTTGGCTCTGTCAATCTGCTTCCCACAGAGCTATTACAATGTCTAGCTCCAGACAAAATTCAAACTATGGTCTTGACATTTGTTTCTTAGAAAATCAAACAACATTTTCATGTGATTTCCTTTCTGTTACTACATGCAAGAAATTTGCTCTTTGCCAATTTCCATATGCTACTGAGATAGACAAAAGCCAAGTGACTAATTTTTTTATTAGTTTTTATTCCTTAATGTCATAATATTATAACCATTAAGTATAACCAATTTGGAAAAGGCATCTGAAGAAGTTATACACTTTAACTTTTGACAGTAAATTTACAAAAAAAAAAACGGCATCCTAGTCAGAAAGTGAGATTATGTAGGCTAAGTCTCATAAGAATTACATTTAAGTGTTTACAGTAGTGAATGATATTTTTCTTGTATAAGTAAAAAGAGGAATTCATTATATAAATGTATGCTCACAAAAATATACTTTTAAAAATATGAAGCAAAGTTGGAAATAGTCAATAACCTAGATCTATACTATACAAAAAAGTGTTATATGCTAAATTTGATAACCATAAAGGAAGAAAATTGCAAAACTTTTTGGAAGCATTTTTATTAATATATTGCCTACTTGAATTTTCAGCATCTAGATTAAATGAGTCATCATTTTATAAATATGAGGCTAGAAAAAAGTATTATTGTTTTGATAATAGTGTTTATCATGCTACAGATCTAAGATACATATGCTTAATTTAAAGAAGAAAATATTCTAACAACATGGTTTTCTACATATAACATTGAAAGAGGATGTACCATAAACCACAACGAATGAGTTGTCTCCTTACTTAACTTAGGGGGTACCTTTGAACTGTGTTTTTTCTTTTTAATCTCTGTTGAGACTTTTATTATTATATTCTCAGTCTTCACTTTTTTCTCATAAAAGTGTGATGGCTTTATTACTGTCTTTTTTTCTCCTGAGAATCAAATAAAGAATATCACACTTATTTCTAGCAAATACCATTTCTAAAGTGATACGCTAGTAACTATTACAAGATGAAGAGAAAAGAAACCTCATTCTCTGTCCATTCCAATTCAATCTATAACAAGCTCTGCCAAATATCTGAGCTTTGCCCATGACTCCTCTAGGCATTTTCAGATCATGAAAACATTCTTCCCCATGCAGTTAAGATGCAGAGGTACTCTTATTGCTGTAATTAAAAATCTATTTTACATAATTATTGTAATACTGAAATCTATGTAAAGTTATAATCTTTTTGTTTTATGAAACAGATAATGCCTACTATTGATATTGTTCATGGTTACCCACCAGAACTTAATGGTAAGTCTTCATTACTTAAGACACCACAGAAACGAGTCCTAGAACATGTAGAGATTATGCTGGTTCTGACCTGGAAGATTGATCTCTTTTTCCTAGCTTTCATATTGCTAGAAGATATTATGCATGCTACAGGAAGAGAAAAGTAGTCATCGATGTTACAAATCTATGAGTCCTGCAAATTTCAGTAATAACTGACCAGGCAAAATATATAGGTTTAATAAGGATGTAAATCTTACAAAAACAACCAATTACTTTTTGAATGCTTTAAAGGTGTTCTCAAGAATATGAAATCAATTCCTTGTGCCATTATTAGGCCAATTATCTATGGCTAGATAGGTCCTAGATTCTAGAAGAGAACTGATTACTATTATTCTGATGTTTACTAATATTAAATTATCCATAATAACCTAACTTTATACACATGCATTAATGTAACTCTCAACCTCCGTTAGAGAAGCTTTCATTTACACTACATGATGATCAACACAGAGACCAACAACTGGCCAAGATAAAGAGAATACTGCAAAATGTTTAGCCACAAATAGGATATAATTATTATACTGAGCTTCCAAAGGCTCAGGACTCACTGCAGAGTAGAGGGACCAAAACAATGTGAACATCATGACTGCTAGGAAACGGTGACTTCTGGACACATCAGGGCAGCTGAATTTACAAGGTCTTTGAAAGACCAAGACATCTAAAATTCTGGAATGCAGTGGGGAGCTGAACACAAAATTCCAACCCCAGTAGATGAGCTAATAGAAATTTTGGCTTCTAGAAGAGGAATAGTCAGTTTTCTTTAAGAGTGTACTTACTATGTAAATCACTTTAAAGAGTATTAGCAAGTTACCTCCATAGAGATGATCAACTTATAGACACACTCATACCTTAAATTTGTTCATATCCTCTTAATTTGCTTTATTAGCCCTTTCTAATTCATGGCTTTTAATGTAACATATACTTAGCTAACTTGATATTTAAATGTATGTGTTGTTTGAACTTTTTGTAGTTTTTATCACAAGTATACAAAAACTTAATTATAACATAATATAAATAGAAATGCAATCATAACTATTCTGTAAACTCATTCATTTCCTTATTTACATGCACAGAATATCTTCTAATATTAATATGTTTCTTGATTTCTAATCATAAAAGTAGAAAAAGTACCTCATGTTTATTACATCCATTAATGTATGTTGACACGGTTTTTGTGATAATTTACTTTCAGCTTTTGTTTTAGGTCTTTCTGTGGAAGTTTTCTATGAATATATAGGACTATTCAATCATAATATTGGATTTTGCTGGATATGTGCATATATTAAAAATTATAACAAATTTCCTTTTCACTTCAGCAGTTTTGCTTCATTATTAAAAGCCTTTTCATTTCAGACGAGGCTAGTTTAAGACCATCTGAATAGAACTTACTGGTTCTGAATGTTAATTATTTTTTTTACTCTGATCTAAAGAAAGAGCTGTGTATGAGAGAGCTACAATCATAAATGTATAGTTACATTTTATAGTGTTATGTCATTAAATGGGGATATAGGTTGCATCTGATAGTAATTAGTAAGAACAGGGATAAATAAAGTAGAAAAATCCCAAACAAGTAAACAATATCTATATTGCCTGAAAGTAGGGTGAGTTCCAGTTTAAAGACTATAGTTTTTTTTATTCATTGTTAGAAATCTATTCTGTTCTTATTTCAGTTTAATTGAAATTTACTATCCCCAGATCTGCCAATGCCATTTTCTCTAGTTAATTACATTACTAATTAGTTACTTGTAGTAATAGAAATTCTTTACTATGAAAATGCTAACATTTCTTGCCATGTCATTTACATATTGATGAGCCAGCAGTCAATTCTCCATTTTCTACAGCTATGAATAGAATAATCCCTCCTTTTAGTAGCTAGTTCTATATTAAGGATTTTGTGGTTATAATAGATTTGTGTAATTAATGCTCTTGGTTATTTTCTCTGAAATTCTAAGTTTCTCTTAGTATTCAAAAATGTAGTTAAAATTTATACTGGCATATGAGTATTTTCAAAAAAAATAGATTATTCCTTGGGGCTCCCTGACTTCTCCAGTCAAGGGTAGTGCCTAGGTTTAAAGTCCCAAGCTTGAATTCTTCTTACTGAGTGGATCTTAAGTCCAAATAAACAGCTCTGTATCCAATACACAAACGCCACTATTGCCCATATGTTTTATGGAGCTACTCATTGTTCTGGCTCACACATCCTATGCTGTAGTGGACTATTGATTGCTTTTTCTCCCTTAACAGCTTGCACAGAATCCACAGACACTATGACTAATTCTCAGAGCAGAGACTTCCAGGTAAGTTCCACGACTATTATTCCAAATTCTGTGTTCAAAGTGTAAGACATCCAACAGTTGGATCATTCTTTTAGGTTTTAGGAACAAATCAAGGATAAAACAGTAGTCTATATTATCTTTGCAGTATTATGGATCCACTGGACTAACAACTGGAATGGGAATTTCCCTTGTTTTGCACTTGAGTTTTTTTTTTTTTACTGTATGGATCTTCAGGAAAACTTATTACCCCAAGAGACATAATTTCATTTAATACATTTATTGCATATATATATATATGCATATATGTGTGTGTGTAGAAAATTACTTATGTGCTTTAAGTAAACATAAAATGAATGGTTCCTTGTGACTTTTCCCCCTTCCTCTCTTCTTATTTGTCATGAACTTCCTCAATATTTTCTCCGTCTATTGTTCTATATCCCACTTTATAGCATCCATGACCACTATCCTCCTCTCTACAGCTCCTCCTCCCCCATGGCTGCTTCTCACTCTCCTGTCTTCTACATTTACTACAGGTTATATACTCACATCTAAAGATTCAGAACTGGTACACACAAAGAAAACAGAGAGTTTGTCTTTCTGAATCTGGCTTACCTTCCTCAGTATATATCATCAAATTACCTGAAAATTCCATGGTTACATTTTTCTTTGTAGCTGAATAGATTTCCATTGTATTCTTGTATAACCATAATTTTATTGTCCATCCATCAGCTGAAGTAAATTTGTATTGTTTCTGCTTTCTAGCTCTTGTGAATGGAGTGGCAGTGAACGGGGCTGAGTCGTCTTTGGAGTACAATGTCCAGCTGTTCCAGCATATGCCAACATGAACATCTGGGTCATACAGTAGATACATTTTTAGCTCTTCAAGCATTCTGCACAGTCTTTTCAAGAGGGGATGCACCACTTTGCAATTTTAACAGCACCACAATACTTGAGATGCATTTTAACTGAAAAAATAATAAGCATTGTTCCCTAATTTTCAGGTGATAGTATTTTAACAATGATTCTTTGTGCCTCATTTTCCTTGCTATTTTGTAATTAAAACATGCGTCCTTGGCAATGAAACAAATTAAAGTCAAAAAGAGTATTACATGGTGTTAGTTTGTTTCTGCTATGTACTTTCTCAGGATTTCTGAGTGACTTTCCCTCTTTGTGGCTTGACTATGACCATCTTGCTCTTTCTCTAATTTTTTATCATCCCATTGCTATTTGCATGTTTGTTATCACTTCTACATACAGTTAACTATTTACCAAGTAGTATAGAATGGCATATCAATAGATTCTTCATATTTCAAGTATTGTATTTTGCTTGTGATTTTCATAGCCTTGATTGTAAAATTTAAGTCAGGATTCTTTTTAAATGGCACCCTTAGTAAAACAGATTGCCCAGTGAGTAATTTGAAATCTGAATTTTTAATAAGTACTAGCTGGTTTTTATGATAATTTGAGTTAGAAAAACATTAAATTATAATATTGGACATTAAAATGAATCACGTGATATATTAGGAAACATGGTCCTCCAATTGCTAGGAAAAACTCCAACTAAATTGGTTTTAAGCACCCAGAAGAGACTCTATTTTATTATGTGTTATGGCTAATCATTTCATTTAACTAACAAATCTAAAAGTATAATATTTTTCAGCCTCTTCAGTCCCTACCTCTTAAACACTATTGCCAAGAAGTGATTTCTTTCTGTCATATGAGGTGTGTGTATTAGTTTATTGTAATTTTTCTGTCCACTGATTTGTTCATTCTAGACACTCATTCACTGCAATCCCTGAGAGCCCTAGGCATGTTCATCTCTACTGCTAAAGGTGAATTGGAATAAGCTCACTGGTCCTCAAAATAGCTAGATGCGTGTGTTCTGTCTGGGTTTCTCACAGCCTTGTACATGATCCAACCCTTCTGGGGAGAGGAAAACAAGAGTATTTCCTGAGGGAATTTGGATTACTAACAGAAAGAGAATTAATTTTGGTCTAGGAGATAGTATTCATTGAAAATATATGGATGCATTGTTCGAGAGGTCTGTGCTGTGTAGAAACATCCTGCAATGAAGCTTCCAGTGTCTATGAACCTAGAACACATACTAACTTAGGCCATTCATCATTTATCATAAAGTAGCTTCATGTTACTGAAAGTCATTCACATTTGCTGTTCTTCTCTACTTTATACCAAAAATGAAATACAAACAACAACAAACAAGAAATTGCTTTGTAAATACATTGCAAAAAATCATATTTTACTTTCAATGTATTTTCGATAAAAAGCATGTAACAATATATATCATCATTGTTATATCCTAAACCACAGGAGTTTAAGCAAACCCAAATATGATCTTTCTGTTATATTTTCAAGGAAGAAAACCTGAATTTTATAATAAACAAATTTGATTTATAAGCATAATAACTGAATTTGATAATATTTCAATATTTAAAACATTTACATTTTTAAAAACTCTAGGCACTCTTTCTGAACGTTTTTTATATTTGTATGTTTTTGTTCTCAAATATACTGCATTTCTAAGTAGAAATACTCAAAATATTAATATATGTAAGTAAATAAAACAACTTATTTACATAATGAACTTGGTAACTAACTCATTTACAGTTTAATATTCTAATTTTGTCATGAATGATCTTTGTGGTATGAAATGCAACTCCCATCTTTGAGATGTATTTTTGTAAACTATCTTATAATTAACAGTGTTTGAATTTGTAGAGCTTGTTGAGGTAGACAAGCACATTTTGCTGAATCTGCTCTAGTTCATATCTTTGCAGTCATACCAGAAGACTAAATTCTAGAACTTGGTGATACATCAAACTTTTTAATAATACCCTTATGTCCAGAAAATCAAGAATGCAAGCCCAAGGGGAAGAAGATTCAGAACATCCCTGGTTTTCAGGTTCTAATGTTTTTTTCTTATCTTACAGGAAGAAGACTGAAATGCTATATCCTACTGCCATGAATGTAACAGTATGAGAAGCCACTCTATGTCTTGGGACCATGACATATAGAGAAAACAGATTGATCTGTCCAGAAGAGCTGGAGTCACCTGTTGTCTTACCTGTGAGCTAGAAATCCCTTCAATGAGCTACTCCCTTTTGTTAGGCAAGATAGCAATTCAGAGGTATGTGTTGTTTTCAGAGCACTTCAATATGGGCTCCATGTAATAGGCTGGGTCCCTCTTGAACCAAGTTAAGGAGTCTGCACATAGACTGTAGAAAAATTTTGAGAAACTTCTGCCGGCCTTGGTTTTCATGTGGACACAAGGGTGTCCTCACACAGTGGCAGAGGGCAGGATCTGCAAATGTGCATGGCAGTCACATGTGCAGATTGAAAACCTGCTCTTGATTTCTACATGCTGAATATTTAAATAGGTATTATTGAAAGATAATGTTTTCACACTTTTCATTTCTCTCTAAAGCCAAGGTCATCTTTATTCAGGTTTTTTTAAAAGAAGAAATAGAATAAAAGACTGAAATCCATTATTTATGAATATATTTGAAATCTTTTTGAAATTTTTTCCTTATTTTAATGAGCATGGAAATCAGTGGCTTCACCATGATATACTGATGCGTTGTTCCTGTTGATCTTTGTCCCCCCAACTCTCCTCTCCAACAGATCATTCCTTCCATGTTTGTTTCTTCTTTATCCCTGCAGTCCTGCCTCAGCTGTCGCGCCATATAGAATTTATTGTGTTCTTTTTCCCATTTACTTCTCCCTTAAGAACTTTTTCCCAGCTCATGAACTTTTTCCAGGTTTGTGTATATAGCCATAGATTTATGTGCATATACATTCAGAAATTATAAAATCTAAGATGCATATAAGAAAGAAAAGTTGATATTTATCTCTCTGATTCTGGGCTACTTGGCTTAAAACAATAGTTTCTGGTTCCATTCATTTTCCTGGAATAGCCATGAATTCTTTTTTCATGGGCAAATTAAAGTCCACTGACATGTACATAAATAAACATATCACATACACATATATAATTTGCTTTATTCCTTCACTCATTGATGAACATCTGGCAAATTTAGTATCTTCTATATTATCATGAATGCAACAATGAACATGGATGTAAAGCATTTCTGTGGTGGCCCATGACCTTCTTTAGTACTTGACCAGGAAAGATATAGCTGGGTTCTATGGTAGTTTTCTTAAGAAACACCCCATAAGTGTTTCAGCAGTAGTTAAAAAAGTTTGCCCTTTAACCAGAAATTATAAGGGTTACTATTTTTTTGTACCTTCATCACTAGTTTTTATTGTTTAGTATGTTTTAATTATCTTTTTATGATAACATAAAACCTTTATAATGACTTTTTATTAACAGTATAAGAAGTGAGACCCACACTTTTTTGTTTGTTTCCATGGAAATATCACTAGATTTTTATGTATTTTTGTCTTTGGTAGTGGCATGTTCCTGTAACTATTTATTTTCATTCGTTAATTGTTTTGCTAAACATTGTAGTATAATCATGTGCTCTATTTTATTATTTTATTCCAAATAGATTTTTCTCTCATACAATACATTCTACCCAAGTGTCCCCTCCCTACACTACTCCCAGCTACCCTCTACCAACCCTCTTCCTCAAATCAATTCCCCTTCCATGTCCTCATCATCAAAGAGCAGGTCTCCAAGAGACAAGAGTCAAACATGACCAAAAAGGACACAATAAGAGCACTTATATTGAGGCTGGACAAGGCAACTCCACAGGAGGAAAAGTTGGCCAGGAACAGGCTAAAGAGACAGAGATTCACCTGCTTCCACTGTTAGAACTCCCACAAAAACACCAAGCTAACAAAATAGCATATGCAGAGGACCTGGTGCAGACTCATTCAGGTCCTGTCCTAGCCACTTTAATCTCTTTGAGCCCATGTGTGTAAACAGAGTTTCTGTACCACCTGATCCTGCAGCTGTTCAGTCCCAAAGAAACACACAGAGGCTTATATAATTATAAACAGTTTGACTGAAGGCTCAGGCCTATCACTAGCTAGCTCTTACATCATAAACTAACACATTTCTATTAGTTTGTGTGTCATCACAAGGATGTGGCTTGCCAGTGAGGTTCTAGCATCTTTCTCCTTCAACAGTTACATGGTGTGTCTCTTATTCTGCTCTCTTTCTCCCTGTTCCTGCTTACCTATGCTCCTCCCTGCCATAAGCTAAACCAGGTTTCTTCCCTAACCAATGGTACTGAAGCATATTCATATCATATAGAGGGGAATCGCACATTACATGTGAACTCTTTAGTTGATTGAGTGGGCGATAGTCTCTTGATGAACTCCATCCCCTCTGACTCCCACAGTCTTTCTTGCCCCTCTTTGGAGTTTCCCAATCTCTGAAGTGAGGAACCCAATGGAAACCTCCAATTTAGAGTCTCTCTCTCTCTCTCTCTCTCTCTCTCTCTCTCTCTCTCTCTCTCTCTCTCTCTCCAATGTCTGGCTGTGGGTCTTTGCACCTGCTCCCATCTGCTGCCAGAGAACTTCCTGATGACACCTGGACAAGGCATCAGTCTGTGAGTACAGTAGAATATCATTAGGAAGCTTTCTTTCTTTCTTTTTTTTTTTTTTGGAGCCTTTCGTTCTATTCTAGGTTTCTGGGCGGTTCAGCCTTGGGTTTCTGCCCATACAGGCTGCTCAGGTCATGGTTTCCCTCTCATGGTTTGGGCCTCAAATTAAACCAGACATTGCTTGGCTCATCCTGAACGTTCTGTGTCACCATTGCTCCAGAACACTTCGCAGACAAGACAGATTGTCAGTTGAAGGTTCTGTGAGTGATTTAGTGCCCAGGTTTCTCTTTCCATAGGCTGCAGCGGGCTTTTTCACTTCAAAGTAATTAGAACGTAGGGGTGAAGGCTCCTCCCCTGCATCAGCACGACCTTTCTACGTTCACTGAGATTTGTGGATCTTGCCCTCAGCAATGGGCTCTTGCTATTAGTTTTTAGAGAGCAACTATATGCTCTAGCATCACCCTGGTTTATTAAGGTGCTTTGGGAACTCCTTTATTCAGTAACCTTTAAGATACCGGCCCGCTTTAAACATGGCCTCAGGCAGTATAAATGCAGACACAAAGAGTTTGTGCTTCTCGTGGTTCCTGGATTCAGTTCCAGTTCCCAGTGCTTGAAGAGAACTGCAGATCACTACGCTTTCTGTGAGTTTACCCCTGATAAATAAACCTTTGTTATACTCCATTCTGGGTGATTGTGGAACTGTTTTTTACGCCTACAAATTGGCGCCAACGAGATGGTCTGAATCGACACCACTGCCGGGCTCTGCTCAGGCCCCTAAGGCCTTTTCTCACTCCTAGCTGCTGAACTACCCCTCCGCACCATAGAGTGCACAAGGTTAGGTTTGATGGGCCTGTTACTGCAATTTGGCATTTTTCCACGTGGTTTAGTCCCGCCTACTGCCGCCTATGAGCCACACCTGTGGAGCTGAGTTCGGCCTCCTACTGACAACTGCTGTTTTCTGCCATAGCTCCTCCATGGTTTCTCTGGCTTCTGCCACGTCTGCTCTGTTCAGGCCGAGCTCTGACTCTGGGAATAGAGGTTCTAATCCTGCACTTGGAACACAAGCTTACTTTTCCAGTTCAGACCCCGGAATGCCTGACCTGAGATTCGGACAGCAGCCCTGCTGCTTGTGACTGCCTAAAGTCTCTATGTTCCTTGATATTCTGTGCAATTCAAACCTCCGTATGCGGATGTGATACTCTTAAGTAATTAGCTAACTTTGTTAGTATTTCTAATCTCAGGTAATTCAGGTACTGATCTAGGACCTGCCTTTCTGCCACAAGTGTAACACCTACTGGTCAATCAAGATTATTACAGTTACAACGACTTCCTGAACATTATAATGGAGGTAAGTTAATTTGATTAATAAATAAATAAATTTGAAAATTGTAAGCCAACCACAAGATAATTGCAGACAATATCACTGTCTTTGAATTTAACAACCTTTTTTTTCTACTAGGAATGGATTTCTGCAAGAGCTATATGAGCTTTTTGGTACATACATATTTGGGGGGGTCATAGCAGCTATTAGCTTTGTTTTTCACATTATATCCTGAAAGAAATGGTTTGAAAACAGAGTCAAGAATGAGAAACTTTCTCTGTATCCTTTATCTGTATCCTTCCTGAAAAGGAAGAATTCATACAATTGAAAACAATAAACTCAATTTGACAGGCAAACTTCAATCCATGTGAATGGGTTATAAAACTTTACAAAGGATACTGAGACATTATCTGAAAGGATTCATACCGCTGGAATTGACAATCAAAATCAGCTAAAAAGTATATGATAAGTTAGCAGATATAGCATCTCTCCAGGAAGGCAATCTACATGCCATCCAAATAATATCTAAGCATGAGAAGATATAGTTAATAGAAATATCTCATAACTTGGAATCACATGTTCAGAATGAGAACCAGAAATTGAGTGATTTGATGAAATTATTAGAAATAGCCACAGTTCACGAGATTCAGAATTTACAAAATATAGTAATAGAAAGATTATTGAGGAACTTGTCAAAACTGATAAGCAAAGAAAGGAGGTACAGGCAAAGGATTTAGCATTGCCAGTACCTTTCAGAGTCAGAGATGACATTGCTAGAGTTTTAGCTACTTATCCTGTTATTTATCATATTGCACTATACATTTCTACCTTTTATCAAGATACTTATTTGTTGTTCACATTTTGAAGCCCTTGTTCTCAATTGCTTCACATCTGTTTAAAGATTGCTTATTTTTTTAATATAAAGCCTTAGTCTTTAAGCTACATAGACATTAAAAATTACAGGTCAATAGTCATCCATGTTTGTCAATACTTATAGTTAGATTAATTAGGTTCTTTAGATGCATAGAGAATTATTCTGCATGAATAGGTGATCTTAAAACACTTCAAAGAACTGTAGAATATAACATTTAAATAACTTAGGATTCTGTTGATATGAGACACTATTTCTCCTGGCAGCACCAACTTATACCTGAGAGATTGTTGGGCACTGAATACCCTCCATTTGGAGCTTGTTTTCCTCTTAACAAAACTTGTCTGTTGGTAAAGAACTGCCCCTGCCTTGACTACTGACTAAATGTATGGACATGTAGGATATAAGCAAAAAGACTGCCAAACCTTACCAAGACAGGGTAAGACAGTATTACATTTTTTTTCTGCCTCTGAAAATGGTCTGTCAGTTACTCTAGACCTTAGTCAAAGATTATTGGACCAATGTTGCCAATGAGACTTTGGCTGATACCCAGTTGTCTCTGTTATTTCCTGTACCTTGCTTGATTGCACTTCTGTTTTCTTAAGTAGTATTATTTTCCTTCTCAGGTCTTTGATGGTGTTTAAGATTATATAGTCATAGTTACTTTCCTCTCATGACTTAACCAAGCCATTTTTTTAGTATAAGGCTTAGTCTCCTTAGGCTAGAATAACTATTGAAACATTTAGCATATATTTCTTGTTTGATGTTGCTCATGCTGGTGGTATTTCTAATTTTCATGTATGTTTTTGCCTCTTCTTTTCCCTGGACAATACTTGATTTTTTTTTCTTATTATATATATTTTTGCATTAGACTTAGAATTCCCTTATTTAGACAAAAGGGGAAGGTGCTGTGGGAACTCCTTAAGTCAATAGCCTTTAAGACATAAGACATATACTACATAAAACCACACACTCTAAATAGGCACTAGTTTGACTTCTCCATATTCAATGATTTCTGTATATATTGTCTTTAGTAATGGGATCCACTGTCCGTTTGCAGAAAGTAACCCTTTGTCTTTGCAACAACCTGTTTATTTGGAGATTTCTATGGAACCCCATGGCTAACAATTCAATGAATGTAACCCAGTCCTGTCATTGGATACTGAACTTTACAAAAAAAAAAAAAAAGATGTTTAGGTGAAACTACATGTCTCCTATGACTACAAGTCCTCATTAGAATCACTGCCATAGATGTTTCCACTACATTACATTTCAACACCATCCCCCAAATGCCCAGTTCCATCTGTTTATCCCCTCACTCACTCCTTCCACCCTATCTCCTCTCCCACCTGATATCCATGTTTCTGGCTCCATCAATCCTAGTCTGTCCACAAAAGTCTTTTTAATTTTCTACTCCCAAGGAGTTCCATGCTTCCCCTCAGGCCCCTCCTCTTTACATAACCTCTCTGGGTGTATGGGTGTAGCTTGGCTCTTATTTACTTAATGGCTAATGTCCACTGACAAGTTAGTACATATATAATTGTATTTCTGGGGCTGATTTAATTCACTCAGGATGATTTTGTTTTCCAGTTCCATCCATTTGCCTGCAAATTGCATGACATTTTAAATTTTATCAGCTAAATAATACTACCACATTTTCTCTTTCCATTAATCTGTCGAGGGACATCTAGGTGGATTCTAGGTTCTGGGTATTTTGAATAAAGCTGTAGTGGACATGACTGAGCAGGTGTTCTTGTGGTAGGATTGGAGCATCCTTTGGGCTATTGTCCATGAATGGTACACTGGATCCTGAAGTACATTGATTCCCATCTTCCTGATTCCCTGATTTCCACACTGATTTCTACCATAGCTGTATGAGTTTCCATTCCCACCAGCAAGGGATGAGTGTTTTCCCTAGGCTACATCCTTACAAGCATGAACTGTCATTTGTTTTATTGATCTTATTCATTCTGATCATGTAAGATGAAATCTCAAAGTAGTTTTGAATTGCATGTACACTATTATTTTGTTGTTGCTGCTGCTGCTAATGTTATTATTAGCAAACCATAACTCTCTGTGGCAGAAATGTCATAAAATTTTTAAAGATGCTTTTCACATGGATTTGAGAGTGAAAGTAGGGGCCAGATGCTAAAGCAGTGTGCAAGGCACAGAAGAGATGATTTTCTGGGTCCCTGAGACTCTTAGAAATAATTTCAGAGATCCTTTCCACAGGTTGGTTTTGGCCTACAGAGAACACACATCTGATCTTCAGACTAAACAGGCCATAAGATTGTCCTGTTGATGTCAAAAATTTTAGGAATTTATTATAGTAATAATAACAATCAAATGCTGTTAATCAATACATTTTAATTTCTCTTTATAGGTCATTTTATTAAGTGTCAACATTTTGGTATAAAAATATGCAAACCTGGATTGCCTGCTTGGCTTAGTGGCTAAGAGCACTTTTTGCTCTTGCAGAGGATCTAGGTGAAGTTTCAGCATTTATATGGTAGCTCATCATATGCAACTTTATATTATTCATATAGGATCAGACATTCATGTTGTGGTATTCATATACACATAGAAAGAAGACAATTAGACACATAAAACCAAACATTAAAATATGCAGCAAGTGTGGCATTTAACTTACATCATTGTTTAAAGATAAACAAATTGGCAAGGAGTATGTGGTAGTTTGAACAAGAATGCTCCTTATAGACTCATATATTTTAATTCTTAGTCACGAGGGAGTGACACTAATTAAAAGGATTAGAAGGATTATGGGTGTGGCCTATTGGAGGAAGTATGCACTGAGGGTGGGTTTTAAGGTTTCCAAAGCCCATGTCAAACCCAAAGTTCTCTGCCTACAGATCAAGACACAATCCATAGCTACTGCTCCAGCACTTGACTGCATGCATCCATGTTTGTTTGCCATGACAATTATGGATTAAGCCTTTAAAACGGTAAGCAAGCCCATAATTAAATGCTTTATCTTATAATAGTTGCCTTGGTCATGGAGTCTTTTCCCAGCAATACCACAGTCATTTATACAGTTTCTTAGCCTCATAAAATTTTTATTTATAGAAATCAATGGGCCATTTAGAGAGTAAGCCTTTTGAGTGTCTAGAATTATAGAATTTGTCTTATGAAATAGATATAATAATATTTCCCACAAAGTAAGAAAAGTATATTAAATATTTATTTAATAAATATGTAGCTATTGAATGATTTTTCTAGAATCATCATGTTTTATACAATTATAAGTTTTGAAGCTACATCATGCTTTTTGTTTTATAAGAGAGGTTTATTATTTTATGTATATTCATTGTCTATTCATTTTCTCTTACTATGTTAAATATTTATCATATAACACTGAACAATTAACAAGTTATATTAGATAAATATAAACATCAATATTAACATTACCATTCATTCAGATATATTGTTATTCAGATATTATTTATTCATGTATATGTTTATGAGCACTACATAAATGCAAGTTCCCCTGGATTTCAAAGAAGGCATGGGATACTAAAAATCATGTGGGGAGGGTTTACCAAAAGTTGTGAGCAGCTGTGATGCTGTTAGGAACCAAATTCCAGTCATCTGTAGGAGCCATAGTGCACTGAGCTGCTGAGTCATCTTCCCAGAACCACATTCAGATATCTTAACTGGAAGATTTTTTATATAGTTTATTTATGTATTTGAATAACATGTACTGCTCAAGATGTAATTTCTCTTTCTGTCTCATCCAGTTGATTATTAGTTTTACTGAACAAAATTTATTTCAACCTAATGTTATATGTTAGAGTAACAAATCTAGTTTTGCAAATATTGTGCCATGAAAATGTGTAATTTGCCTATTGCAACAAGGAATTTACAAGGGAATTCATTTTATTCTGTTGGGGTCTATTAGCTATTTAAGGTATAGTAATTCTTACAAATAAAATCCTGTATTTATATAGACATATTGAGATATCTATTTTGATTATTACATTAAACAAAAACTCAGAGAACACAAACGTGTTGGTGTCACAGTAAGTGACTCAAGTGGCGAGGATTTTTAAGTCTCTGTGGAAAGGAGCCAAGTGCCCTCTTATACTGAGGTCAAGAAAAATTAGAAGTTTCTACACAGCTGCATCTACTGCCTAGTAATCAAGGAACTGCACTTCTCCAAGAGAATAGATTATTGTTCCTTCTTACACAGCTAAATACAGGCTGTAGGTTTAAGACAAGATGAGAGATAATATACATGAAGTTCTATAAAAAAATGAAGCTGTTTGTTATTTTTCATTTAATACAGTGACTGTCTGTTAAGTAACTGCTATCCTAATCAACAACTGCAATTCCACAGCTACCAGCAGCATTTGGGCCACAAGGGTGGCACCTGGCAGGAATTCTGTTACATTAGTGGCTCTCAAAGCCACTAAGGTAAAATTTATCTAGATTTCTACCACTTTATAGAACTCAGGATTCAGGAGTTGAGGTGAAACTCTGCTCACTCAGAGAGGGTGAATAACAAATGGCTCACCTCCTCTCCTTGCTCTTGTCTCGGGAAAACCCAGGCATCCTCCTCTGTTCCCACTTAGGAACATTAGCTACACAGGGCTCCTATCTACAGCTTCCTGTCAGCTAGTCTCTCAGTCTCTCAACTACAAGTTAATTTTATGTAATCAAACAATTGTAATGTGTCTTTGCATGGTAAACAAAAACAGTTGAAAGAAATGTAACACTTTAAAATAATATTTCACATCAGCCTTTATATAAACTTCATGTATTTGAAACGAAGTGTAATTTCTTTAAAACCCCAAATAGTGGAGATTTTAGTGGTAATTATCACTAAGTAAGTACTTCATTACTTAAGTAAACAACTTAGATTCTTTATACTGTAAGTTGGTTTATGAGTAAGCAGAGCATGAACAACCCAGACAGAAGAGATTAGTGTTGAAAAAATGTGAAAAATAAATATTTGTCACAATGATCATTAGTGACATAGATCATTTCATCTTTCTGCCTTAAAGCCATGCTTTTATTAAGAAGTTTTGATTTTAGCTGGGCAGTGATGGCGCACGCCTTTAATCCCAGCACTTGGGAGGTAGAGGCAGGCGGATCTCTGTGAGTTTGAGGCCAGCCAGGTCTACAAGAGCTATTTCCAGGACAGGCACCAAAAACTACAGAGAAACCTGTATCAAAAATCCAAAACAACAACAACAAAAAAAAAGTTTTGATTTTGAATCAAATACAACTTATAGACTCACAGCACAAAGATAGTAGCATAGAACTTGCGACATTAAACAATTTTTAACCAAAAAAGATCTTTTTGTTGGAGTACATGCTGTAACAAATTTGCATGTAACTTAGTAAATTTATGAGACTAAAGTAAATGTCTTAATACTCTAGGAATTAATGAAACTTAGATCAAATGTAAAGGACACAGATGAACATTTATACACAAAGCCATTTAGTAGTTAAAGTTAAGTGCCATTTTAAATGTCCATATCACCATGGTAACACATTCTCTCCAGTGATAGATAATAGATGAGTTTTTAAAATTAGTATTATTTGGGTAAAGTTATGGTTTTTTGGTGGGAGAAGTGAAAACTGATAAATCACCAAGTCAGAGCAAAAATCACCTTAATGATTATATATAATGAAACATATTGGAGAGATCCCACCAACAAAGATAACCTGTCAGTTCATATATAATTTCAGCAAGATTTGCATGGAATTGTACAAAGCATCATGTTCTCAAGGCAAGGTTTGTAAACAATGACTTGCTTGCATTCAGTTTAGGCATTCTTGATAGCAAAATGACTTTATGGGGATTTTAAAATATAATAAAATAATATATAATTTCTATTGAGTATAATGGTACAAATACTTGACTCGTGTTTATGCCTTCTTTTATGTTAAAATCTAAAATATTGAAAAATACACAGAATACAATAAACACAAAATATTTTAATTTTAAGTAATGTAAGTAGGGGCCTTGACAATTTTTATTTCTTTTTGTTTGGTGCTTTATCATAAATATGTGAAAATTTATGATCTTTTGATATGGTTCCCAAACACTTTCCAAACAGAAAATAGCTTCCCTTGACAATATATAGATATATACACTATTCTATAATGCATCTTTAAATTCATAAAGCAAAGAAGGAAAATTGTCCTCCCACAGAACAGTTGCCATTGATAACCATTAAGCTTTACTTTCCTCATTTTAAACTTTATCAAATATAGATTTTTTGAATTTGTATTAATACATAGAGCTGTCAGGTTATTGAAAATAAACACATACTTCTATTCAGCAACCCTACAATCAGAAATGCTTTAGATGACACTTATTTTTAGGGTACCATATTTAATTAGGACCTCTTGAAAGAAGGAGCTCCTCACAGCAGGTACCTGGGGTAATGTGTAATCACCAACACTTTAGGGCTTCAGGTGGCTTTCCTAAACTAACTAATTACAGCCTTAAGCACCTCATTATTGCCTTGGAATAATTTTGACAAGAAATGATGATTGAGCAATGATTTCAGCTAAAAAAGGTATGTGTGAATTTAATATGCTTATAAAATGATAAATTCACAAAATGGCCTGGAGCCACACCTATTGAAAATTTCTATAGAGCAACACTTCTAAAGTGATATTAAAAGAATCACAGATCCTAAAAATAATATAAAATATCTAAAATTCCAAAGAGCCTTCTTAAATATTAAAATTCTTCTTAGATTATTATTTCAAAAATTTTCAATAATTCAATTAGTTGAAAAATAATCTAACCAGAATTCTGATGAATGATTACTGGAGAATTATCCACTGAAAGCAATAGCATGCTTACAGACTTTGGAATTTTTGGTCCTGCTTCTATGAAACCTTGTGATTATTAATGTTCTTAGTTTACCGTCAACATAGTTTCTGTATTTGGGCTTCTCTAGTATAAAGATGCTGTTATCTCCCTTTGAAATAAGAACACTGACTATTTGCTAAAGGTTAGAAAGTAGAATAACTAATTTGCTTTTTTGTTTAAACATTTACATATAGTATGTTCACTTTAATTAATGCAGTGTATGTTGTATATAAATGAAATAAATTAATTAATAAGTACTTTTGCAATTACTGTCCACAAGCTATTGGTCTTCATAGAATGTACTGAGTTGGTGGATATGGAAATCAGCCTTGTGAGTAATATTTACGTCTGCTTAGCATTATTGATGATAAATGTTTCTAGTTAGATAACTGAATAAGTGAATAATACTTATAGGTTGAAATATTTCGGTTAATTATTATTTTATAATCTATAATACAACAAATGTAACTTTTTATGTAGATTGTAGCTGTTTTTTTTTTCAAAACAGCACATTAAAAACACATGTTTTAAATTGGTTAGAAATTATACTGGTTTAGGAATGTATCCAGAGTAGGGTCTCCTCTAAAGGTTGTGATTTCGCCAGCCATGGATATTTGACTCTGTTTACAGTCTCAGGCATCAGACTTAAGTTCCTCTCATGCCTGAAACTGTAAACAGAGACAAATATTCATGGCTGTTGAAATCACAAACTTAAGACTGATTATAAGACAATTGGTTATCTTAAACACAAAAGTGCACCTTAATTGTTATCTTGACACACTGATTTTTTTTTTCTTTTGGCTTAGAGCCATTAAAGCTGGGTATGACCTATATTGCTCTTTGCTTTTGGAAGTTTGCATAGATTTATCTTGTCTTATAAGAGCTCTCATGGAAGTGGCTCCCAGCACAGATCCAGTTCATTTCCTTCAAGTCTTGTGTCTGAAATGTGTGCTGTCTTCAGTAATAAATCTTCCTTTCAATTTCTCTGACATAATTTTGGTGGCTTAAATACAAATGACTCTCACAGTTCTACATATTTGATTACTAATGGAGTAGCATTATTTGAAAGGATTAGCAGGTGTGGTCATTTTGGAGTAGGTGCAGTCTTTTTGGAGCAACTGTGTGCTTTGGTGTTTCAAGAGCTCAAACCAGTCCCAGAATTTCTCTCTTCCGGATAACTATAGAGCTGAAAATAGAACTCCTACCTCCTTCTTAAACACCATGTCTGCCTTCATTCTGCTGAGATTCCCTTCAGGCTGATAATGGGTAAAGCGTCTGAAATGGTAACTAAGCCTCAGCTGCTAAATGTTTTTCTATGTGAGATTTGCTTGCTCTGATTGAGGAAGAGATGGGCAGATGACAGTGCAAGAACGCATTCAACAACCTAAAGAGCAATATGGCACCACCAGAACCTAGCGGTTCTGCAAACATTCCAAACATTCCAATGCAGAAGAGGCAGCAGAAAAAGACCTCAAAATAACTTAATGGAGATAATGGAGACTTTAAAGAGGAAATGAAAAATTCCTATGGAGAATTGGGGAACAGATGAACCAAAAAAAAAAAAAGGAAGAATCAATAAATCCTAAAAGAAAACCAAGAAAAAACAATCAAACAGGTGAAGGAATTAGTTCACGACTTAAAAATTGAAATAAAGAAAATAAAGGAAATGCAAATTGAGGGAATTCGAGAAACAGAAAATCTGGTAAATAAACAGGAAGTGCAGATATAAGCATAACCAACAGAATGCAAGAAAGGGAAGAGAAAATTTCAGGCATTAAAAATAGAATAAAGGAAATACATTTTTTAAAAATGCCTTTCTAAGAGGCAAAAGTGTAATATCAGAAAACATCCAAGAAATCTGAGACACCATGAAAATATCAAACCTAAGAATAATAGGAATAGAAGAAAGAAAAGCATACCAGTTCAAAAACATAGAAAATAAATTTAACAAAATCATAAAAGAAAACTTCCCAAGCTAAAGAGGAAATGCCTATAAAGATACAAAAAAGCTTACAAAACACCAAATAGACTGGACTTTAAAAAAAAAAAGAATCCCCTCACCTCATAATAATCAAAACATAAAATATACAGAATAAAGAAAAAATAATAAGAGTTGAAAAAGAAATAGGCCAAGTATCATTTAAAGCCAGACCCACTTGAATAACACTGACTTTTCGGTTGAGACTTTGAAACCAGAAGGTTCTGGGCATATGTTGTGCAGACACTAAAAGACCACAGAGGCCAACTGAGATTACTATATCCAGCAAAGCTTTTAGTAACCATATATGGAGAAAACCGGACATTCTATGACAATACCAGATTTAAACAATATTTATCCACATGCCTACAGAAAGCACTAGAAGGAAAACTCTAACTCAAGGAACTTCGCAGCACCAATTAAATACACACACACACACACACACACACACACACGCACACATATAATAGATACTCCCACAGCAGCAAATGCTAAAAAGGGAGACACATGAACACCATCACCAAAAAGTAAGAGGAATTAAAAATTGCTGGTCATTAATATCACTTAATATCAATGACTCAATTTAGCTATAAAAAGGCACAGGGTAACAGAAAGAGTATGATAACAAGATACATCCTTCTGCTTCATTAAAAAACACACACACACACACAATTCAACTTCAAAGATAGACATTACCTTAGAGTAAACGGTTGGCAAAAGACTTTCCAATCAAATGGAAATAGGAAGCAAGCAAGCTGCTGCAGCTATCCTAATATTTAACTAAATAGATTTCACACTAAAGGTAATCAAAATAGATGTAGAAAAATATTTCGTAGTCATAACAGGAAAAATCCATCAAGATGAAGGTTCAATGCTGAACATTTATGTTTCAAATAAAAGGGCACACACATTTGTAAAAGAAACATTACTAAAGTTTAAATCGTACATCAAACCACACACACTAATAGTGGGAGACTTCAGGACCCCACTCTCAACAATGGAAAGGTAAAACAAAAAATACACAGAGGAATATGAGATTTAACAGATGTTATGACTCAAGTCGACTTAACAAACATCTATAGAACATTCCACCCAAACACTAAAGAGTGTACCTTCTTCTTAGCACCTCGTGGAACCTTCTCTAAAATTAACCACATACTCAGTCATGAAGAAATTATGAACAGGTACAAAAAATTAGATAAATCTTATTGGATTACCGTGGCTTAAAGTTAGAATTTGACAACAATGCAAATTTGAGAAAGTCTCTAAACTGAGGAAACTGAATAATGCTCAACTGAATCACCACTGGGTCAAGAAAGAAATAAAGAAAAAAAATTAAAGATTTCCTAGAATTCAATGAAGATGAATGTACAACATACACAAATTTATAAAACAGTACTAAGAGGAAAGTTCATAGGACTACACACGGTACATAAAGAAGTTGGAGAAATCCCACACTAGTGAAGAGGGTACCTATACAGACATTCCCCTAAAATCCTAACTAGCATCAAAGAGCCTTCATCCATTAATTGATGGAACCAGAAATAGAGAACCACCAGGACAAGCTCCGGGAATCCAGTTGAAGAGAGGGAGGTGGGAATATATGAGCAAGTGAGAACAAGATCATGAAGGGGAAATCTACAAAGACAACTAAATCAAACTCGTGGGAACTCATGAACCCTAGACCAACAGCTGTGGAGCCTGCATGAGACCAAACTAGGTCCTCTACATGTGAGAAACAGTTGTATAGCTTGGTCTATATGAGAGTACCCTCACAATGGGACCAGGATCTATCCTTGGTGCATGAGCTAGCTTGTTGGAGCCCAATCTCTAAGCTATGCTTAGCCTTTATGCGAGGGGGAGGGGCTTGGTGCTGCTTCAACTTAATGGGCCACACTTGGTTGGCCCTACGTGGGAGGCCTTAACCTTGGGGAGGAATGGATAGTGGTAGGCTAGAAGGGGAGGTGAGGAGCACTGGAGGAGGGATGGGAAGAAGAACTGACTGCTCTTTGGATTGGAGAGGGAGGGGGAGAGGAGTGGGGGGAGGGGAGAAGATTGGGGGAGGGAAATGGGAGGCTGGGAGGAGGCGGAAACTTTTTTTTTCCTTTTCTCGATAAAAAAAAGAGTTGTGGCAAAAAAAAAAAGTAAAACAGTATAAACAGAATCATTCTTCATTCATTCTATTTCTCTGTAGACTGTTTGTATTCATTCTAAGCATGGTACTGAGTTTTAAATGCTTCATTTATTTTGTTTTAATTATTTACTCATGTGATTGAGTGTATACATGTGGGTACCACCAGAGTCTAGAGGCAAATGTATAGCCTGGATTTATTAAATGTAGGTTGTTGTGACACCTCTCATGTGCTGAGAACTAACTCGGGTTTTCTAGAAGCAAATAGCAAGCACTCCTAACCTCACAGTCACATCTCAAGTCCCATATTCTCTGTTTGAATAAAATTTGTGTCTTTCAAAATCACTTAGCTTTCTGCAATATTTTCTCATAAGCAATATAACTGCACTCATTCGATACAGGGAGAAATCATTCCTTTGCTATAGATTTTGTGTTTTCACTACTAATTATAATTATGAAGAATAGTTTGCAAATGGTCAGTAACAATGAGAAATTTATGTTTACTTTAAGGGGAAGAAGCCAACATAACATTTTAAAACTTGCAAACTTCAATTCAGTCAGTGACCTGAAGTCCTTGTCCTTAGCAGCTGTTTTCTGCATTCTCCAGAGACCTGGTGGCAGAAAGTGGCATGTCAGAGCTGGGTCCCTGACCTATAAATAATTAGAATACTACAGAAGTGTGAGCAAAAATCCTCAAAGTGATTATTAACTGTTAACAAAGTAAACAACACCTGATGCCTTCTCTACCCACAGCCCAATCCCCCCTGGCTCTCTGTACCATTCCCCAGGCCCAGCCAAAGCCAGATGCTTCTCTGAGGAGACATAGCAAATCTATTTTCCCAAAGGATTTGAGCAGAGAAAACTGAAGAAATCTGAATCAATATCTCCAAATTAAATTGATAAAAAACCAAAAATTTGTGCTCTGAAATTCAAGTTGTTGAATGAGTTATTCCCTTTCCTGCTATTTAAGTTCTTTTTCTTCTTGAAGTTACAAGGTCTACTACAGAATTCATGTGTAATAATAAAACATCAGATTTACCAACTAACTGCCAGTATTTAGACTATTAGATGTAGAAAGGAAACTTGGTGGGTGTAATTTGCAAATTCTTATGATTGAAGGTTTTTAAGATTTAGGTAAAATCAGATACTATCATTTTAACTGTTTACAAAATGCCTCCACATACTTTGTATATTTACTTTACTTACTTTTTATGAAATTTATGTGGCCTATTATTGCCAGAATGGACTACAAAACTGATATTCACAAAGTAGGAATATTTATTCCTAGGCCACTAAGAAGAAAAAAAAATTCCTTCATAAAGAAAGGTCAGACTTTTAAAAATAAAAGCGTTTTGAGATTCTGGAGAACAAAAACAGCCTGACAAAAACAACTTAGGGAAGGAAAGGTTCGTCTTTCTCAGTTCTGTTGCAATCCATCACTGTGGTGAATTCAAGGTGGCAGGAATTGTGGTAGGTAATCACATTGAAGCCAGTCAGGAACAGAGAGCAGTGAATTGGTGCTGGATAAAAGGCTCACAGATTAAGGTCATTTCCTGTTCTTTCGGAGAACTTCTGAAACTTTACAAAAGTCTCTAGTGTTTATGTCCCTCCTTACCCTCTTCTTTTGATCCTATTTACCCTCCCACTCCCAACTTTTCTGAGATTTACCTTTCCTACCCACTCAAGTCAGTGTACTTTAGTTTTCCTCCCAACGAAGGTCAGTTTGTGACACCCATCTTAGATTTCTGGAGTCCACTTGAGTGTGACTGACTTATCTAGAAGTACACTCTTACAGAAAATTGCCCCTTTCCCTCAAGCAGATAATGCTTGCCATTGGGTCTTTAGAGAGGGGTTGAATTTGGTCAGATGTCACAGGTTTTTGCTTGGTGTCACATACGCATTGCTGCCCTACTCTTTCTCTCTGGAGACACTCTTTCCTTGTAGTCACCCACCTTCTCTGGCGGCTACATTACTTTTACCCCCTTTCCTGCAATGATCCCAAGGACTCTGGACTACAGATACAGCATATTGTTCCATTACAGATGTGCATGATACATTCTCACATTTCCTGCATCTTGGACACTTGCGGATCTCTGTATTGATTGTCAACTACTGTGAAGAGAAACTTCTCTGATGAGGGTTGAGAGAGGTTTTACTCTGTGGATATAATATAAGGTCATAGCAGTTAATTTAAGGCATTTTGCCTGAGAGTATGTCTGTACACAACATGCATGCAGTGCCCATTGAGTTCCTATGTGACACCCAGAAGGGGGGTATCACATACCCTAGAACTTGAATTGTAGTTTTTAGAGGCCTTGTGGATGTAGGGAATTGAACCATTAATGTTTCTGAAGAGCAGTCAGTGCTCTTAACCACTGAACATCTTCAGCTTCAAGGCCACGTTGTTGTCCATGAACCATGTTACCACCAAAAGCCACTTTGCTGTTGGTGGCCCTTACTGCTGCCAATGGCCATGATGGTGTAGTGGTCCATGATGAGGACAAGGACTGTGATGATATCCATGATCTGTGTTGCCACCACACTCCATATTGAGGTTCATGGACCATGTGGACTTGAGGGCATGTGTTTGTCATGATCCTTGTTGCCAGTGACTGTAAAGGGCAAGGAAATTTCTTTTGCAGTGGTATTAATGTCTGCAGACTCACAGTTGAGAAGAAGATACATGGAAGGCTTCTGTGATAATACATCTCCAACTCCAAAAAAAAAAAAAGAAACAGTCTAGAGAAGAAGCCATTGAAGAATATTCCATCCCTCCTCTCTTCCCAGCCCCCTGCCAAACCCTCTTTTCCCACTCCAAATCCACTTCTCCTGAGTTTACTGTCTGTTTAGAAAAGGGCAGATCTCTCATGAGTATCATCAAAGTAGGGCATATCAAGTTGCAGAAAAACCATTCACCACCACCATGTACTAAAGTTATGCAAGGTGATCAAGTATGAGGATCATGGGACACTGGATTATTCAAGGTAGCTTTTTATCACTGATTGATCTGTGTTGAGAAAACAAATAGACAGAAACTACCATACCTTTGGCATTCCTGAATTCCTGAACATGGAAATAGATAGGAACATAAACACACAAAGGTATCATGACCGATAAAGGAGCCATAGAAAGACATAGGAATGGATCACAGACAACAGAATGAAGCCATAGACACTTATTGGGACCCTAGACACATAAAGAAACCATAGACACACATAGGAAAATAGGTATAGGTAAGAACTATAGACACAGAAAAGAATCACTCACAGACAGAAACCATGTAAACCTATGGGAACATAAATGCAGATAGGAACCATAGATACATATAGGAGCACAGACAAAGGAAGAATAGCACAGACAAAAACCATAGACAGAAATAGAGTAAGTAGACAAAAAGGAGAGCCGTAGAAGCAGATAGGAACATAGACACAGATAAAGAAATCAGACAAAGAAAGGAAGAGTAGACATAGATAAGAATATTGACATGAACAGGAATATAAACAAAGATAGGAACATGGACACAGATGGAAACCACAGACAGAGATAGGAACATACCATTTCCATCCACTTCCTCTTAAGAGACACTCGATAGAGTACTGATTCAAAGACACAAAGGCAGATTTGGAGAAACAGACAATGCAATGAACAGTGAAAATTTTAACAAGTTAGAAAGTGGTGGACTGCCAGGAAGTTGGCAAACACAGGGGTCAAGTGAGAATTATAGGAAATTGGTGGTAGGCAGACTTAGGAGTTGAGAACATTAGGGTCTTGTAGTATCAGTGTTGGGAGTGTTAGGGACATGTAGGTATTGCTGATGTGTCTTTTTTATTTTTATTTTAAATTTTGGTTAGTTTGGACTTTATTAAAACATTTATTCCTGATAATTATATATATATATATATATACTCATAATCTCCAACTTCCCCATATCTCCATCATAACATCTCCCTCATAATTTCCATTTATGTATTTGTTTGTTTGTTTATTATTTACAGCTGGTTAGTTATCACTGCCATATATTCACTGATGTGGAGCCATTCACAGGAGCATGGGACTCCTATCACTAGACAAGTACTCAAAAGAGTAAGATTCTTACTCCTCCAGCACTATCAACTGCTAATAGCTCTCAGTTAAGGGGCTATGCCTGGAGATCATGTACTCCATCTATTCCGGAATTTGGCTTTCTTGATCTTGTGCAAATAGGCAAGATGGTTCATGTTCATGATTGTGATAGCTCTATCACATATGCATATGTGTCAAGAAGACAGTGTTTTACAAAACCCCCTCTGTTTGGCTCTTCCATTCTTTTCTTCTTCTTTCCCATGATGTTCCCTGGGCTTTGAAGGTGCCCAGGTCAGTCCTGCTCTGTCATTTACGATGGAGCACTCATGTCACTTTCAGGACTATTAGTTTTGAATCCCCGCGTGGACAGCAGCTTACACTAGAAAAATAAAATAGAATAAAGCTTCTCTCAGCAAGGCTGAGGATAGCCCAGGTCTATGGCATAAACATAAATATCTAGAAAACCCACCTAGACAGAATACCATTTAACAAAATAACATTATCAGCTTCTTCTCAAAGGCCTGTGACCACTTCGACCATGGACTTTTGGCCATGGTTATAGAAGGAATGTTCTACATTAGTTTCTACCTAAGAACCTAATTGTTTCTGTATAACTGAGGGAAATAATGATTCTGAAAATATTCAGCTCTATGACAGCAATATTTTGTTTTAATTTAGAAGAAATCCAGAGCCTGTAGGCATGTTTGGAGCTTCTGTATACAACTTTCTTCCAGTCTCTGATTTAGAAAAATGCTGCATTTTATTATAACTGATATTTTCTATGAGAGACATTAGTGTGTACTTCAGATTAGCTTTTTTTTTTTGTCCAGCTCAATATATAGTTCTGTCACACATATTTCATTAATCAGGATTTTATCTTTTGTCATATTTAGGAACAAACTCCCAGAGGAGGGCTCTTAGGCATATGAAAGAGGCAGAAGGAATGCACAGAGAGCCTCCACCACAGGAAGCAAGCTTGTCTCTTTAATTAAAATTGTATATGTGTTTCCATCAAGAATTATATTAGATGCAAAATGTTTTAAGGTATAGCTATATCTATTTTCTAATGAAAAATAAAGTAAACTGTGGCAACTGAAATAATATAGTAAATGCAGCCCTAGTTATAATTTAAGGTCTAATATTTAATAGTAAGAAACATTTGCTAGTAAAAAGACATACATTAGGGAGATTTTTGATTTTGAGGAACATTTATATCATCTATATTTTATTGAAGTTTTGCAATTTAAAAGTATGTGAGGAAATAGCCAAATCCAACTTAGATTGGGCTTGATAATTTGGAATAGTGTAGAATTCAAATATTTTACAGATTTTCTTAGAGACAATGATGACCCAAATTATTACCTTTCTCCTTTGAGTACACGGCATCACTTTAAGGAGTCTGCTGACCCATTCAATTGCACACATCTCTTCTTCCTCCACTTTAAATAAAATGCACTCCTTTGTTTCCTGAATAAGTAGGTGTCATACTACCCCCGCGTTATAGATTTCTTTCCTTTTGCTACTTGTTATTTAATCGGAGTTCCAATGTCAGTAATATGTTGCTAGGACTCTTTCATGTCGAGTTGTTATTATACCTCTGCTATCTTTTTTTTTTTCCTGCCCACAAAGCCTGTCAAAATGCAAATTACTTTCTCTGACCGAAAATACAGCAGGAGCACAGCCTGGCTCCTTTTCATACAAAAGCACAGACAGATTTGTTAACAGCTGTTCTTGGGGTCTGTGCACGTAATGGAAACTTCAGAACCTCGCAGGGCCCACAGCTTCCCTGTCTGTTGCATGGGATCATTTCACAGTAGGGGATATTTTGGGCAATGTATAATTAAAGGGCCTGTTTTAGTAAAATTGCACCCTGGGTAACAGATATTGAAAGGGAAAGGGGAAAGGTAACAGGCGTCAGTGCTCGATTTAGACTGAGCAGAGAACGAGCCCAGTGGGAGCTGCTGATTTGGCTGTGGCTCAGGAGGTCACATCAAAAAACAAAAAATTTCTGTGTTTCTACAGTGCTCAAGTGACAAATGGAGCAACAGGACAATTAAAAATGTCTTTCCTTCCTTCCTTGGCTAACTGAGACTAGGGAAGTTTACAAACAGGTCTGCATTGTGGTCACCTAGATGTCATTATTAACTTAGTTGCCAGCATCACTTCTCCAAGGTTGACAGTGATTTACTGGGAGATAAATGATGCACAGTTAAGCGAGTGAGACAGACTTGATTTGGGTTCATGGATGCAATGAGATGTTACAGTTGGTTAGCTTTCCATTGGGGTTCTTGCACACTGAACCTTATTTCCTACAGAGCCTTTTGCACTTTTACTTTTTTAAATTATTTTATTTTAGAATATAATTACAGCATTCTTCATTCTCTTTACTTTCTCCACACCCTGACCATATATACTCCTTGCTCTCTTTCAAAGTCATGGCTTGTTTAATAATTCTTTTTTATTACACACACACACATATACACTTCCTAACTACAGCAATATATCCTGCTCAGTCTGTCAAATTACTTACGCAATGATACTTGTGTATATTTCAGGACTAAGCATTTTATATTGGATAACAATCTCGTGAGTTCTTCCCTGGGGAAGACTATCTCTACCACTTTCAGCATTCCTTGATAGTTTTTATTCTTTGTGTAAGGTTTCATTTTTCTCCCCCTTTCATTGAAAATATATATTTTTTCACAATAATATATATCCATTACAAGTTTCTTCTCTCTCTTTACCTGCTAAATCTTATCCAACTCTCCTTGCTTCCAGATCCACCCTGTTTTCTGTTTCTCATTAGATCACAAACAGTCTTTTAGGGAATAATATAATATAATATAATATATATTATATGAGAAATATATATATTATATAAGAAAACAAAAATAACATATTTGTGAGAGCCACAACAGAATAAAAAGAGCTCTAAAGGCATAAGAAAAAGATCAAACAGATCCACTCTTTCACAAACTCAAGAATACCATAAAAAGCAGCAAAACAATTAAACTGAAAGTCATTAAATATATGCAAAGGGCCTATAGAGTAAAAAGGGAAAAATAGATATATTCATATGTATATAATTTTATCATAGTCATATCTATACAAAATTACAAAATAAAATATAAAAACTGTAAAAAAATAAATTAAAAAAGGAAAGAGCCCTGATATGACATTATCAGTCAAAGAAACTTCAACGATGCTCATGAGCTCATTTTCTATGGCTTGGCATGTGGCCTACCTTGCAAGCCCTGTTCATTCTGCCTCAGTATCTGTGAGGTCGTGTATGTATCAATTATGTAGATTTAGATATCCTTCTTTCCTTGGTACCCTCTATTCCTCTGGTTCTTATACTCTTTCAGAAACTTGGCTGAACCAAGAGGTGAGGGATTTGATTAAGACATCTTGTTCCAATGTCTCTCACTCTCTGCATAATGTCTGGCTGTGGGTCTCTGATTTTGTTCCCATCTGTTGCAGAAGAAAGCTTCCCTGAAGATGGATGAGAAAGACTCTGATTTATGAAGTCAGCAGAAAGTCAGTAGGAATCAATTTATTGCTCGTTTCACTTTTAGTTTGTTTGTGTTTGTTTTATAACAGTAGTATATGGTTTTACCTTACATTTCTGGTCTAGTATCAGGTTCTCAGTCACCCAAGCATTGTCCAGGATAGGTTCCATCTCATGAAGGAGGTTTTAAGACTCAAGGCCTTAAGTCCAAACAGATATTGATTGGTTACTTTCACAAGCTTTGCGCCACCATTGGTGGAGGTAGTTAACCTCAGTTCTAAAACTGCCAGGTGAAAGTCATCCTCACTACCTAAACTCTGGGTAGCACCATGCAGCATATAAATCTTTTTTTTTTTCTGATAAAGGTTAAATCCACCATGCAGCACACTGTGTGGCTTTGAAATATCTCTGTGTATGGCAGTAGGAATCTGCCATGCTCTATTGCTTGTGCATGCCTAGCAGTTCAGACTGCACCAAATGCCCAGGTAGGGAACACTGAGCCGTGGGCATGGTCTCAGCTACCTCCCCCTGGACCCCTAGAGGGCACACAAACACCCAGGCCCACTATAGCCAGAGTTCACACTGGAGATGGATTATAGTAGCCAGGCCACAAGGTCACCGAATCACAGTCAGTGCTAACAGAAAGAAATTCATTTGGAGAATTGTATCTTAAAAAGTTCCAGAAAAAAAATGGAAGAAAAATTACTTTGGAAGGAATTGGTCTTAGAATTCCTTAATCTGAAATATGAACATCAAGATTACATGTGAACTTCTTACATTATCACTAATTCAAGACTACAGTAGAATTGGGTTTTTCCTTATTGATTTCGTATTTATTAAGTTAAGAGCTTGTGTTATAGGGCTTTGCTAACATCAACCTAAAATTTGGAGCATGTTGTTATTGAATAATTCTGCTAGATTCATTCAACCTTGAAAATTCCAAGAAAATTAATCATTAAAATTATGCTAAATATTTTCTGATATAAGTGGGGGCAGTTACATAAGGTTGTACCGCTATTTTCAAAGATTACTTTCTTAGTACACTATTGTGCTTTTAAAAATTACCTAAATTTTCTAATAGCAACTGGTGATATTGTTTCCTCTGGAAAGCAACAAAACCTTGTCCTGTCTTTTTGGTTCTTAAAGATCTTTGTTCACTTCTTAATTAAGAATTCCAGTCATAACAGTTGCTGTATTTTATGTAAAAATACTGTAGATGGTTCAGTTGTAAATTTCATGTAAGTTTTAACCATGCTATTACACCACAGGGTAACTGAAAATAAGAAATCCATTCCCAGGCATATCTGGACTGACAGGCTAAATTATATACATAGGCTTTAAAAAATAACATGGTTCTATCCTTCCTCTTTAAGCAGGTATAATTTAATTTTAGCTTTGGCTTTTCTCCTGTCATATAGAGATAGTCATGGCTTAGAAGGGAAGCATCTACTCCATAATTACATCTGATTCATCTGAAGTCTCAAAACTATAACAAAGAACATCCTTCTAAATGCCTCTGAAGAGTATAGGTTATCAGTGACCCTGTTGGTTTACCTCCCACTCATCTCACCGAGCCCTGAACAGCTAAACGTAATTCTCTAATATTTGACTTCTCTAGCAACTTGGAAATAATGATATTTTGGACTCAATTTTGAGAACTGTCCAGAAATTATTTTCAAAAAAAGTTAGAATTACTGCTTGAAAGAAACAGTTGTCTACCTTTTAAAATCAATGTCCACCTCCGTGCTCCATTTCTAATGTGCTTAAATATTCCTCCTTTGTGAGCACATGTGCCTCTTACACTCATGCTAAACAGCTTCCTCAGTTTTCTGCCTTTCACTTGGTAATGCAGAATTGTTCTGCCATGTTTACCTCTACTCTTCTAAGATCAGATAGTTAGTATGCTGATTGTTACAAAGTACCAGGAATTTAATATGAATTACCAGTTTCTGCTATTCTTTAGTTTATAACTGTGTTGTTTTTGGAAATAGATTATATGTCAAACTTATGGGTCTGTACCATTAATTATACTTTATAGAAATTTTTGTCTTATTTTCCCAATTTGAGTGTTGTAAGTTTGAATTTGAAACTGCATGGGAAATGTCTTAGTGTTCACTATGGATTATATGAAACATTTTGTTAGTACCTGTATACTGGAAACAACATTCCAGAATTGCTGTTACAAAATCAGTATATTTGTAATAAAGAGGAATATGAGAAAAATACAAGGTTTTTATATTTCTCCAGAGAAACCAGTTATAATTTTTTCACATTCTTCGGAAGTAAAGAAAAATAACTTAAAAATTCAGATATTCCAACATCATTATTGTTATCTTCAGAACTAATATCACAGTAAACTATCTCACTTGTAATAAATATTTCTCAACCAATATAAAAGTATTATGAGCATGAATGATATTTTGAAAGATTGCACAAAAAAGCAAGCTTTGTTAAACATGAGAGATTTGAAAAGCCCTTGATAGTCTTACCCAAACATACACTGTTTCATCTCTAACATCACTGAAGTGGACTCTTCTCATTACAATCACAGCCCCATGATATGATCAGGATCAGGTCCTCTCATGTCTCCATGTATTTGCAAGTGTACTTACATTGTTCTATAATGTTCTCTGCCATTTTCATCCTGTTGCCATGCCTTCATTCCTAGCATTGCTCTACTTCTCCACATTTATGCACTGTAGTCACTGAACTCATTAACTCCTATTTTATTTCCTAATGGTCAACATTAGTATTTGACATATTTCTGAAACTACATAGTAACACTTTTCTTGGACTCTCTTAAAAATGGAAATAAATTTTGCTACATTTTTGGATTTCATTGCCACATGAATCTCCAATGATCCTCGTATTCATTGATGTGGTTGATAATTAATTAATTATCCATTGTTGATAAACAGAATTTTACTGATGTACCACAAGGCTTCAGATAACTTGCACATTGTTAAAATTCAGAATAATGTTTTTATCAAAATTAGAGTTTTTATGTTGGACTAACTGTCCACATTTCTATTTCTCTATAAAACAAAGATGGTCTGAAGAATTATATAGATACTGCGATTCAAAAATATCACTGGAATATGATCTTTCAATATGTATTTATTGAGTGTGTATGGTTATGTAAGACGTCCAGAAGACGTCATGGGATGCCTGGAAACTTGAGATACAGACAGTTATGAGTTGCCAAATATGGGTTCTGTGAACTGAACTCTGGTTCTTTGTAAGATCAACAAATGCTGTGAACTGCTGAGTAATCATTCCAGACACTGATCTAAAAATTTAATACTAGAATTTAGATACACTTTCATCTGTGAATAAGACACCGACACCAAGCATCTCTGTGTTATAAGAAAAGTAGAAGGGTTATAAACTTTAAAATAGCATTATACTTTATCAGATCCTCTTATAAAAGAATTCATCATACTGAATCATTTCCACTTTCTGATTCTTCAGAAGCTTAAGGATTCCTAGAGAATATCTGTACTGTTAGAAACCAAATAAATGCCTTGACTTTGAGACCTATACTTTTAGGACTTCAAATGTGAATTATAACGTAATATGTAAAAAACCTGTAGCTTTGGGTAATGAATCCCAACTGTAAAATATAACTGTAAAATAATATAAGTTAGGTGATGGGAGGAAATAATATCAAATGGAATCAAAATCTTTTAACATATATTTCTTATTCCAGGACATAGCAGATGCTTATACATAGCTGAAATATCATTTTAAATGATTTTGGCACAATATCATTATCACAAAATCATGATTTCCAGAATTAAATATGTGAATTTTTGTGATTTGGTGTTCATGTATTCATTCATAAAATAGTTTCCAAAAATGAAGATTAATTTAGAGTATGCCCAGAAAAAGTCAGCAGCAAATATAGCTAGGAAATTAAAAAATGAGATTATAAATTAGTCAAATATTTATATTAATCAACAGTATATACTTAAGCCAATAATATACATTAAACCTTCAGTAATTGATAATGCTTGCCTTTCTTCCAGAGAACCCAAGTTTGTCTCTCAACACCCATATTAGACAGCTTACAACTACCTATAATTTCAGTCTCGGGAGATCCATGTTCTCCTCTAGCCCCCCATGATATCTGTGTACATACGTCATAGGCACATCATTCTTTAAAAAAATGGAATAGAAGAATATAAAACAAAGTTCTATATAAGGTAAAATCAGAACAATTTAATACATTCCCAAGTATGTGGAAATTAACATATATATAGTTGTTTTGATATAATTATAAATTCCTTCTGGTTTTTGAAGTGACAGAAACTAGAACAAACAAAGCATTGGAGAAAATCAACATACTTTCTTCTTGAAAAACTTTAAAAACTGTTTTTGTGCTTATGAAAGATATGATTAATGCCAATCACAGAATAATTAAATGAGATTAACTGAAGTTCATTAAGCCCTCTTTCAGACAGAAAGACCATCTGTCTTCAAAGTAAAGGAGAAACTGCTAAAACAAAATAATTGCCTTGTGTCAAATTTAGAAAACCCGTGAGAATGATCCAGTGCAGAATCCTTGGTGCTGTGCAACTTAGCACTAACCTGAAATCCAAGTTTAAGAACTCTCCACAGCACCAGGCTATGTACAGAGTATAGGTGTAAAACGTTGTGGGGAAAAAAAAAAAAAATCTGAGAACCAAGATCAAAGAGCTGCAAAAAGAAAAGAGCACAGGGGAAATTTGCATTACAGAAATAGACCTATCGCTGCATTCTATGACTAAGCCCCAAGGCATCCAGAAAAGATGGAGATGAAAACAGTACCAGGAGTCCTGGTGGCTGGAAAGTTACAGGCCACTGGGACTTCCCTTTTCAACCCTGCACACAGCATCTGAGAAAGCCTGCTTGCCTCTGACTACACAAAGAAAGGAAGAATGCAAAGAAGGGTCTGGCTGTTATTCTTTGGTGTCACTGTAGCTAAAACTTCAGACTTCATGGGGACAAATCTCATACATACGACTCCGGAAAAACAGGAATGACTTCGTCAAATTTTAAGAACAGAAACAAGGGCAATGGCGATAGTCAGAATACTACACCTCTATAAGGAAAAGTATTATTTAAGAAAAGTCGGTGTGAACAACTGCACTATGAGAATTGTGACATACCTGACATGTACAATTTTCCTTTTCAGTCTTTTTAACCTCAGAAACAGCAGCACATGAATATTTCCTAATTCTTAACACTTTTCTTCTGTTTGTGAGCAATTAAGTTCAATGTCATACCAAATAACTTTGGATAAGAATTTAGTGACAAATGTAAGTTCTTGGTTTCTAGATGCCAGTACTCGGTGAGGTTCCAGCAGTAGTGTAAGATCACTTGAACCTGAGACCCACAACTCCTTTGAAGAAGTTCTCCCAAAGTGACTAAACAAGTGTGAGACTTCAGAAGCATGTAGCCAGGTGTCTTTTTTCTATTCACAGTGTCTTTTTTTATTTCACACAAGGAATAATCACTCTAAATTTTTCATTTCATTTTTCACCTGCTTTTGAGTCTAAATATCCTTGCCCGTTGGTGTCAATAGATGCCCTTCTCTCTTTGTATACTCTGCTACTTTCCAGTGGACCACACTTCCTCATGATTTAAACATATAGAAATGCATTTGGAATATTCAGCAGTCGCATTCCTGTTGGTCCTGAGCTTCTTTGATGCCCATCATCCTCTTGAAGTAATTGGTGCTGCCAGAAGCAGACATGTCTCACTGTCAAGAAAAGTCTAAGTTCTTAAAACATTTTAAACGCCCTATTCCGTAGGTCTTTTGATGGAGGAAGGTCATTGGTTAATTATAATAAACCAACTGCTTGGCCTCATAGCTTAGAACATAGATGGGAGGAGTAAACAGAATAGAATTCTGGGCAGAAGAGGAAGTGAGGTCAGACTCTGCTCTGCTCCCTGAGAGACCCGACAGCTCTGCTCTCTGGAGCAGAGACGCCATGCTCTGCTCTCCCAGGCAGCTCCAACCCATGATGGACTTAGGCTAGAATCTTCCTGGTAAGCGCACCTTGGGGTGCTTACACACATTACTAGAAATGGGCTAGTCCAGGTGCGAGAGTTAGCCTAGAAGAGGCTAGATAGAAATGGGTCAAGCAGTTAAATGAATACAGTTTGTGTGTTGTTATTTCGGGCATGAGCTAGCAGGCAGCTGGGGTGCTGGGGACGCAGCCCCGCCGCCGCTCCTATTTCAACAGTCTTTGAAGTGTTGAAGTTGTTTATCTAACTGAAATATATTTCTATATATCTAGAAAACCTAACAAACATGACTGAAAGTATGGTTATTATAGAAGACTATCTATTAATCTGTATTTCTTAATTATATATTGTATTTTTAAATGAGCTGCACAAATACAATACCTTAATCAAGAGCAGAAATATACATATAGTAAAATTGAGTTTAAATTTGTATTAATAAACCAAGATCCATACCAATGCAAAGTATTCACCTCTACCGCATATTCCCCTTTAAATGTAAACAAACATTTAGAAACAATCATTTAGAAAATGTGGGTGTTGTTTCATCCATACTGCTTCCTACTGTTTGTTGGATGAAGTATTTTAGGAATCTTGAAGGCCTTTCAGGGGGATCTTGTTCCATCAAACCATTAGCTGGAAGGAATCCACAGGTTCTCATCTTCTGGGGAAACAAAAGCAGAACCTCATTTCTAAAGCAACATATGCTTAAACTCAAATTTTGAAGTCAAGATACATTTATGTTGGCTTAACTAAACAGCCACCAGAATGAAATGTCTCTCTTCAGTCAAAGAGTTCAAAGAAAACACAATAATATACTATGTAATAATCCAGACTCTCTGTGTACATTTCATCTTTAAGTGACTTATTTTTTTCTTTACTCCTTTAATCTATGACTGCATATATCATATATTCTTTTTTTTTTTTATTTTCGAGACAGGGTTTCTTCATAGCTTTTGGTTCCTGTCCTGAAACTAGCTCTTGTAGACCAGGCTGGCCTTGAACTCACAGAGATCCGCCTGCCTCTGCCTCCCCAGAGTGCTGGGATTAAAGGCGTGCGCCACCACCGCCGGGCTGCATATATTCTTTTATATTAATTTTACTGTCTCTTTAAAAACTTTGTTTTATTCTTTAAAACTATTTACTTCTTTTTATAACATCCATATTCTTTCTCCTCTATCTCTCGAGGCTGAGTACATTTTTTTAAACACACTATGACTTGTTCAGAGGTTTATTTCTGTTTGAATCTGTCTTTATGGAGCATCTGTAATCATTTTCGGATGAGGAATGCTTTTAAAATAGTAAGCAGACTGGTCACACTGATCCTGGATGCTGGCTCCACCTCTCTCAGCCTTTCAGTATGGCAGAGGTATCTTTACTGCCAGCTCTGGGAGTACCAGGTGAGAGAAGCATGCAGCATATAAAGCCTTATTATCTGAGTAAACGTTAAATCTGCCATGCAGTCCACTACATGGCATGGAAACATTTCTGTGGATGGTGGCAGGCATTCGCCATGCTTTACTACCTGTGCATGCCTAGCATACATGATCTGGTGGTTGCTCAGGGAAGAGAGTGCTGATCTGCTTTCGTGTTCTCAACTATGTTCCTACTTTTCTTTTAACCTAGAGCAGGTCTACAAAGACCCTGACCCGGAGTGAGTGTCAGGCCATGCATGCTATCCCCAGTCATTCAGGTGCCATTTTTTTAAGACAGAGATTGCTTATTCATTTCCCAGCCATTCAGACCCAAATAACCACACAGAAACTATATTAATTAGAATGATGCTTGACCAATAGCTTAGGCATATTTTTAGCTAACTCTTACAACTTAAATTAATCCATTCCTATTGTTTTGTATTTTACCACAAGGTTAGTGGTTTACCAGTAAGGTTCCAAGGCATCCGTCTCATTCAGCAACTACAGAGAGTCTCCTCAACTCCACCTACTCTCTCTACGTCTCTCTTTGGATTTTCCATCTTTTTTTTTTAACTCTGTTAAGCTATTGGCAAAAAGTAGATTCTTTATAAACCAATGGCAATAAAACATATTCATAACATACAGAGGAGAATCCTATATCAGGATAACCCCTAGATATAGCAGCACTTGTCATATCTTCTCTAGTAGTTTGGTATTGCAACTCTTAGATTCTCTGCTCAATAAGGCCAGTAATGATTTTTCCCCCGGGATCCTGACTACCGTCTTTCGGACAATACTCATGAATTCTAGCTATTAGACAGATGCTTTTGCTCCTGGTTTAGCTTGATTTCTTTTTCTTTAAACAAAATGTCATTGACAAGGAGGTTTTGTTACCTAGATTTAGTGGGCAACCAAGAGCATAAACAACAGCCTGTGTTATTCTTTATCCTTAAAATTCCTTAAAAGTATATTCTATTATTAGTTTTTCTAATATTTTACTGTACTAGATTTAGTGGGCAACCAAGAGCATAAACAACAGCCTGTGTTATTCTTTATCCTTAAAATTCCTTAAAAGTATATTCTATTATTAGTTTTTCTAATATTTTACTGTACTAAATCACTAATATATTATACGTGTTTATAGAATATATTAGAATAGTTTTAGTTACAGAAGCTAAGAAAAGCCAAACAGATGAATATTTAAATTATGGATTAATACATACAAACTTAAATAACCTCACCATCTACTCTTGTCATGAAGGTAATTACAGAAGATTCAAGTCAACAACAGTTATTCTCTTATATTTGGGACTTCTAACATGTTAGCTGACTAAATATAAAACATATTGATGATATTATTCTGAAACGGGTTACCTTCCTATTTCAAAAAAATTACTTTGACTCTGTCTTGCAATGTCTGTAGCCTCCTATTACCTATTTTGATAGTCTAATTTTGTGTGTTAGAAAACTTGTATGTGCATAATAAGATTGTACTATGTTGTCATCAGAGCAACTGTTTTTTATATAATTAATTAGCAGTCTAGCTTTAAAAGTGATTTTTTTTATATTTTAATGACAGAAATTGAGAAGTCTTTCACAATTTTTTTCATTTGAGATCAAAGTTAAAACTTGTTCTTATGCATAGATTTAACTTATTCTTGGACATATAATACAAAACTGAGTAATGTTTTGATTTTCAGTATAGTCTGCCAATGGCATCAATATTATGCATGTATTCTTGTTAAATTTATTTAATAATAATATAAAATTACACATGAGTATGAGTCTATTTTATGTTATTAGTCAAGCAATGGATCCACAAATTATTCCAGTATATTAATAAATAGATTGACAGGAGTTTGATGAATTTTTTCACAAGCATTCTGTTAAATAACTATAAGTTCATTTGTGGCATATTATGGCATTACTTTTTGAATAACCTAAGCACACCTGAAGTATCTGTGGATATCAAGAGTGTAAAAAGGGAGAACAATAGTATAGAGCGACTAACAGGAACTCTGAAGATAGGATTAATAGAACACAGAGGTTATGAGGAAGAAAATAAGGAAAAAAACAGGTGGGGATGTTTACCTGAGAAGAATGAAAAGGAGGAGGGATAAGAAACATCAAGGATGTTTGAAAAGGCATAAGAAAGCATATTATTTTTTATTTAATAAAGATTATATAATATATGCATAGTTTAATGTTTCAATATACAGTTACACACAGAGAGAGTTTGAGTGAAAATGAACCACTTAGGGTGACTATGTTCCCTTCACCCAGACAGTGGTGGTGCATAACTTTAATCATAGCACTTGGGAGGCAGAGGCAGGTGGATCTCTGTGAATTTGAGGCCAGCCTGGTCTACAAAATGAGTTCCAGGTCAGTCAGAATTGTTACACAGATGCCCTGTCTCAAAAAAAAAAAATCATAAGATAACAAAATCAACTTCATGCCATTCATGGGAAATTTCATTTTACATACTGGTAAGGAAGTTCATAAATGTTCCCAAATCATACATGCTTTTGACTGTTTCCTTTATGCCTTCTGGAAAAATAATGCCTAAAAAACATTATTACAGAAGACACCATGTACTTTATGCTTAGCACCTGAAGTAACTAAATTGAATTTAACATAGAAGTCTCCTCAATGAGGTCTGACTCTCATAATATCCAAAGATCCGACACAAGCTTCCAAGTGAAAAAAATTTTTTTAAAAAAAGTCCTATACAGCCATATCAGCCATGAAGCATAGCTACAACCAGTATGGTAAGTGATTCTTAAAGGTAAAATAATACCCTATTTATCTTGAAGCTGACCATCAGCCAGATAATCAGACATAAGTTTCATTGAATAGGAGGGAGTCCTGCCTGGCACTTTAAACCTTGTCAACTGTTCATTCTTGGTGGAGCTGTGAAACCTACAGGACAACTGACTATCTTGCTAAACCAGAATAATTTTTTTTTCTAGCTTCATTTCAAATTCTTATCATTATATCCATAGGTAATTTTAGCTTTCATTTCCAATCAAAGACTCATTTTGTTTGTTTATTTTCTGTTTGCTTGTGGGAGTTAGAGATTATTAGAAAAAGCCAAAAGTGGGCTCTCAATCCTAATTTATGCATTTGCAACAGAAGAAAAACTATACAACTAAGGCTCAGGAAATTCTTCAATTTCAAATTCAAAAGACAGAGATTGGAAGAGTCAGAGGATCAGGGCTTCTGCTGCATAGTAGTCTCTTTAAAGAGAGAGAGTAAAAGAGAGAGAGACAGAGATAGAAACAGACAGACAGAGAAAGAGGCATAGACAAAGACAGAGAAATGTAGATTCTGATTAGCAGATTGTAGGATGGGTGATGGGATAGATCTGGGAAGAGTAGGGGATGAGTTTGATCAGGATATGTTATATGAGATTCTTAAAGAATTAGTAAAAACTGTACCCTATTAAAGTTAATAACCTAAATGTAGCATTGTTTTATGAAATAAAGAAGTACTTTATTTTATCTTTAAATTTTATTTTAAAATTTTGTAATATCTATTAACTGTTAAGAGATTTTTAGTAAAAATCTACTAAAAGAATGTTAATATTTATTCATTTATAAATAATACACATCTTATTAAGCACTTATTAAAAGTGATGCCAAGTGTCTGCTAAAACTGATTTTGTGAAATTAGTGAGTGACACACAACTACATGCTCTGAGATGTAGTAAAAGTTATTGTATCACTACACAAGATTTTTAATTCAATGGGTTAAATGAATGTTAAATTAGCATATGAGCTGCAAATAGCTTTTATGCAACAATATAGATACATCAAATTTAATAGAAAAACAAAAATAATTTAATTCAAATTAACACATTCAATCACATGGCAAGTGTTGCTTTGATAAGTCTGGTGTGCTGTGCTCCACAGTTATAAGAGTTGTCTACTCTGAGAACCAAGCTTTGGAGTTTGCACTTACACCAACACATTCTGTGTAAAAATTCAATTTTCCCTCTACATTGAACTACCCAGGGGTTGTAGACCCCAATTATAGAAACAAGGCAAGAAGAGCCATTGTTTTAACATGAATAAATTAGGAAATTTGCTTTTTATTGGGAAAGTGGGGCAAAGGGCCATAACGTCAAATTCATCTTTGGTTTTATTTGGTTCCAATCACTGAATAGACTTGTTTATTAAAGTTTACACTAAGATATATAAAATACACATTCCTTAGGATGAATAACAACACATGCTATCACTCATTAGGAACAGAAAAAGTGATCATCAATTAGCAAACTGAGAAACTATAACTATCTACAGTCCCTTTGATCATTCTCTAACATTAAAACAATAATAATTAAAGCTCAAAATCACTATCCTACAGCATCTGAAACTGAAGTGCAACTATTGCCTAAGACTCATACACTGGAAAGTAAAACTACCTGCATATCAACTAACACATACAATAGTAAACAGATTTATTCCAGCATCTAACCCTATTAATACATGAAAATTCTATGCCCTTGCCAAGAATTTGATCTGGTTATGTCTCACATCCTTTGTGTTCCACTGTTCTAAAATTTTTGCCTCTTCTCTCAAATAACACTTTCTAATCAGCTGAGGTCTATCTTACAGGACTGCTGAGATTAATTGAAGCCAATTTTGTGGGCTAGCTTTAGTACAGGAAGCCCACATTTTCACCATTTCCCTGACAAAAGGTGAATGTAGTCAATTAGAAGTTGATCGTTCATTTCTTTTAGATCACTCATATGTATTGGTTCCCAAGTATATTCTTTGACTACCTCGGGGTACTTTATGCCAGATGTTCTTCCTGGGGAAATTACTGGATTTGCAGTTAAAATTCTGTGTAAGTAATCCTGGGGTCTGACACATACTGATGAAGCTAAATTCTGTCTGTGTATCTTCTCTCCCTGCTAACCAATTTCAATAAATTCCTCAATCTTTTCCCATTCTTTTTACTACTGCCTTTTGTAAAGTCTGAATCTCCTGTCCTGTGTTCTGTTCCAATGTCCTCACCGAGGATTACAAGGTATGAAACTTGTCTAGTAAAGATAATGTCTCATCCTTGGACATAATTTTGATGGTGAGCATATTACCTTCCTGAAGAAATAACCCATCTATTAATCTATCATAACTTTCAACAGATTTTGATTGTTTAACTCAACAGCACAAATTCTTTCAGATAATTCTGTTGATGTTATCACTTTCCATAACATTATTCTTTATATCAAGCTCTCAATTATTATTCTGTAAAGACTATAGTATATCTAAAAGTACCCTATTCTTGGTCCTATTATTAAACAATTTTAATGAGATAGTATAAAAATCAAAACTAATGTTATGGGAAGTCCTTCTGTACATGTATTGCCTTTATTGGTTAATGAATAAAGAAGCTGTTTTCACCTGTATAGAGCAGAATAGATCTAGGAAGAAAAGACTGAACCTAATGCTGGGTGAAAGAAGACAGATTCAATGAGTAGCCATGTAGTTCTACCAGAGACACATGTTGGACAGAATCTTGTGGGTAGGCCATGAGCTGCATAGTAAAATATAAACTAATATAAATGGGTTAAATTACTTGACCTGGATTGAGGTGGGTGGTCCTCGGACTTCCCACAGGTCAGGGAACCCTGATTGCTCTTTGGGCTGAAGAAGAGGGGGACTTGATCGGGGG
>NW_026067917.1:16387-20290 GCF_014885135.2 Alexandromys fortis | reverse complement strand
CATCCCCATTGTCTCAGTGTGTGGGTGCACCCTTCGCGGTCCTGAGTTCCTTGCTCGTGCTCTCTCTCCTTCTGCTCCTGATTTGGACCTTGAGATTTCCGTCCGGTGCTCCAATGTGGGTCTCTGTCTCTGTTTCTTGTCTCCTTTCATCGCCTGATGAAGGTTAATGTTCAGGAGGATGCCTATATATTTTTCTTTGGGTTCTCCTTTCAAGACAGGATTTTTCTATGTAAAACCTTGATTCTTTTGGGATTCACTCTGTAGACCACACTGACCTCAAACTCACAGTGAATTGCCTTCTTGTGCCTCTCAAGTGCTGGGATTAAAGGCATGAGCCACCAATTTTACTTACCGAATGGCTGAATTTTTATTCAGATAACTTTTACCTACACTTGAATCTTTAAGCATACTCCCTACATTTTCCTCTATTAATTTCTTAGTTTCAGGTTTAGCCTTCATCTTTTTCACTCATTTTTAATTGGTTTTGTATACTAAAAGAAGTCAAGTATACATATAGAGATCCCGTTTGCTCAAAATCATTCCCTAAAAATACTGTCTTTTGTTCAATTAAAAATAAGGTGGCTGAATTTGCATGTAGCTGTATATATGTCCTTTTTTATTTTATTGAACTATGTGTCTGGTTTTATACCAGTATCATGCTATTTTATTGCTATGGATCTGCAAATGTAGTCTTATTAAAATAAGTTATAGTGATACATACAGCTGCTGTGGGATAATGCTTTTATACACTGTAAAGATTTGTCATTCATATTGGTTTAATAAAAGGATGATTGGCCAGTAGCCAGACAGGAATTCTAATTGGGATAAACAGACTAAGAGAATTCTGAGAAGAGGAGAGGCAGAGACACAGACATAAGCCAGACAGAGAGAAAGTAAGATGAGAATGCCTTATTGAGAAAAGGTACCAAGCCACATGGCAAACATAGACAATAATTATGATTGAATTTATGTTGTAAGAGCTAGCTAGCAATAAACCTGAGCAATAATCCAAACAGTTTATAATTAATATAAGCCTCTGTGTGTTTCTTTGGGACAAAATGACTTCAGGACTGGGTAGAAAAAAAAATCTGTTTATATACAGCAGTGTTTCTTTTGTTCAGAATTAGTTTGCTATGCCAAGGTCTTCTTTACTGCCATGTGAATTTAAAGACATTTTTCTATGTAACAAAAATGAAATGCATTTTAATTGAAATTGCATTGAATTTATAGATTACTTTTGATATAATGACCATATTAAAATATTAATCATACCAGTCAATGAGCATAAAGGGTTTTTCTATTTTCTAGATTACTTTGTCTTTTTATTATATTTATGAATGGCCCCAAAACTTTCATATTCCATTCATTTTCTTTTTTAAATAGACCATTGACTGAGACTTATTGAAATAATTTCTCTATTTTGTATTTAAGCCCCCCAAATCTTACTAATTATAATGAGCCATTCTACTGATTAAATTTTACAGTGAAATTTTTATTTGACCAATAATATTTTTCATTTCTATCATGACTCATTTCTAGTTGCTTTTGGACTGAAAAAAACCTACATTACTAAAACACACTACAAGTTATGTCTGTAAGGAAGTTTACAGAGAGAATTAAGTAAAATGGGAAAACTTGCCCTCAGTGTAGGCTGCATAAATCAATACAATGAGGATCTAGGTAGAATAAAAGAAGAGAGAATATAGACATATCATGCATTTTCTTGCTCCTTATTATGATGTGATCTACCCCACTATTACTCCTTACCAAGCTGAAATAGAATTTATGGAAATATGAACCAATGTTTTGTTCTTAGAGTTATTTGTGTCATAGTAATTACCTTTTGCATATAATAAAAGGTATTAAAATGCAATTTATTATGGAGTGGCATAAGTTATATTTAGAGAAAATATAATGGTATATTAATCAGATACTGGTGTCAAAAGAAAAAAAGAATTGATTTGAATATATTTAGTAAAAAATCCAAATAGTGTTGTTAATTGTTGGAAAATGGTGAGAAGTGGGGCAAAAGAAAATCGGTTTAGCGTGAACATTCTAAAGAGAGACATCAGCCAACATCTAAGGTTCTTTCATCTTTCTATTCTACCTGCTGCACAGATTTGCAGTGTCTGGAGAATTAGCTGAAATACTTCCATACAATATGGACTCTTATACTTTTCCAAGTTATAAATTTAGTTGGTACTGAAATCTGTGTTCTGAAAATTTACTTACCTCAAATTTCTTCTTTTTCTAATAGAAATTCCATCTATTTATACTATGTTCATCTTTCTTTGTTTCTGTTTCAGATAGACTGGCGACTGATTTAACAACAATAAAAGTAGGGTATATCATTTTATGAAAGTGTTTTCCCACACATAAGTAAATGAGGGTTCACACCTTACATATTTATTAGTTTCTATCACAAGGCCAAATGACCACTGTATCATTAAATGAAAGATTATCCATGGGTCATAGCTTCAGTTTCTACTTAAGTGAGAAAGGATTTATTTGGTTCCCAATTCCTGGTTACATTAAATTGCATTGCCATTAAATCATGGCAATGGAAGGAAGAAGTCAGAGCAAATAGTAATCAGTGAGGATAAATGGCTAAAGTGATGTGAGAAATGGCTTTTTTTTTCATTGTTCGTTTTCTAAAAGGAGACCCTACATTAATCTTATATTTATCATTTTGAAAATATCAAAAGCATGCAAGTATGTTTATGCTCATAATGTTGTGTTAAATTTCTACTGCAGCGAGTCCGGTTTTATCCCATGTTTTTTCAGTCACAGTCCAGCTGGCCTTGGTGACTTTCCACAGGGCAGGGAACCCTGACTGTTCTTTGGACTGGAGAAGGAGGGGGAGAGGAGTGGGGGGATGGAGAGAAGGGTGGGAGGAGGGGGAGGGAAATGGGAGGCTGGGAGGAGGCGGAAACTTTTTTTTTCCTTTTCTCAATAAAAAAAAAATTCTACTGCAGCAAAGAATACTGTATACTTAGTGTAGACTACCACTATCAGAGTTTAAACTTGGGGAGATTAGAAATTGATCTTGTTTTATACTGTACATTTTTATGCATGCTTAAACTAGGCAATAACAAACATTTTCCAAATACATATTGAGTATTATACATATTTATTATACCACAAAAATGTTAACATATATAAGTATTTTATGTTAATATATTATATATTATAATTTGTGGTTGTTTATATTATAAAGATAAGCCATAGGTTTAACTATTTGAACTTTTGGTCACTAATTGATAACAATGTTTGGGGAGGTTGTGAAGCTGCTGGAGTAAGTAAATCACTGTGAGCGGGAATTTGAGTTATGTGCCTTTACCTGCTCTCCTTGGTTCACGCTCATTGCTGAGGATGTGTTTGCTCAGCTTCCTTATCCTGTCAGTATGACTGCTTTCTGCTGCCTTGACTTTACAATGCCATGGATTCCTCCTCTGGAATCACAAGCCGCAAAACACTCATTTTGCCTTTAGATAACTTTGGTCCTAGAGTTCCATCACAGCAACCGACAAGTAAGACACACCTGTACACAAATTTCTACTTCAGGATCAGTTGCCTCATGCAGCAATGTATTTAAAGTAAAGCAAAGTAGCTATTAGATAGAGCTTGAATTATTTCCTGAAACAAAAAGGGAAACGTTATTAATTAAATCAGGTAGATGGTCAGCAGTGGATGATGCAGCAGCAGTGTCTGACTCTTAGGAGGAAACAATTAATAATCACAGGACAGTGCTGGGTGGGAAGAGATGCTGTCATTCTGTTGTTGAATTTTGTGTTATAAGGAGGCCGCTTGTTGGTTCCCAGCTGATTGTCTGGGAAATAATCACACAGAAACTTTATTATTATTATTTTTTGTAATATAATTTTTTATTGAAAAAAAAATTTC
>NW_026067917.1:10643-16150 GCF_014885135.2 Alexandromys fortis | reverse complement strand
TCCCTTCCCTCAGAAACTTTATTATTTAAAACACTCCTTAACCCATTAGCTCTAGCTTCTTATTGGCTAACAAATATCCCTTAATTTAACCCATTTCTAGTAATCTGTGTATCACCATGTGGTTGTGGCTTACCGGGTAAAGTTCCCAGCATCTGTCTCCAGCGAACCTACTTGGCTTCTCTCTGATTCTGCCATTCTTTCTTCCAGAATTCAGTTTAGTTTTCCCCTCCTACCTCTATTCCAATGGATGCCCAAGACAGTTTCTTTATTAACCCATGGTATTCACAACATACAGAGGAGAATCCCACATCATGTGAGTCCTCTGGAAGAGCAGGCTTTCTACTGTGGCAAACAGGAGTCTAACCAAGTACTGTCAGCTGTCCTGGTCAGCCACCTATGATGGTATCCTGGCAACCCTGACTGCTTCATATATGCCAGATTCCCTATAATAGAACTCCTTTGGATTGAAGAGTAATATTGTGATGTGGGATTTATTTGGAATTGAAATTAAAACACCATTATCAAGTGTAATGCAGAAGCTCATATTACTAAGTGGTTTTATCTTGCTAGTTGCACACTGCAGTTTCCTTGGTGCATTTGTTACATAAAGAGGATAATCTTCAGAGTCTCCCTTTGCCAAATGAATTCCTTACCTACAATGGTGATGCGATAAAGTCCTCCGATGTATTCAGTTATTAAAATAGAATAGCAAATGTTGGAAATTTACATAGACTCCAATCAGCAGTGTTCATTTTTAGAAAACTTGGATTCCCAGAAGAGATGCTGGGGAGTTGCAATATGCCATTTTTGTGTTTGAAAAAAGGCCTACTCACTCCACCCATAGAAAGGAGAAATTACAGAACTTTTGTGTTCTTTACAGTTCTTGGTCAATATAAACATTTCATATCTACTTTTAGTTTATTGTTAAAAGACACATAAGTACTTAAAAAATCTATTTATTCAATCATCACATTTTAAACAAAGATGGATGGTCCAGATGTAATAGCACATTTATTTTAAAGATATAAACAACATCAAATAACAAGTCATATATATATATATATATATATATAACATTGTCAAGAAATAAGAACCAGTGTATACTTGATAAGTATTTAGGAAAATATAGCTGCTAGAGCCTTGAGTTAGCATTTAGAGGGTTGTAAGGTATTTTCAACATTATTCAAAGTTACTACTAAAAAAGGAAATCTTTCTCAGCTCAGAAACTCCATGGAACAATCCGCTAAATAATTAAACAATGTACAACTGTAGCAACTAGTTTTATATTTAGTTCAATCTCTTACATAGTAAATGTTTTTCCAGATTTGATTTAAATACACATTTAAAATTGGAACTCACGGCTGTTGTGTTTTCCTGTCTTGTTTTCCAGGAAGCATGAGATGCTCACAAATAAATTCATCACTTAAGTATTTAGCTTTGTCAAACATTTGAAGACATTGAGCATAATGTTCTCAATGTTTTTTTTTTTTTTTAAATGGATGGGCAGGGGCTAGATCCTCTGTTCCTGACAGTGTTTAGTTCACTTAAATATATAGGAGGTAGACTTGGGTATGTGTTAATTACTATTTTTGGCTTTATGACTTGTTATTGCAGTTCTTACCTAAATGTTTTAACATCGGTGCCTGAAAAGCCTCTTTTTGGTTGAATAGAAACCCTAGATTATTTAATTTTAATCTCTAAAGCTGGATTTTATCTGTGACACAATATTTTGATACTTGAAGCTGGAGAGAAATGTGTCATACTTTTAATTACATCCTCACAAATGAAGAGGAGTGAAAACTGAGGCAATAAAGAAAGTGGTTTGGGGCTCAGAGGATTCATCGTAAGTACTCATTTAAATTCTAATAACACAGATGTATTTGTAGAAGTTGAGAGAAGTGGAAACACCGTGATAGCTATCTGGTTCTCTACATCAGAAGAGGACAGTTAAAATAACTGCTGCAAAGGATTTTTGAATAAATATTATCACAAATAGCAATATTATTTCTATCCAAAGAAACCCATGAATTAATACATGGAGGATGACAATAATGATTTCTTTTGACTAAGTAGACATTGATTTGTTGTTTTTAGCTGGAAATTTTGTAGCAATAAAAGGCATACAGGGAGCACAGGCAACTAATGGGTATAGAAAACATTTAATGAAGGCTTAGGCATTTTTAAACATACAATTTGCCCACTTAATCAGGATGTCAAAAACCTTGACACAGGAGCTCATTTCCCACTTTATGATGTATGGTTCCTGAGTTATAATACTGTTTTATGTTCATTTTACTTATAGATTAGAGCATGACACAAATATTTGCCAAAAATTTGAGTGTAACTGGAAATTTTCCTTCCTTTCTGCTCAGATTACCTGTGTTTCAATTTTTAGAAACAACTGGATTTAGCTACTTTTCATGTTTCACCAAAACGGACTTACATTGATCTTTAAATCAGCATGGCAATTCAAATATTTTATTTATAACACTGGCTTGTATGTGATAAATGTTAAACTATTATTCTCATAATAGACCCAAAATAAAGAACAAAATATTTATAACTATGGGTTAGATCTGCAATGGATAAATCAACCAAAGCAATGTAATGTACATTTCCAAAGAAATTGTTGGGGATGGAACAAGTTGGTGGAAAGTAAATTTATCAATGTCACCTGTTTTAATTGTAATGAAAACTTGTTTAAGCCACTTAAACTACAGGAACAAAGTCACTGTGGAGAGAATTCCATGTAAAATGGAAATGAGGAAAGGCCTGCAGACTGCCAGCATCCCATTTTTTTTTTTTTTTCGTTTTTCAAGACAGGAGTTCTCTGTGTAGCTTTGGTGCCTGTACTGGAACTTGCTCTCTAGATCAGTTTGGTCTCAAAGTCACAGAAATTCACAGAAATCCACCTGTCTCTGCCTCCCAATGCTGGGATTAAAGGCAGGCACCACCACCACCTTGCTAGCCAGCATCCCATTCTAAAGCATATACTTCAGAGTCTCATAAAGGAAAAAGAACTCAAAACTTCCAAAAATCTCACAAACCGTTTATGGTTCCTACACACATACATGATGCTGATCACCATTGCAGGAAATATGTCTGCAATTAATGTCAAAAGCAAGTCACACAGTTTCACTTTGAGGTACTTTGACCCAAATAAGTTGCTTTAATGATTCAAAAATTTTAATGCAAAAGTTATTGTGATCTGAAACGTCAAAATATTATAATTATCTGTCAAAATATTTTAACTATTCGGTTAAGTTATTATTAAGTAGTTTTCTTCATGAATGACTCCACATTTCTCATGTTTTTTTTATGCTTAACTAAAAGCACCAAGAAAGGTAGTCTTTGTTTTATTTTCTACCTTTAGAAATAGTAAAAACATGCTTTAAGAAAGAAAACACCAAAGACTAGGTTAGAAAGACATGGCTTTGGGATTTAAAAAAATAAGACTCTAGACCTAAAGTAAGCATAAGACACAGCGTGTCCATTATGGTCCATGGACAGTATCCTTTCATAATGTCCAAGATAGCTAAATGAAATATTCATCCAATCTCTTCATTCTTTGTTATCCAAATTTTGCCTTCCATTTAGAATACATGTTTCATTTTAATCTATTTCTTGTATCTGTCATGATTTTATTAAACATTAAAATTTGATTAAAATAGACATTCTATTGTAGCAGGAAGAAAAAGAAGAAGGATGCATTTTCATATCTATTAAGCTACGGTTACCAACAATAGATGCAAATCCTCTTCTTGGTTGAGTAGCTAATGTTCACTCTTGGCATCACGGAAGAGTGGACACATTTATTGACTGTCAAATGCTAAAATAGCAAATACTATCGACTTGGATTGTAGGCCTATTTAATCACAGAGCAGATGGTCAAATGTTCCCTCTTTCTCTCCCACCCACACTTGCCATCTTCGTAGTTAACTGACATTTGAAATCACATCCAATGTGGCAATCTCTGGTCACAGGGAAGTGGCAGACAACTCAGTTCCTAATTTAGTTGCAGTGATCTCAGAAAACTGCATTTTGTTTGTTTGTTTTTACTCTGCTATGAAACATTAGAGACTTATACAATCCCCTCCTTTCATTTAAGGCTCCCCCCTCTTTTTTTTTTTTTTCTTCCAAAAAGTGACTTCTTCTTGTGTTCTGAAAGGCTAGGAGTGTCTAGAGCATGCCTTATTCTACTAATCATTGAACCAGGAAAACAACACCTGGCCTAGTCTCTACCTCATTTCCATTCAGTGTTTCATCCAAAGGTCCCTGCATGTATCTGTTTGCCTGAACACCTTCTTTGTAAGTCAATTATTTCTTTTTCATTTTATCATTAAGACTTTATCATGCTCATAACTTGCTTTTCCCTTCTGTTCTTGAATTTACTGTTAATAATTCTTCTCGTGTGAACAAATAAGCTTTGTGATGCCAAAAGTACAGTTTGATAATTTAATTTCTGTCAACCTTTGCTCTTACAAACAATTAAATTAATATATGGAAAAGTGAAATATAAATGGATAGAAATTTAATGTATTAAGTATGATCAAAATGTAGATATTTATTCTGACAGCTCCTCATAAATTTCAAAAGAACATTCTTCTATACATCAGAAGTAGTATTTGCTTATAGGTACACAGTGAAATCTTAATATTTAGTTTTTATTCTAGTTGTTGATGATATGTAATTCTCAGAAACGGTTAACTCTAGAATGTGCCATTTATTTTGTTCCCCAGTTCAAGGAGACACTACACTTTAACTCACTAATTCATTTAATTATTATGTTGCTTTAATGATTCAAAATTTTAATGCAAGTATTATTGTGATCTGAAATGTCAAAATATTATAACTGTCAAAATATTTGAACTATTTGGTTAAATTATTATTAAACAGTTGTTCTTGATGAATGAATCCTACATTTCTCATGTCTTTATATGCTTACCTAAAAACACCTTTAGAAATATTTGTCACATAATGTATACCAGACACTGTGCTTGGTCAAGGATAATTTTAATAATATATATGTGCTATAGATTGAAAGATTTGAGCTTCAGAATATGTCTAAACACTGAAAAGTTAGTTTTTAGCATACACATTTATATAAGCAAATTATCAAAATGCTGATATAGAATGAAGCTGGGTTGAAAGGCTCTCAAAAATATGTAAGTTTGAGTACACAGTGCTGCGTGCCACTGACACAAATATTTCCTCATATCATGTCTATAAACTTTTTATTCAGAGAAAATTAAAAGTTGAAAGATAACAGGCAAAAGAGAAAAATGAGAACTATTATTATTTTATAGCTATTGTTTTATTGAGAATGATAAAAAAGTTGGAGGTGAACACACAAAGACATGAATATGGTAATCATCTTGAAATATATACTTAAATATGGCAAATGGCTTATTTATATCATGGATACAATTCATAAAGAAAAATAAAGTATAATATTTTCTTTTAATATGAGTTAACAGTAATAAGAATATAATAACTACCATCTATCT